>NC_063062.1:21728671-22328671 GCF_018812025.1 Megalobrama amblycephala
AGAGGAGTGTGTGAGGATGGCATGGGGTTTGTGGACATTCATGCTTTGCATGACACTAAGGATCAGCTTGGCGTCTCAATCGGCAAAGAGTGTGTATCCGAGATTACGACTATCTCACAAAGGTAAGGCAACAGGTGTGAGTGTGGGTGTCTGTGCAATGCTTGCACATGAAGTTCACTTAAATTAAAGCTGAAACTAATTATTGGTCATCATTTTAGACAAACGTTTTTAGATGGACATCCCAATACAACTTTTACTTTTTACAGGTTAATGCATATTGAACTTTGGACTAATATACCACTTTACCCCATAGTTAAAATGGACAATTGCCTAAGAAATAAATGACTAAATGTATAATAATATTTATAAATTGTAAATTATTTACATATAAATAAAAAGTATAATATTTTTGATAAATTATGTATATATAAATGTTATTTCATTATATTATTAATAATTATTATTTTATTGTTTTAGTTATTATTATACATCACACTCTCACAGCAATTTAACTATTTTACATTTTGGATAATTGATCATGAATTTGTATGATTTCCTATAATCTCATTCAGTCTCATTTGTGCAATTTTTTTCGTACATGGTCTTTTGTATGATCTGCTTGTCCCACTGAGGGTTAGATTTAGGGGTGGACCTTCATGCTAATTTTTTCATCTGAAAATCTCGACTGAAATTGTGCAAAGTTATACAAATTTGCCACCAATTCGCCAAAACGTAATATATTATAACATAAAATAATAAATTGTTTTCTCATGAGATCTGCTTTTATTATTTATTTATTTTAATTTTGATTTTTTTTTTTTTTTTTTTTTTTTTTTAATTGAGTCTAATGCACAGTTGATTATGAATGTGGATGATTTGGATGAAGTCACTTGTGCTGCCATAAATACATCTGGATTCTCTTTTGTTTGTGTTTTTCCTCACCGTTATGGTGGTTGAGCTTCTACAATGTGGTTTTCTATCAGCTTAAGCGGTTCAGTGAAGGAATGTCAACTGTTCTTTTTACTATGCTGGTCTCTCATTGGTATGTTTACAATGAAATTCAGGGATAAATGGGGGCATCCTTTGTAGATGAACACCCTAGCCCGAAGCAAACAGCCCTTGCCGCTCTCAGTCTTCCTCTTTGATCAAAATGCTGTGGAAACTGTGTCATATAAAAATCCACACCCCAGCGTTGGTCATGGTCGAGAGTCCATGTGGAATTTCAGTGCGCAGTAAATCAAACCAATACCGTCTATGAGCTATCTGTAAAATCATGGAAACAACACTTTTCCTTTTTGACACCTATTCCTTTGAGAAAAGCACTGGCGCTGTGCGCTGGCTGAAGGTTTTAGATTGAGGTGCATCTGAGTGGCTTTTCTCATCAGATTTGTCATAACATTGATTTTGACTGTCATATTCAGTGGGTTGTGTGCATAGCTGCTGGCAAACTCAAGCAAATTGTGATTGACGTGTGGCAAAGAAATCGGCTGGCTCCAGAGGAAATGTCCCCAGGCAAAGATAAAATGTGGAATTTTTGTTCCCAATTCTCTCATTGCCTCTCATTCTCCTTGTGCCTTGTTTTCTTTTCTTTATTTATTTTTTCCTCCTCCTTTTTTTTTTTTTTTTTTTGGTTTAAATGTTGATTTGATGGAAAAAATAGAGAAATTGTTGACATTATATAAATATTTCTACCTGATCTGACCTGAAATGACTTTCTTTATAGTCAGGTTGATATAAATATATTTAATATTTTAAATAAAAAAATATTTTAAATATATATTGAAAATTGTCATCAATTCTGTTAAACAGTTGATGGGCCCCATTGACTTCTATAGTATGGAGAAAAATACTATGAAAGTCATTGGGGCCCATCAACTGTTACCCATATTCTTCAAAATATTTTCTTTTGTATTCAGCATAAGAAATAAATTCATACAGGTTTGGAACAACTTGAGGGTGAATAAATAATGATAGAATTTTAATTTTTGGGTGAACTATCCCTTTAAAATATGCCTTAAAGTATATATTTATATTGTGACATTTTTTACAGAAAAGTTTTGTTTTAGGCTAACCTAACCTTTTTCCCAGTTAGCTATTTACAGTTCCTCTCAATGTCCATCTCTCTTTTTTTCACATTTCTTTTTTTTTTTTATTCTGGGGTTTTCTGTCATTCACTTTGTGTGCTCTGCATGTCTAGACTGATAAAGTTTTCTCTACTCAGCAGAAGCAGCATTTTTTTTCTTGTATCCTATCATTATGGAATGAAAAACATGTATAAGCTGTAAAATTTGAATAACATGAAGAACTCAGAGGTAGTCAAGGCATTTTTGTAGACCTTGGAGGCAATCACAGGAGGTTGACTTGTGGTTAAACCCATTGGGATTCTCTTCTTCAATTTTTAAGATGTTATAAATTACATCTAGAATAAAAACCAGGAGCTGACTTAATTGAATCCTGCCCTAATCTGTCAGCATGTGTTATGTGCTAAGTGGGATCTTTTTGCCTATAGAAACAGTGCTTGTCCAATTTACCAGATCCTTATTTTAAAAATGGAATAAAAATGCCACAGTTTTTTAGTCCACAGTTTGTGTACCTTAAATAGGTAATAGCTATAGGTAAATAACAGGAGAAACAAAGTACAACAAACTATTGGTGCTACAAACCAGTGTACTTATAATTACGACAATACATTAAAATAATAGGTAAGAAATACCAGTCAGTGGATGACACCAGAAGCCACACCCATTCAATTTACAAACTGCCGTGCCCACTCTTACGTTAAAAATTAGGTGGATAAAAGTTAATCAATTTCAGGTTTTCAATTATTTTGCTATCGTTAAATCATAATAAATTACATTGGAAAATTCCACACAGTTACCACAATTTTGCTATATAAATCAATAACCGTAGCATATGGGCCTAACCTATTGTTATGATGGTACATTTTTCAAAGGTAGTGCTTGTGGACTTCTGAATTCTAGCCACCAATTGCTTGTAGCAACCTGTATTTGTGTGCTTGAGTAAACATATTTGACAAGCTTATCAATATCTATAGAGCTTGGGTTTGTTATCTCTGTGGATTTTCTGAATGTTCCTTTGTTCCTACTTGCCTAGAACATATGGTTCTGGATATTACATTTGAGTTTGTTACATTGAAAAGCTATACCAAGCTGCAAAGTGCTCATTTTCTTAAGGTAAGCTGTGTAGGCAGGAAAGTTTCAGTGGGATTTCCTTCAGTCTTCTAAATTTGTTTTAGTAAGCATATTAACCTTCATTTAGGGCTTGACACACTAATAAAATGACACAATTTGAAGATTGAATGTATTATATTCCTGCAATTTTCAGAGTTGTGTGAAGCTAACCGAGTGGAAAATGCAGTCCAAAAGAGAATTACCAATTCAAATGTGTTTAAGCACGAAGCTTTAAACTGCTGCTCTGCATGCTACCATTTGGCTAGGCTTTGCTTAAAGAAATGGAAATTAGCTACAGCAAAGGCTAATTATGTGTAAAGGAAGCGTATTTTTTCAAAATAAACGTACATTCATCGCCTTGAAATGTTTTGGCTTCATTGTCTAACAGCTGAAGCAACAACACGTTCAACTGGTTTGTAGGTGTTTGAGTGGAATTGTGTAGGAGGGTGCGCATATTCGATATTTATTTTTAAGTGGCTTTGAGGGTAAAAAACAACTAAAGTGAGAGTTAAGGGATTGCTGTAGAAAGTGGTGTAATTAGTAGGAGCTGCAACTTGGCACAATTGTTTGTTTATGAGGGAAAGTAACACTGCCGTGATTTCAGACATGAAAATTGCCAACCGCATTTCTTAAGCAACATCCCACTGGTGCATTCCGAGCCTGACAGGCATCTTGATTATATGCAGGTATTTTTGAGAGTATCGAATAGTGAAGCTGAATTATTTAGTGGTGCGACTGTACATCATTCCCTACCGCAGGGTCCAAGGGCCAACATGTTGAGCACATGATCTGCAAGAGTTGTATATTTATTCGAGAGTGAATTCAGTTTCAATCTACTCTAAACATTATTTCAAAACACTTCCAACTGGTTCTGGAGTGTCCGACCCCGGTTTGAGGTGATGTCACGCTGTTAAGACAGAGTTTGAGTTTCGTGCATTAACTTGTATAAATAAACCTTGCTGGTTTCGGAGCGGTATTACTGAACAGTTACCCCTTGCAAAATTTCAACAAGGAGCCCCCCAAAAGCTCTCCAGAGCTTTAAGCCCTTGTCCCAGCTACTTATAAAGAGTGTCAGTTTCTTATCCTGAATCTATAGCCGTTCAAACATACAAATCCTCACGGACCTCCAGTTGGTACCAGCTATCATCACGTAAATGGATGTTCGTGAACGTTTTATGAGGTTTGTTGAAACAATCCAAACATACAACATGGTTACCCCCTACATCAATAGGAATGTGAGAAAAGAGAAAAGCTCTCTGACACTTCAGTACAGTCAAATAGGTAGCATACTTTAGTTTAGCCCTGTTATATGGTCTATAATAACAAGCTCTATAGTAGCTTTTCCATCGTCAGTCATCGCTAAATGACTAATCACAGTTTGAGCACTATAAATCGGTTTTTCATCACCCTTCACTGGAGAACATTATCTTTAAGTTTTGAATTCAGCCTTGGGATTTGTTTTACAGAGCTTCTGGCTTTCAGTGAGGAAGACCAAGGTCTGTGTTTAATTTTTAAATTGATAGTATAACAGCCCATTAGCCAGCTCATGTTGCATTTAGGCTAGGGTCATAATCACTAACGTGCTGCTCGAGTCTCTGCTGTAATTTTAAACCTACCTCAGTGCAGACAACAAGGATCATCTATGTTTCAGATGACTTTAAAGGAGTCTGCCAAGGGTTGTTTTCTTTTCGGTGAATAGGGGAATTTCAGTTCCACACAGAAGACTGTTTTTGTAACATTTAGAGTACGATATAATTTTCAAATGTAATATTTTACCATTCCACATTATTTCGTATGAAGGTTTTCATTGCTTTCATATGTGCATTTCTGTACAGTCATGGCCAAAAGTTTTGGCAGCGACATAAATGTTGTGTTTCGCACAGTTTGCTTCTTCAGTATTTGTAGATTATATTTTCATTTGTGTCTATGATATACTGGAAAACAATGATACTGTAAGTGTTTCATAAGTTTTAAAGGCTTTTATTGGCAAAAACATTCAATAACCTCTGCAATTCGCTCTGGCACGCTGGATATCGGCTTCTTGGCCAAATCCTGACTGATGACGATCCATTCTTGCCCTTTTAGTGCTTGGAGTTGATCACAATTTATGGGCTTCTGCTTTGTCCACTTGCCTTTTGAGGATTGACCACATGTTTTCAATGGGATTAAGATCCAGGGAATTGCCTGGTCATGGATCCAAAAAATTGATCTCTGAGCCACATCATTATCACTCTTGCCTTGTGACATGGTGCTCCATCATGCTAGAAAATGCATGGATCATCACCAAATTGCTCCTGGATCAGAAGTTGTTTTGCAGGATGTTATGATACCATTCTTTATTCGTGACAGTGTTTTGGGGCAGAATTGTGAGAGACTCCACTCCCTTGGATAAAAATTCAAGCCAAAAATGAAAATAATGTCATTTATTACTCACCCTCATGCCGTTCCACACCCGTAAGACCTTTGTTAATCTTCGGAACACAAATTAAGATATTTTTGTTGAAATCTGATGGCTCAGTGAGGCCTGCATAGGGAGCAATGACATTTATGTACTAAAAACATATTTAAAAACATATTTAAATCAGTTCACGTGAGTACAGTGGTTCAATATTAATATTATAAAGCGATGAGAATATTTTTGGTGCGTCAAAACCCCCCCCAAAAAAACGACTTTTATATTGATGGTCTATTTCAAAACACTGCTTCATGAAGCTTCGGAGCGTTATGAATCTTTTGTGTCGAATCATGATTCGGATCACGTGTCAAACTGCTGAAATCACGTGACTTTAGCGCTTCTAACCGCTGATTCGACACGCTGATTCATAATGCTCCGATGCTTCCTGAAGCAGTGTTTTGAAATCGGCCATCACTATATAAGTTGTTATTTTGTTTTTTTGGCACACCAAAAATATTCTTGTCGCTTTATAATATTAATATTGAACCACTGTACTCACATGAACTTATTTAAATATGCTTTTAGTACCTTTATGGATCTTGAGAGAGGGAATGTCATTGCTGGCAATGCAGGCCTCACTGAGCTATCGGATTTCAACTAAAATATCAACTAACCCTTTAACCATTGCTAATGATTGGAAATACTTCTTTCCTCCGTTTATAACATTATTATATCAGTTTGGTCTTATAATCCTGTCAGAATGATTACAGAATGATAGTACCCGTTCACATCTCCCTGTCCTGATATTAGGATTAGTGATGATGTTAGCTCATTTAAAATGCAACTGATCACTCTGCACAATAATCTAGAAACAATGTAAATATACACCACAACAACTGAATCAGCAAACTTTTCTGGTCTGGGACAGAAATTTGACCACATTCAAAGGGATAGATCACCCAAACAGGAAAATTCTGTCATCACACATTCAATAATTAAAAAAAAAAAAAAAAAAAACTATCCAAATCTAAAATTCTATGCAATGTGAAACATGTTTAATTCTAGGTGTAATGACCTATTTGTTATTCTAAAGATAAGTTTAGCTTTGAGTCAGCACATGAAAGGAGAAGGACTTACACAAGCAAACCTCCTGCTGTTTCATTACCCATTCATTGTATCCAGATAGCGCTGGCCCGCAGGTCATTGCGTAATTAATGATGTTCTTGAGAGAGTTTGTTCCTGCTTTGGTCTGTTTCTGCCTCTTCCTACCTATCACTATGTCTTTCTCAGTGTTTCTCCTGACAGTCCCGAAAGGTCTGTTTACCCAATAAACCCATAATTTCCTTTGAAATTTGGCATCTGAAGGGTCGTCATGGAGACGGGTTCTTCAGAGACAGCAAGACAGGAAGGAAGAAATCCTGGTTTTTAATAAACTTCACAGTCAGTACAATCAGTGCAGGACAGCAGACCCACAAATGGCCCCCGAAAACAAGGGTTTTCTTGACTTACAGTGGCTTCAATGAGTGCACATTGTTCTCTGGTCAATGAAAGATCTCCAAGGTCATGTAATTCACAATGTATCCATCAATCAGCTCGTTTCCCTACATCACACACCCCCAACAACCATTTTCAATAAAACAATAGCCTGGAATTTCATCAAAGATCCAAGCGTTGAAGGATAGCGGTCCATGTGATGTCCTCTTTGATATATTGTACACCAGTAAAGGCAGTTGATGGATTTCTTTTAGATGTTCTTTGTCCTATATCTTCAGCTAATCATCTTTGCATTCATTCACTCTCTTTGTGTCCATGTGGCATTCATTTAGAGGTGACATTATGCACAAGTAGTCAACACAACACAATGGATTTGTAGAGATGGTGTAATCTTCTCTCATCTTGGGGAGATTTCAAACTACTATATCTTGAAATCCACAGAGAACCATAAGGTTTTATGCTTCTTACTTTGGTTGAAAATTGTTAGAATCATTTGTTGATACCCAGTATTTCTCTACAGACTTGTCTCTTGAGGTATTCATGTCAGTTCTTGTGGGAGGATGTTTGAGTAGAGCTAATCTTCTTATACTTGTAAGTGAATTATGATGTGACATTACTCAGGAGATATACTTAGTCAGGTTTAATCTGCTCAGACTGACAGTCCAAGAATTATGATACATAAATGTCAAGGTTTATTGTTATTTAAATCAGTCAGTAGTAAATTGTTCTTAAACTGTATTTCTCTCACACACTGTTCAATGCTCTGTCAAAGTTAAATATGAGAAAAATGTTTTATGAACTCAAATCTTTGGCATTCGACCTATTGGCTTTGGGTGTTGAAAGGCAGTTTTTTCCATGAAGTGAGTGTGTTACAGTCCTTACTGTATCCAGCACTTGTGTTGTGTGTTTTGAGACTTTTTCAGCTCTTAAACGTGAGCAGTTATTCCAGGTGGGAGGAAATTATAGGGAATAAAACATGGAAATCCCCTCAGTTCGATTTCAAAGGATACCACTTAAAATGTGTGTTTATCTCTTTACATGCCAAGACATCGAACTGAAAGAATATCTTTATTCAGCATTCAGATGTATGAGGTTGAAAAGTGAAAAAACTCATAAATATACTATGATGAGCTGGGTGTTTCGTGTAAAATGCTGAGAGGGATTTTGTTATAATCACATACATATTTTAAAATACCAAGGCTGATTCACCTAGTAGATTTTCTAAATGATTATAATTAATAAGGTGTTTTTTTTTTTTTTTTTTTTTTTTTTTTTTCATGTGTATGTGTTCTAAAATTAAAACTTTAATGTAACAAGTAATCATAATATAAGCTTGCACAAAAATAATATTGAGCATGTATACTACGTGGACAGCAAATGTTCCCTGAACACAGTTCCCCTACTAGAAATTTCCAGTTCCACAAAGTTGAGTTCATGTTTTTATAAATGGCTTTTTTTTCTGACAAACTTGAATGCAGCATGAGGAAAAATTTAAACTAATGGAATGCTATTGAAATCAATCAGTCACCACAAAATAACACAAGCTATATATATATATATATATATATATATATATATATATATATATATATATATATATATATATATATATATATATATATATATATATATATATATATATATCAATGCTTCCATGTGTCTCTCCTTGAGCCTCATGCAGTCAGTAGGACCTGACCTCTGTCTCTCTAGCTCTGCCTCCTGAATGATTGACATGCGTTTTGTGTTTGTGTATTTGGCAATTTGCTATGTATCTACACATCATGTGTCCTAGCAGGTAATTGAAGTTTATCTCATGGCCACTGTGGAATCACCAGTAGCATGTTGTTTCAGTCAGCGTTGATGTTTAAAATCAAAATACCTGTCTGTCTTTGTTAACTTGATTGACAGGACAGAAAGACCCTGGCCCATGAAGAGCAGATGGGCCATTTTTCCCCCATGTTTTTTTTTTCTTCTTTTTTTCTTCCCTGTTCAATGTTTGATGGGTCACAGTTCTTCGACACAGAACTGATGCTTTATATCACACTTGATGACTCGGGGGAAGGAATTTTTTTTATTTATATATATATATATATATATATATATATATATATATATATATATATATATATATATATATATATATTTATATATATATTTATATATATATATATATATATATATTTATATATATATATATATATATATTTATATATATATATATATATATATATATATATATATTTATTTATTTTTTATTTTTTTGGGTCCGATTATACCATCACCGAAAGCTTCGGCACAAGGGTATGTCATTCAACAAACCCCCATTTTTGTCTGTTCACTTATGTTTTGCCCAAGCATCACTGAGATTGTTTATGGAAATAGTCTCTTTATCTAAGTTCTCCCCATCTCATATCTTCACCCTTAACTGAGTGTTGCATCTAAATGTGGAGTCTCTTTCAAATCAGTGTGCCACTGTTGCTTTAAATGCTTTGGTAATTGCTTTAATCTCAACCTACGTGCTATACAACACAGACAAAACACTTCTTTGCAATGTGCCGTATCTCAAAAGAGCCATTGTTTCATCATAGAGAAGAAATTTGACTTTGGAATTATCTTGGATATTTCTATAATATATTTAACTGATAAAATGTCTAGATAAACTGCTATATTTGTAAACAAATAAACACATTATGGTTCATATGTAAAATAAGTACTTGCTCAGTATGTTGTGGCATTGGAATGAATATAGGCTAAATGCACTAAGTTGGTATTTGTCTTATAGACAATATGAAATGACAGTTGCCACCATGTGTAAATGTTTCAATTTTAGCCTGATATCGGTTTTGCATCACTTTCTTAGAATGTAAATGGGTTCAAATTTGATTTCATGCTGTCATTAAATATGATTAGTGCCCATTCATTTGATCAGCCTAGTGCACCAGTATGATAATCGGAGATCTGGTGGTGTTGTGGTGCTTATATGGACAAACAGAGTTTGAATCTGGCTTGTTTCACCCCTATATTTCCTCATGTTTCATGTTTTCAGTCTCCTGTAGAGTTTTTTGAGGGAGGGGCAGGCTGATGTTTACCAGCTTCATTTCCTCTGCATTTGTTCATTGAAGTATGACAGCTGCAATTTAGCAAAGGTTGAAAGTACAAATAACATGAGTCAGAACAAATCATACATACGTAATACACAATGCGCTCAGATGTTATTTGAGGCCCCAGGTCGCACCACCTCTACAAGGCCACACTGAAATGTGGGCCCCAGATCAGGGACATCTCCATGCCAGCCCGCCCACAAGAAGCAAACCCCTCTGGGCTTCATATCTAAACCAAAAACCTTCACCATTCCAGATCAGCATAGACAAATGTTTAGCAAGCTGTCGAGTTTGTTCAGGGAGAAATATTTCAAGAGTGGTGAACTGGATTATGTTCAGGCTGCACACATTTAGATTGTTATGCCTTTGTCTTAGTACAGGTCTTGTATAATAAATACAAATAGTCTGAATATATATATATATATATATATATATATATATATAAACCCGATTCCAAAAAAGTTGGGACACTGTACAAATTGTGAATAAAAACAGAATGCAATGATGTGGAAGTTTCAAATTTCAATATTTTATTCGGAATACAACATAGATGACATATCAAATGTTTAAACTAAGAAAATGTATCATTTTAAGGGAAAAATAAGTTGATTTTAAATTTCATGGCATCAACACATCTTAAAAAAGTTGGGACAAGGCCATGTTTACTACTGTGTGGCATCCCCTCTTCTTTTTATAACACTCTGCAAACGTCTGGGGACTGAGGAGACAAGTTGCTCAAGTTTAGGAATAGGAATGTTGTCCCATTCTTGTCTAATACAGGCTTCTAGTTGCTCAGGTCTTAGGTCTTCTTTGTCGCATCTTCCTCTTTATGATGCACCAAATGTTTTCTATGGGTGAAAGATCTGGACTGCAGGCTGGCCATTTCAGTACCCGGATCCTTCTTCTACGCAGCCATGATGATGTAATTGATGCAGTATGTGATCTGGCATTGTCATGTTGGAAAATGCAAGGTCTTCCCTGAAAGAGACGACATCTGGATGGGAGCATATGTTGTTCTAGAACTTGGATATACCTTTCAGCATTGATGGTGCCTTTCCAGATGTGTAAGCTGCCCATGCCACACACACTCATGCAACCCCATACCATCAGAGATGCAGGTTTCTGAACTGAGCGCTGATAACAACTTGGGTTGTCCTTGTCCTCTTTAGTCCGGATGACATGGCATCCCAGTTTTCCAAAAAGAACTTCAAATTTTGATTCGTCTGACCACAGAACAGTTTTCCACTTTGCCTCAGTCCATTTTAAATGAGCCTTGGCCCAGAGAAAACGCCTGCACTTCTGGATCATGTTTAGATATGGCTTCTTTTTTGACCTATAGAGTTTTAGCCGGCAACGGCGAATGGCACGGTAGATTGTGCTCACCGACAATGTTTTCTGGAAGTATTCCTGAGCCCATTTTGTGATTTCCATTACAGTAGCATTCCTGTATGTGATGCAGTGCAGTCTAAGGGCCCGAAGATCACGGGCATCCAGTATGGTTTTCCGGCCTTGACCCTTACGCACAGAGATTGTTCCAGATTCTCTGAATCTTTGGATGATATTATGCACTGTAGATGATGATAACTTCAAACTCTTTGCAATTTTTCTCTGAGAAACTCCTTTCTGATATTGCTCCACTTTGCATTGGGGGAATTGGTGATCCTCTGCCCATCTTGACTTCTGAGAGACACTGCCACTCTGAGAGGCTCTTTTTATACCCAATCATGTTGCCAATTGATCTAATAAGTTGCAAATTGGTCCTCTAGCTGTTCCTTATATGTACATTATATGTACATACGGCCTCTTATTGCTACCTGTCCCAACTTTTTTGGAATGTGTAGCTCTCATGAAATCCAAAATGCGGCAATATTTGGCATGACATTTCAAAATGTCTCACTTTCAACATTTGATATGTTATCTATATTCTATTGTGAATAAAATATAAGTTTATGAGATTTGTAAATTATTGCATTCCTTTTTTATTCACAATTTGTACAGTGTCCCAACTTTTTTGGAATCGGGTTTGTGTATATATATATATATATATATATATATATATATATATATATATATATATATATATATATATATATATATATATATATATATATATAAAATGTATTACAGTAACGAGAATCAAACAAGAACCATTATTGGAAATTAGAATTACAAAAAGGCCAAGGTTATTCTTTTATGGCAATGAGAATTTTGAGAGGAAGTGCGTAACTGTAATGCAAGTAATGTGAAGTAATGTATTTCTTAGATTTTTTATTTTTTTATTTTCAGATTTTATTTTATTTGTGAGCTAGGGAATTTAAAGTTCAACATGTATTGATTTATTGTAATAAAGGGCAGCATTTAGATTGCTCATTGACTTTGGTTGGTTATTTATTTATTTTCAATAGTAAGCTATAAATATTAAATGTACTGATTCCATTATACAGAGCTGTACTTGTGAAGGATATGTAGCCTAGACATGCAGTCTGTCTGGAAGAAGGCAAAGATCATATTCCCAAATACAGGATAACCCTTACGATAATTACTAGGGTTAACAGGTTAACACAGTCAGTATGCTGTGTTAGAGGACAGAGTCTCTCTTAAACAAAGTCTCTCAGTCTTCTCTGTTCAGAATCAGATCTTTTATAGTAATTTGTTTTGGCTTACTGCCTCCTTTAAAGTCTTGTTGATTGAAATAAAATGGACCCCTGTTAATAAAAACAAGCTTGCTTTATACTACAGTGAGAAAAAATATGATTTATGAAAAGTTCATCCATCAGAGGGTCTACAAAATGACCTTTCCTGTTAGACAAAAGACTGAGAACTCACAGTGACAGATGAAAGAAGGAAGCTCTTTTCCTTCCCAGGATGAAAGCACTTTCCTATCTCCGATAGCCGATAGCCCCTCAGCAAAGGGAGTAGACGTCCACATCCGCAATCAGCATATCAGCTCTCTTTAAATCTGAATCTTCAGCCCTCCAAAGTCCTCTTTAGGGAGAACCGGCACTTCCTTAGACCTGCTCGCCCCGGCTGAGGTTCAGATGCCTTAGGCAGAGGAAACAGGTCTTTAGTTTGGCTTACGGTGAAATACAGCCCATTCAGCACATGGGGATTTGGATTAGAGCGGGTTTGGGTCATTTCCCTTTCAATAACTGCTTTTTCAATTTTATTAGCTGACAGGTCTGAGAATGGGATTGACAGTGTTCCCTGCGAGCAAATGCAGTCACTTCCTGTCTTAAAATCATAGAGGCACCCATAAAAAGTACTTTCACTTACAATCTGAATTAATAAATATGTTGCCATCGATAACATACACAAAAATCATTGTTTAACAATTACTTTTTCTTTGTCAATTAAAATCACTTTTCTATTACAGACAAAATAACAAGAAATACATAGTTCAGTCATGAAACTCTAGACGGCGCAGGCTGATGGGTCCTTAACGCAAGCTGATGATAATTACAGCATGAACTACTTGGTACAAGCTATTTGGTCTGTGTCACTTCTGCAGCCAATGAGCTTGTTGCTCACACATTTAAATGGCTGGTTACATTCATTATAGTAGTTTGCAGCGTGCTTTAGAGTTCCTCTAAAAACCCTCCACCTTCCCCAGCTCCACCTGTATAGATCTGCTATGGGTTATTGATATGCTATTTGTGCAACAGCACTATGTTTTACTCGCAGCAGCGTATAGGCATATGTATTGGCAGTAGCAAGTTCTTGTACTTGCTCTGCAGAAGTAGAGATAATCAGCAACAGCAATAATCTACAACAACAGCAATAATCTACAGCAGCAGTGTAGCAGATCTATTCCGCCAAGACCAAATACATTAACATTGACATATCCATTACCATGCTAAAAATCTTCCAAGAGTTGTCATGATTGAACCACTTTTTTTTTTTTCACATTTTCCCACTACACTACATTTTTAATTTATTATAGCAGATGAATGGTTATATTTTTCACCCCGATTTCTCCCCAAACCCTCCACTGAAGAGCCTAATAGCACGACCCTTGCCCGGTCAAGGGCATCGGGTTAGTAACAGTGAGGGGTTAAAATTCTCATTGCCTCTGGGGGCATTCAGGATTAGTTTTTGGCCTGCGTTGGGACAATTTGATGTTTGTTCTAGATACAAGGTCTCTTTATAAACATTATGATGCCATATGCCTTTTCATTGTGGTTTCCGCTAATAAATGCAGTAAATATTTATAAGAGTGGACAAACCCGCCCTGTGAAACATCACATAGAGAGGCCAGTGAAGTCATGAGCTAAGTCTTTCTTTCCTTTCTTTCTCTTTCTTTCTTTCTTTCTTTCTTTCTTTCTTTCTTTCTTTCTTTCTTTCTCATTTGTCTTCATGAACGAGGCCAAACACAGATTTAGAATGAGAGAGAAGCTCATAATCAAATTGAATGAAAGAGGCAGAGTGGAATTGATTTCATACTGTAACACAGTTCATAGATACGGGAAGAAGGAGGCGGGAACCGGCGAACGTTCAACAAAACTTTAATTCAAAATAAACAAAGAACAAAACGAAAGTAATGCCGGCAGACCCTAATGCCGGACCCAGGCTCCGGCCCACGGCGGACGGTGGTGACTCCTCCGCTCCCTCCTGGACGGCAGCCACCCCACCTCGTCCCAGGAGCACGGCATCCGGGTCTCTGTCCCACCTTTCACAAGGCTCCAGTACCACCGCCTCGGGCAGCCTCTCGCGGTCTTCACACTCCCGCGCTGCCCGAACGCCGCAGCACCGCGATCCCCCTCAGCAGCGAGGGCTCTCCGACAGCATGTCCCTCCTTCCTCCCGGGTTTCGGCACCAATGTAACACAGTTCGTAGATACGGGAAGGAGGAGGCGGGAACCGGCGAACGTTCAACAAAACTTTAATTCAAAATAAACAGAGAACAAAACGAAAGTAATGCCGGCAGACCCTCGCGGACGTCTGCCGGCCACACAAACATAATAAAACATAAAATAATATCCAGGCCTGGTCCTCTCTCATCCTTCACGGTCGTCGCTCCTCCTTTTATGCTCCCGGAGCTCCTCCGTGAGAGACCCAAGGCCGGTGCGCCTCCCAGGTGATGCTCGTTATCACTTGCGTCACCGGCCTCGCGCCGTTCCCTCACGGCTCTCGCCCGCCCTGGTCGCCACACATACATTGAACATAAATAAAACTAAATGACAAGTCAATAGCTAAATATCAATAGGGCTGAGACCTTGAATTAATGAGTGAATTAAATACGAAATTCTTCATGCAATATGTTTGTTATTTTGCCTTATTTATATATGGTTAGGGAACTATAAATTATTCATATAGACTTTTAGACCCCACTGTATCTGCAAAACAGCAGAGTGAGGTATTAGATTGACTTTTAAATGAACCTGAAAACTGTGGTTGTGTGACTGTGTGAGTGTTACTTGTTTTCATGTCTTTTTGAGTATCCCAAGGCATTTCTGTTAACTGAAAGACTCATAAACATAATTAAAGACACATTGAGTGTCTTTCAGAAGAGCTGCTCTCAGACACTAAAATTTGATCAAAGTCTGACACATTAAATGTCTGTCTTTGACCTTGTCTTTCTCTTTCCACTTTTTTTTTTATGTCTGTTTATCCCTCTCGCTATCATTTCAGTAATCCAGTTTTATCCCATATCTGTCTGTCGACTTCCCTTATCTTCTTTCCATACATGCTTTTGCCCTTCAACTTTCTAAGTGGCTCTTTTAAAGAATTAGTAGGCCTACATACAAAATTGAAATAGACTCCCCCTCATTTCATTCCAAACTTCTTTGATTTTCTTTCTTTTGTGGAACACAAAAGGAGAAAATTTGGTCCACGTAATTATAATTAATGGGGGCTGAAGATTTTAAGCTTCTAAAAGGACACAAAAACAGTGCATATGACTCAAACTACATACTCTTCTGAAGTGATATGATAGCATTGGTGATTTTCCCTTCCAGTGAGCTACAGTATTAGCTCCTTCAATTACAGTAGGTTTCATTATGGCTTCATATCAACCATTTTTATGGTGCTTTTTGTCATGTGCACTTCCATTATATTAAAAAGAGTGGTCAATATAATACACATTTAATAAATGAAAAAAAGTTATAGGGGTTTGGAAATTACATTAAAGTAATGACAGAATGATTCATTTTCTACTAAATTGTCCCTTTTAATATGTTTCTTTTTGTTTGGGTTTTTTGTTTTTGGTTTTTTTTTTTTGTTAATGTGTCACTGAACTCAACCAGCATCCAGTGGTATATATGTGTGTATCCACTTATCGATGGATCTGCCTGCATCTGTGTGTGTTGGGAGGCTGCCATTTTTCAGTCGAAAGCAACCAGAGAGCATTTAAAATGAAAAACACATTTTGTCATTGGGTGTGTATGACTGGAGGGCCAACTCACACACGCTGAATAAATCAGAAGGTCAAGACCATTACGAGGGCAACTCCCTATGGAGCAACCCAACACACATGCAAACGCACTCAGGAAATCTGTCATAAGTCATTGACACTGCATACTTTGATTAATCATATAATCCAATTTCTTTCATATCACGATTCACTGAAGCAGTGCATCTTTGTCTGATTTTGGTCATATATGTGGTCTGTTTAATCCTGTTCCAGCTGCCTGACTTCACTCTGTGGTGGAAAGAAATTCAACGGAGTAACAGAGAGATTGGCATAATGAGCTTTATAATGGTTCAATGTACACTAAAGTTTAAAAAATTGGGGTCAGAAAGTTATACTTTACTTTATACTTTTAAGTTGTTTTTTTTTTTTTTTTTTTTTTTAAGAAATTTCTACTTTTATTCAGCAAGGACATATTAAATTGATTAAAAATGATGATAGAGACATTTATAATGTTAATTGTAATGATAATGTTTCAAATAAATGCTGTTCTTTTGAGCTTTCTATTCAAAGAATCCTGAGGGGGAAAAAAAGGATTACAGTTTCCATATTTTCAACATTGATAATAATAAAACATGTTTCTGAAAGATCATGTGACACTGAGACTGGAGTAATGATGCTGAAAATTCAGCTTTGACATATATCATAAATTACTTTTTTAAATGTATTAAAATAGAAATCAGTTATTTGAAATTGTAATAGTATCTCCAGTATTGATGTTTTTATTGGGTTTTTTTAATCAAATAAATGCAGCCTTGGTGAGCATAAGAGACTTCTTTAAAAAACATTTTAAAATCTTACCAACCCCAAACTTTTAAACAGTAGTGTACATCTTCTTATCGCTACTGAAAACCCTCAAATCATTCAGGCTGATTTGTGAAGGGGATCAACAAATTCATTGAAAAGAATCTGAATAATTAATTCACAAAATGGCCTGTGAGCTATAGGGCAAGTTTCACACGATTATTAGTGAATAACAAAACTATCTTATGCCCTTTAGAAGTCTTGGATTCTTGTGCACATGGTGCTTTTATGGGGCTTTTTTGCCTGTTTTGAGGACATGACAGCAGAATTTTCATCTTAATTAACTATTACTTCCTTTGTTAAACCATCTTCACTAATTAATTCAGTATTAATTATCAAAATTTGGCACACAATTCATCCTATGCAGTTTGTGATTTGGATATGAATGGTGCATAAAATCATGTGGATTAAGGGGAGTTGTACTAATACTTTTCTAAACAGTCAAGCATACACTCTAAAAAATGCTGGGTTAAAAACAACCCAAGTTGGGTTGAAAATGGACAAATGGACAAATGGTTGTTTTAACTGAGCTGTTTGGTTAAATGTTTGCCCAGCGTGTGGGCAGTTTCATTTAACCCAACTATTGTTTAAAAATTACTATATGGCTGGCTTAAAATTAACCCAAAATAGGTTGAAATTAAATATCACACAGTAAAATCCCCAATCAACTCTGCTCAGAGTACATATGGTCCCTCTCTAAATAGTGTTAAAGTAACACTATTGTAGAGTTAAAGTTAATGAGATAATTAAGCAACTAATAAGGCTGTGACTGAAGTCAGTTGTAGTTCTTGTGTTTCTCTTTTCTTCAGTGATTCTGCTTGTTAACAGCAGGTGTTCATCACTAATGCACAATCATCACTTAATTAATTGCTTAATTATCTCATTAACTTTAACTCTGCCTTAGTGTTATTTTAACACTATTTAGAGAGGGTCCATATGTACTCTGAGCTGAGTTGATTTAACTCTGTGATTTTGATTTTGCTGTGCAGACACATAATTACTAGAGGCAATAAAAATAATGAAAAGGTGAACATTTATTAGGAAGCAATTTATTAAATGTTTATTGTTTAATTGTTATTCATTAAACTTATTAATATGTTCATTTATTTAACATATTAATAAATGTTAATTTCCCACAATTTTTGGTTCATTTTAAGCAAGCAATACAGTAATTTTTAAACAAAGTTGAGTTAAATAAAACAACCCAGCAGTTTAGGCAAACATTTAATTCAACCGCTGGGTTAAAACAACCTAATCACTGGGTTTGTCCATTTTCAACCCAACTTGGGTTGTTTTTAACCCAGCATTTTTAGAGTATAGCATTATTACCTGAAAGATGATAAAATAGGTGATAAAACCCTAGCAAAAATATATTTATATATAACTGCATAGCATCTCCCTGGCAACCACACACAATAGCATACTCTAGGATCCTTATTGAATTATTCTGAAATCAAAATTCAGAATACTTTAGCAACACCCTGGCAACCACCTACAATCCATGTCGTAAGTTTTGCATGAGAAAGCATCACTAAAATATACTTTCTAATTGTTTGTGTGCTTGAAGAGTTATGGGAGCTGAACAGGACATGGCTGTTCCAGGCCGGAGAGGGGCGTCTGCAGCACTACAGTATGTTCCTGGACGAGACTCAGGAAAGGCTAATCGTTGGTGGAAAAGACATCCTGTACTCTCTCAATCTGGAGCGCATCACTGCCCCTCACAAAGAGGTACATGCATTTGCATACACGTTCTCAGGCAACATGTCTGTCCAGCATTGTCATCTGAGTGTGTGTGTGTGTGTGTGTGGTACAGTTTATCAGCTCATTTGGCTCTTGAGTGCAAGTTGCGCAAATCATTACGTCTGTTGCTAAATCAACCTCAGCATAACTACACACATACTTATTAAATAAATAAAATCAGCACTCATGCAAATAGAACACAGATATGGATTGCAACCATCTGCTTCCCTACAATTTATGGACATTCACAAATTCTTGTGCTCGTTTTTCAGTTGTTGCACTAAAACTGTTAATTAGGGGCCAAGCACTGAAGATGCGTAGGCACCTATTGTAATCATTGCCGGTTTTCTTATTATTATTCTTCTTCTTCCGCTCTGGAAGTCTATGGCAGCCCATAGAACCACTTGAAGGAAAGTTATGAAATTTGGCACACAGATAGAGGGCAGTCTGAAATTTAACCACAGCAATTTTGGAGTCTCTAACTCAATATCTTTAGCGCCACCAACTATCCAAAATTGCACTCATATTTATGCTAATAGCTTTTGAACCGCAAGGGCTAGAAGCAACATTTTTTTTTTTATCTGAATCCTTGGCTCAAGACAATTCGACTGCAGCACACAAAAGACTTGGTAGAAATACAAACACAGGTGTGTGTGTAAATTACTTCCAAACTAAAGTGTCTGATCGCATACGAATGCCCCTAGTGGCAGTCGTATGGAACTTTCAAAATTGTTGCTGTTACCTTCTGCTTATTCACCATGGTAAAATGAATGAATATACTGTATCCACACAAACCAAATGACCACTGATTTGTTTGAAAAAGAAGAATAAGAGGTTTTCTAGGGCTAATCAACATAAATAGTCATTATGGACATAATAATTCATAACTACACATTTTACAGAAATGATTTTTATAACGATTTAGTGCACAAATATTTTTACCTTACACTCATAGTTTTAATAAGAGTATATCACGTTGGTCAATCAGTTGCAACTCATCTGAAGCTCAGATCGGATCTAAAAATTCTGCATACACATATCGTTTGTTAATTCACACAGCTTCCATATGACTTTAAATTACAATTGAATGACTTCCGATCTGTCATTTGTCAAAGACAGTGAAAATTCAGTTTTACTGATAGTATACAGCTGGTCATGTGATCCCAGTATGGCGCCCATCATGATTAGACCAAATGCAATAGATTTTAATTTCTTCATGTCATGTACTTCATGATTTTAAACAAATGTGTTAAAAGTACTTTTCATTTCTTCAGGTGTAAAAAGTAGAAGGTTTTAAGAAGAAAAAAACGTTTAGTGGACTTGGAAAAGCCTGTTTTATAATTATAATAAAGCCAGGATTATAATTAGTGGGTTATAAAGAGCTACAATTCAACTGTAGAGGACTTGGAATTTACGTTTATATTTATGCATTTGGAAAACTTATTTATCCATAGAGACTTACATTGCAAGGTATAGCTACATTTTGTCAGTTCATGCATTCCATGGTAATCAAACCCATGACAATGGGAAAAAAGACCACAGGTCAGAAAATATAACTGTGACAGTATTTAGCCAAGTAGAGTAAGTGCATTTCTGTGCCAAAACAACATTACCAGAACCAATCTGCCTGTCTCTGTTTTAGATTCACTGGGCGAGCTCTGAAGATCAGGTGGAGGATTGTTTAATGCAGGGCAGAGAGAAGGTAAATCTGTTATACATTCTGTATATGTGACACAGTGGTATCCTTTTACACGACTACAATGTTTGATGAAATGTGTTAAAAAACATTCTTAAAGCTTTTATTTATCTCTTTCTCTTTGTCTTTCTCTCTCTTAGCCGGAGTGTGCAAACTACATTAAGCTGGTGCAGCATTATAACAGCACCCACCTGTTAGCATGTGGAACTGGAGCCTTCAGCCCAGTGTGTGCCTATATCAGAGTGGGTCAGGGAACACAGGTAAATCTTATATACTATGAAAAAAAAATTAAAAGTTTGTAAGATAACAAATCTCTTCCAAAAGCTCAAACGTGCTGCGTGACACACAAGAATGAACCTCACTGGTTAGTAAATTAAACAAATTAGTAAATCGTGGCCACGGGGCTCCATAGTTATATAGTTACATAGTTATATAAAATCTAAGTAAATATT
Organism: Megalobrama amblycephala; assembly: GCF_018812025.1. Classification (NCBI taxonomy): domain Eukaryota; kingdom Metazoa; phylum Chordata; class Actinopteri; order Cypriniformes; family Xenocyprididae; genus Megalobrama; species Megalobrama amblycephala. The sequence goes on from NC_063062.1 coordinate 21,749,950, forward strand.
TTTATTGGAAAACATGGTAACACTGTGGCCTCTTTTATCAATGAAACCTTGTTAGGTGGAAGTTAGAAGGTGAACAAACAAAATTACATTGGCGTGTTTTAAAACCATGATGTGAGTCACGCTTGTTGACAACAAAGTCTCAGAGATTCCTCAGTGACCACAGCATCTTTGAAGGTTTTTATTGTATCGGAAGTAGACTGAGGTCGCTGAAAATGCTCCGGTGTTGCCTTGGCCTTCTCTCCACTTTTTGACTTCCATTATGGAAAACATTTCTTGAGGAGGTCCTGTTTGTCTTCTGAGGAATGTGTCGTAGTGACTCACGGATGAATTGTGTCCAGTGTTGTGCTGTTGTTTGTCACCAGAGACTGTACTGGAAACTACCCCTGTAGTTTGTGACTGTCACTCTCACTGTTTTCCACACATGGTGGAGTCATGCAGAGACTCTTGCGATAATTGAAACCAGTCAGAGTGGTAACAAGTTAAAGCATTTAACATCTTAAGACACTAAAACATTGATCGTGTTTTCAGTTCTGAAATCTTTTATTGTAAAAAGATCCAGATGCTGTGTGTCACCGTGAAGTTTAGGAGCACATTTCAGTTTATAAGGTTTGATAACACAATGGCTAGTTATTCAGCTTGCTGGAAGTTCACAGTTTGCAGTTAGAAGGGAAGAAATACTTAAAAGCATGTGGAATTGTATTATCATTTAAGGAATGTTAAAAATCTGGTGGTTTAGAGGCACAGAATAAAGAATGTGATCTACATCTTCACTGCTGTGTGGAAAAGTTGAAGGTTCATGCTTTGCATGAGGCTAACCTTCTAATATTAATACATTAATATCAAGCTTTGTTAATTTGTACTTTTTTGTCTATTTTATGTCCACAGAAGTGTTAACTAAACAAACTAAAATTATTAAAAATGGTTTTCATTAAATGCACAATCTGTATTTTTTCGCCGCTAGGGGTCACTAACCTCTTCAAAACAATAACAAAGGCGTAGATTGATGACGCATTGAATGAGCGTGGACTCATGGAACTTGTCATCATGCCGATGGATCTAATAATGTTTATGGGGAAATAATGTTTATGGCCGTGAATCACGGACGCGATTGCTAATGAGAGACAGATATCAGTGCCACACGCGAGTCCCAGGGGATATAAAGGAATGAAGACATTTTGTTCTACCGAACTACTTGAAATACTACTCATACAGGTACATTTATTTTGACGAATTAAAATTGTGAGGTAACACAGCACTGTTTCACTTGGTCTAAAGTTATCATAGTTATCACTCTCATACTAAACTGCATTTGAGTGTGCTGAAAGTCATAATGTTATTCTATGTATTAGTTTGTTGGCTGTATGAGACAGTAAGCAGTAAGCTAGATCAACATTAGAATATCATACTGATGATATTCTAACATTTCATCGTGTTGAGCTATATAACATTGATTTGTCTTATGTGTCTTACCTGTCTAATAACGTGCATGAGCGGCGTCTCTTTCAAGTCGAAGTTTGTCGCAAAGCTCTTGCCATCTCGAAAACGGTGCACCGATATTGATCCTCGTTTTATTTCTCCTTTTGTCCCATAGTTTGCTTGCCATGGTCCATAATGTTTGAATGAAACAACACAGTGTGTCACTAGACGTCAAAGTCCCTTTAAGACAAGTCATTTCACTCGGCGGCCATCTTTGAAACGCCTCTCGGGCATCCTGGGCATCATGCAATCTCTTTGAATGGGGAAACATCAAATTCTCCAAAACTGTTCTCCAACCTTACGACTAAATTAAATTTTTGAAATCACCAATGAAATCTAACAACAACCGGCTCATAAATTGTGTTTCTAAACGCTCGAATCATGACAAAAAAAACTGTATTTTTCAGGCTGGATCAAGCTGCGCGTCTCTTCGGAGGCGCGCGTCTGACTGTTTCTATAGAAACCGGTCATTCTAACAGCCGCTGAAGTGACGCAATGACTTTACCAGTAGGCGATTGGCTCTTATTTAGAAGGCGGGACTTATTCCGCCATATTGCGCGTTACACTTTCTCCCATTCAAAACAATACGAGTCTTTGCTAGACGTTAACTGTCAACTGTCCATGTCTGTTGCCATGGTTACTATGCAGTAGAATCGGAACCAGGGGTCATTGACAGGCAACAAGTGACAAGTCACAATTTAAAATTGTGAATTTCTCTGAATTTACAAATTCTTGGAAACATTTAGGATAATTTAAGTACGCCATTGAACGAAATATATAACACTGTGCAAGTGGTTTTTGGATATTTTAATATAAAAATCTTACATATTGTGCCTTTAAATTAAATAAAGCTGAAATAACAGATCCTGAATTTAATAAAAATATCTTATTCACTTTTCAAAATTGAAGGCCATAAAAGTATCTTCATTAGCATAGAAAAGAAGTCTAAAATCTTTTAAATTCAGCAGGTTTTAGATTTTTCAATGGCAGTTAAACTTTTCATTGCAGGATAAAAAATTAGTGCATCAAATCTGCCTTTCTATTGGCTGTAAAAACCAATGATTATTTGTATATACAGTACATCCCATTTTTGTATGCTAAACATTCACATTCTTATAATTTGCTCATACGGGTGTTGTAGGTTTGAGCCCCGATCACATGTCCCCTTTCTCTCTCTCCCCAACAATTTCCTGTCATTGTCTCCACTATCTATCTAATGAGGAGGCAAAATCCCATCAATACTAATGTAAAAGTTACAGAAAGTAGTTCTGGCAGCACTTTCTTTCTGAAGCGACTTTAACACTTCAACAGCCTGGTCTCCAGAGAGATAGACAGAGTTTGTTTTAGTGTGTGTGGCGGGATGTTTTATCATTCTTACTCTATTAAAATCTCCAACCAAACATCCAGACAAGCGAAAACAAACATCTCCATCCTCCCAGGAGAGCCTCAGTCAAATTACAGAGCGGCTAATCACAGAGAAGTGAGCTTTATTTGAAGGAACAAGCTAGAAGAAAAGAGCAAAGAGGAGATGTTTATTTAAAGGAAATAGGGAATCTGGATTCGTTCCTGTGCCACATCGTGGCAGTCAGCCTGCTGTCTTTCTTTCTCTCTACTTCTCAATCTTTTGCAGGTTTAAGGACAGAGAATTCTAGGGCATTATAAAATCTTTTTTTTTTTTTTTTCCAAATTCAGTTTAGTTTTATTTTATTTTATTTTTTTTCAAATTCCTTTTTTTTCCATTTTAATTCTTCTGGATTCTGTTTTTTTTACCATTTAAATTTTTCTGGACTCTGTTTTAATGTTTACATTTAAATTTTAGTAATCAAAAAGCATGTCTAATTAATTAAAATCATGCTCAATTTATTTAAAGTTTAACAAAAATTAAATTTTGCGGGCCATATGAAATACTTTTTTTTTTTTCAAATTTCATTTTTATTCTTCAAATTCTTTTTCTGGATTCTATTTAATGGTTTAATTAACTTTTAATAATCAAAAAGCATGTCTAATTAATTTTTGTTTTCTGTTTTATTTTTGCTAGAATTATGATTAAGACAAATTTATTATGGAAATCAAATGAAGGCATAAAACATTAACCATTTAAGTAAGCTTTTAAAATATAATCAAACAAAATTTAACAATATCTGTTTTTACTTATTTTTGGCAGATAAAAGTGCTGTACAACAGAGGTTTACTACTAAAATTAAAACTTGGAAGAAAATTTGAGATATATTCCCTAAAAAATAAAGTTTTATTAATTTTATTATTATTATTATTACTACTACTTTGAGAAGTACATTTTACTATACATTAGTAATATATATAATTCTGTCACAATTTCTTCAAGTTAAACCGAACTTTTATTTTGACGGGTTGTCGTGACGACCTTTGAGTTTCTGTGTGTACAGTATATGATATATTTCTCAAATAAAATAGTTAAATGCTCATGAAGTGACTCTCAATGCAGCTCTGGAGATGAAGTTCATGTCAAGTGTCATCATATATATATAGAGATGGAAGACTTCGAAAACGCCATGAGTGTAACCTGTGCTTGAGTATGTACTGTAGACGAAACCGCACCATTCGTTCACACAGAGACACACAGATCACTCAGACTTCATATTTACATAGTCTTTTGTGGTTTAATATTCACAACCCTACTTTTGATTTATTCATCCATGACATTTTTTTAGATTCCGTGGCTCCGTCTGCATTTTCCACATCACAGAAATCATAGAAGTCCCTAGAATTCCTTTCTCACCTCATTCCCGCTTTTTATCTTAACCAAGTTCAGAGATCAGAACTCCTGGCTGGGAATAGGAAGCACTTCTGGCTCCCTGACCCTCCGGCAGAGGTGAAGGAGAGAGCCACGGGCGTTGTGGGAGCCATAGGCAGGAGATCAGAGCGGGTTTAATTAGAGGAGACAGGCTTCAGCGGGGTGCCTGATAACTCCAGCACTGAGCTGCAGGCCGCCAGCACACGCCTCAGTCTGAACAGCTATACCCTAAACACTCAGAGACATTAATGAGATGCATACGAGGCACATATGCATCTGTGCACATAAGAGATGGGCTTTGCATTCATATATACACACTACGACAAAGATGGATACAGATACCTGCACAATTATACACACACTCAGCCCTGGAGTGCGGGGATGACATGATGCAGATGTAGCTATGATGACAGGAAAGACTGATAAAGCTACAGAGACACAGACCAGAACTGGAGAGAGAGCGGGTGAGAGGAGCGTACATGTACATGCAGGCGAACGCCCCTGCACACATTCCTTCCCTAACATCAGGAATCTAAGCACCGTTCCAGCCCTTTGCGCCCATACGCACTTCACCTGACACATCACAGCACACCGTTCCCTCTCACTGTCTTCTCTTTCACCAAAACCCTGTGTTTTCTCATAGGATTTACACATACTTATACTGTATACTAATGCACCCACATTACTTACACCTTGCCAGAATAAACACATAAAACTCTGTTTTAAAACCTATTGAGTGTCCTAATATAACATATAACATAACATAACATGTAACATAACATAATAAAAATGTTTTGCATGTTAATCACAGTTAAATGAAAATCTATTGTAGTAAAAATTTAAATTAACATTTAGCCTACATTTGGCAGACACTTATGCAAACGACCTATTGTACATTGCATCCGATTAGATTAGTTCTTGGTTTTCCTGGGAATAGAACCCATGACCTTCCCATTGATAATGCTCTAGTCTACTGTTTGAGGTACAGGAAGACTTTAAATAAATGCTATTAACTGAACTTTAAAGTTCTTCTTTGACCCTTTTAAAGCTGCAGTCCGTAAGTTTTGCCTCTTTGTCGCCATCTCTGTTTGAAACCTGCAATTGCAGTTAGTTGCAGTATTATCATTACGTGGGTTGTGCATCGGCACGACTCCTCAGCGCTGATGAATCTAATGTTTTGAGGAGAATGTTTGGGCTGTCAGTCACCGCACTGGTGTGGATACTGTACAGATACTACGTCTTGGAAGTATGACCAAAATAATAAGGAATCTGAACAAATAACATGTCTGCCACTTTTGTTCTGACCAAAAGTTAGCTCATCACATCAAACTGTGCAAATTATTATTATTGTTATACTTTATTCTCAAATTGTTAATGTTAACAACATCAACAATGTCCAGCAGAAAAAAGCAATCTCTGCGTCCATTCAAAACACAGAGTTCATGCCACCTTTCAAAAGCCCTGATATTTTTATTCTTGTTTTCGCACGGGCCTGGTCGCATTCCCTTTTTTGCTATTAGCCACTCTGCAGTCCGAAGTCTTTTTTACTACTGTTGCTTTGCAGTTGTCAATGATGATGGTCGTCCTTACCATTCTTGATTACAATCCACCATCAAAATAACAAGCTTAATTATTAAAGCTGCTGTAAAAGAGTCTTCAAATAATCTGCCACCTGCATCATCCGGGACTTCTTTTTTATGTATACAGACATGACGTATTGACGCAAAGGCAAACTCGTATTTCCCACGGAAACCTATCAGTACCACTCAAATTAAAAAATTATTTCAAGCTTACCGTTGTGAATCAGGCTGAGGCAAGGAGATAGTTTTGAACACTGGCTGGATATGTACTTGCAATAATTGATTTTGGATAATTTTTAACCAAAAAAGTACACCTTTAAGTATACCTCTAAATGTAATTTCAAAATAACTTATATTGTCTTTGAAATATGGTTAATGTTTACTGCTGAATGTACCAACAAGCATTTATGGTAAACTAAAATATACTTTCAGTGTCATTTCTTAAAACTTGAAACATGTATTTAAATATATATGACCCTGGACCACAAAATCAGTCATAAGGGTCAATTTTTTGGAATTGAGATTTATACATCATCATCACTGAATAAATAAGCTTTCCATTGATGTATGGTTTGTTAGGATAGGACAATATTTGGCAACTATCAACTATCTGAAAATCTGGAATCTGAGGGTGCAAAAAAATAAAAATATTGAGAAAATCGCCTTTAAAGTTGTCCAAAGTAAGTCCTTAGCAATGCATATCCACTCAAAAAAAATACATTTTTGAAAAAAAAAAATCCGCCATCGGTTGGAAAACGGTAGGAAATTTACAAAATGTCTTCATGGAACATGATCTTTACTTAATATCCTAATGATTTTTGCCGTAAAAGAAAAATCGATAATTTTGACCTATACAATGTATTGTTGGCTACAAATATATCCATGCAACTTATGACTGGTTTTGTGATCAAGGGTCACATATTTGTAAGGGAAATATTTGTAGTGGGCGTAACTTGTAGTAGGGGGTGTAATTTGTAGGGCCGTGGTTTGTTGTACTCTGGGATCTGCAAAGCGATTAAAAACGGTGTATTATGCATGCCAAGCCAGTAGTTGGCGATGTCACATTGTAAAGAAAAACTACGCACCTATAGTCTGAACGCATAATATGCATGCACATGACATCACCGTTTTCATGAATCCGCTTTTTTGTAGTTTACACAAAGTAACGGTATCTTTTTCAAAAACGTGCACTTTGAACCCTGTTTTCAAAAGTTTGTGTTTTCAGGCCCCTAAAACGTCATTGTCATGTAAACGAACGGCCAAAACGTATAAAACGTTTTCAGAAAACGGTATTGTGTAAATGCCCCCTCAGTGTCAAGGGAAGATACAATCATGCTTAAAAGGCATAGGCAGCTCACTTGGTTTTGGACCAGACCTTCACATACTAGTAATTCCACCAACACTCAGTTTCGGTATTCTGCCGCTGTCAGTTTCAGGTGAACTCTCACCTAACATTTCAGCCGTCCTAACTATACGCAACACAATCGCTAAACCTCATTCAAATCTGAACCATGTGTCTACCCACAAGGTGTGCATGTGAGTTTGTCTATGTGCATGACTTCATCAGCCTTAAGGTGTGCTGATTATCATGTGAATCTCATACTATTTCATCTCATCTACGCCACAAATGTTACTTCAGGCACATCATCTGCTTAAACAAGCAGATACGCACACGGACAACCATGTGTGTTGGCCACAAGGGCTGATTCTATCGGCCTAGTGATCACAAGACTGTGTTAAGTAAGATTTGTACCTTTACAAAAGACCATACGGCCCCTCTGCATATACCCTACATAGACCACAGACAACTTTTGTGATTTATACTCATAATTCTCCCATGTTGCGGCACGCTTCATAAAATGAAACTGAAGTTATGGTTTTGGCTAAGAATTTATTTCCATTCCAGTGAAGTTAGAGGAGCGAATGATCAGAAAAAAAAATGTCTACCTGCTGAAAGAGTAGAAGAATGATCTAAAGACAGGAAATGATGGATGGACTGGTGTTACATGTCTGGTGTTTGTTTCTCCAGGATCACACAGTGTGAGAACACATAAATCAAGCTTGTGAAAGCCTGTTTTGTGACACGTTGCACAGTTTATACCGTCACCTTCTGGTTAAAGTGAGCTTTGCAGTAACGGTAGAGAGAATGTGATTCTTCAAAGGGCTTTTCATGTGGGGAAGGACTTGGATGTGGGCATTCAAATCTCATTTTACCCTCCATTGCTTTACCTGGATGGTATATTTCCCCTGAGATTGCAGGAAATGCAGTGAAGGCCTGTATATTTTATGATGAAAAGCCACTGTAATATACAATGATACTGATGTGTTAATACATTATACTCAATGATACAAGTCGCCTGAAGGCTGATTGATTATTGGCTGTGGTTTTTTTCTTCTTCTTGCTGCAATGCTAAGAACTGCAGTGTCAGATTTCTATTTTGTCTACCCTTCTGAAAATACCAGCTTAGACCAGCATGTCTTTCCTTGCTGTTTGCCATGCAGCAAAACTACTGGAGTTAGTCGACCAGCATGATCTTTCAGTTGAAATTGGTTTACCACCTCTTGTTTGTTAGGTTTTTAGAACCTAGAGGGGACCAGTATACAAAATACTATATATGCTGGTGACCAGATGATATTTTAAGTGGGGATAATGTCATGAGAAAAAGATAGTTTGAGAAATTAATACTTTTATTCAGCAAAAATGATCAAAATGATTATGTTCTCATGTTCTGATATCAGAGATTTTTATAACATGTCAAGGTAAAACTGTGGAAACCCAATTCAGATGCTCCCTCTACTGTACAAGAGTATGTCGATTTACCCTTATTAGCTGATAATTCTGATTATGTTCAAGATGGACACATTTCTAACATAACACCTGATCGCTAGGTTTTCTCAGAGTAGCGCTTTCAATCTCATCAGAAATGTGCAGTGTTGGGGGTAACGCATTACAAGTAACATGTATAACGTAATCAGAATACTTTTTTTGATGTTGCAAGTAAAGTAATCCATTACAAGTAACAAGCATTATGTAATCAGACTACTTTTTGATCTAACAAGTAATGCATTAAAAGTAATGTGCATTGCAAAATCAGATTACTTTTTTGATGTTACAAGTAATGCATTACATGCATTATGTAATCAGATTACTTTTTGATCTAACAAGTAATGCATTACAAGTAATGTGCATTATGTAATCAGATTACTTTTTATCTAACGAGTAAAGTCATGCATCATGTAATCAGATTACTTTTTGATCTAACAAGTAATGCATTACAAGTAATGTGCATTATGTAATCAGATTACTTTTTGATCTAATGAGTAAAGTAATGCATTACAAGTAACATGCATTACATAAACAGATTTCTTTTTTATCTAACTAGTAATGCATTACAAGTAACACGCATCATGTAATCAGATTACTTTTTGATCTAACGAGTAATGCATTACAAGTAATGTGCATTATGTAATCAGATTAATTTTTGATCTAACGAGTAAAGTAATGCATTACTAGTAACATGCATTATGTAATCAGATTACTTTTTAATCTAATGAGTAAAGTAATGCATTACAAGTAGCATGCATTATGTAAACAGATTTCTTTTTTATCTAACTAGTAAAGTAATGCATTACTAGTAATATGCATCATGTAATCAGATTACTTTTTTATCTTACAAGTAATGTGCATTATGTAATCAGATTACTTTTTGATCTAACGAGTAAAGTAATGCATTACAAGTAACATGCATCATGTAATCAGATTACTTTTTGATCTTACAAGTAATATGCATTATGTAATCGGATTACTTTTTGATCTAACGAGTAAAGTAATGCATTACAAGTAACATGCATTACGTAAAAAGATTTCTTTATCTAACTAGTAAAGTAATGCATTACAAGCAACATGTATTATGTAAACAATTTTCTTTTTGATCTAACAAGTAATGTATTACAAGTAACATGCATTACGTAATAAGATTACTTTTTGATGTTATGAGTAAAGTATAAAAAATGGGCATTACATAATCAGATTACTTTTTTGATGTAACGAGTTAAGTAATGCATTACAAGTCACATACATTACGCAATCATTACTTTTTTGATGTTAATGCAAATTACATTCTAATAACAAATACATTTATTTACAGTCAAAAAAAGTTACTGCAGATAAAGTATTTTCAAAAACAATGGTCACAGTAATAGTATGAATTGGAGCTGAAATATAAATATTCATGCATGATGTCCACTATAGTGGACAGATGATTAATTAGAATTTGCTGCCAATCTAAAATCAATACTTGGAAAATTTAACTGTGATATGACTCATTACTTATTGTTTGATGCTACATTTTTTTTTTTTTTTTACCTGCAAGAGTCTCCTAGAATACAAGGAATGGATGGATATTCTGAAGCAACTTGGAATTTCTTGGTTTGGGGGGGCGAGAAATCGACATACAACAGCTTGCCACTTGGTGGCAAAGTATAGGATGATGCACAAGGGTCCACTGTAGATGTTGATGTGCAACTATGCCATCAAAACCCATGCATATGCAAGAAAATGCTTTGTAAATAGCTGTCCACTGTTGTGACCTCTATGCATGAAAGGGTTAAACAATAGTGTGTGTGTATGACTTTTACATATGCTTTTTATGTTACATATAGTATTTTGAAATTACCAAGCTAGTCCACATAACATGGTAAACCTGTGTGTTTGTTTGTGTGTTTGTGTGTTCTAGCAGGAACGAGAGTTCAGTTTGGAGTCCGATCACATAGAGAGTGGCAAAGGAAGATGCCCATTCCATCCCAACAGCCCTTCAGTGTCCACTGTGTACCGTAAGCATTCATCCATTCTTGCAGCTTCAGTCTCCTTCAATCCTCCATCTTTTAATCTATTTAATATTCTCTCTCTTTGCCCTCCTTTCGTTTACAGCCAAATATCTTTCGTCCCATAATTTCTTTATTTATGTGTAGCTACCCCCTTCTCCTTTTCAGCGTGATGTTCAGAATGTGTGTGTTCTTGAGTTTTGAAAGGAAATAGAGTGCATTCTGAGCCAGGGGCCACTGAGCACAAAAGCTCTTCATAACACACTTCAGCTCGAATTCTTCAGAGCGCTCATTCACATGGCGACAGGGGTCTGATTGAGAGATGAATTTGATGACTTCCTTTCTGAGAGCAGCTGCAGACTTTATTCAGCTGGACTATTAATTTAGTCTCTCCCAGTCGGCACCAGCATCAGGATCGTTCATTATAAAGAATGTTTAGATGCTAAATTGATATTGCCCTGCCCCTGTAGATCATTACTTTTTGACTTATTGGATTTATTACTCACACTGGTGAAAGGAAGGCAATTATTTACTAGTGTCTGCAGTGCCACCTAGTGGTATCTCAATGTATGACAAAATGAATACCAAAACTATTATGCATTAGTGTTTAGCAACCATTGTCTGTAAATGTTGAGGTATAGGCCTACTATTGTGAAATCATATCATTACTGAACTGATTTAAGAACTCTTTTAAATTATATTTAATAACGTTATACATTGAAAACTGTTTAAATTAAAGGGATAGTTCACCCAAAAATCACCCAAAAGTCATCATTTACTCACCCTCAAGTTGTTCCAAACCTGTATGAGTTTATTTCTTCTGCTGAACACACAAGAAGATATTTTGAAGAATATGGGTACCCAAACAGGCCCAGGGCCCCAATGACTTCCATAGTATGGAAAAAAATACTATAAAAGTCAATGAGGCCCATCAACTGTTTGGTTACTGATATTGTTCAAAATATCTTATTTTGTGCTCAGCAGAAGAAAGAAATTTTTACAGGTTTGGAACAACTTGGGGGTGAGTAAAGTATCACAGAATTTTCATTTTTGGGTGAACTATCCCTTTAAAAAAACACATTAGCTTAATACAACAAGACTTCCATGATTTCAATCCATTATACTGATTTTTTTTCTCTCTCTGTCTCTTGTAATTTATGTTTGATTGACAGGAGGGGAGTTGTTTGTTGGCTTGTACACTGATTATTGGGAGAACGATGCTGCTCTATATCGTCTAGGCAACCACAGCTTCATTAGGACTGAAGTGGGTGACAGACAGCAGCTGAATGGTGAGAGAAAACTGAAACTTAACCAGAATGACTAATTTGGTAAACCGGGAACAAAAAAAACAAACAAAAAAAACATGCTGGTTGACAAGCTTTGAAACATGCCAACCTAGAACTAGAGTCAATTTAATAGTTAATAGTTAAGTGGGGATTATGTTATGAGAAAAAGATAATTTAATAAAACGTTCTTTCAGATTTTTAATTTTATTTTATTTATCTTTAAAGATATTAAATATCTTTAATTTTTGTTAAATTATTATTTTTAATATTATTCTGATTATTATTATTTTAAATTTAATTGTATTTAATTTTATTTATCTTTAAAGATATTAAATATCTTTAATTTTTGTTATATTATTATTATTATTATTATTATTATTTTGGAAAAATATACACTAAGGTTCAAAGGTTTGGGGTCAGCAAGATATTTTTTTAAAGAAATAAATACTTCAGCAAAAATGCATTAAATAGATCAAATAAGTATTTAAGTTTTAATAATGTTTCACATTTTATTGTATTTTTGGTCAAATAAGTGCAGTCTTGGCATAAGAGACTTCTTTCAAAAACATAAAAATCTTACTGACCCCAGACTTTTATGCAATATCGTGTGTTACATGTGCTTTTTTATTATATTTAGCATTTTCTAAAAATTACCAAGCTAGTCCACATAACTTGATAAATGTGAACCTTTTAGATATTTGGATCCCCAAATATGATCATGCTAAAATTTAGATATAATTTTACATGCATAAAGACCCAGTTTATACTGTGAAAAAATTATATTATAAATAAGTCTAAAATATTATTTGTAAAGTTTATCATATTTTTCTACTTACTATAATACTGTATTGTTCAATTTATTTATTTATTTATTTATTTATTTATTTATTTATTTATTTATTTATTATTCTATTATTCAAATATTTTTATTTAAATATTTATGTTTTTTGTGTGTATTATTTATTACAAATTTCACTACAAAAAGATATTAAATCTATATGAAATCTATTTTAACTGGCGATGCATTTTTAAAACATTTTTTATTATTATTAAAAATGTTAAATTGTTAAATTTCTTTATTTTTGTCGGGAAAACAACAACAACAACAACATTTTTTACTGCTACAAAACAATGGATATAAATGTATATCTGCTGGATGCAAAAAGCTTCAAGAGTGATGTACAGGCTGCCCTGTGTGTGGTTTAGAGAGGCCTGTGGCATCCTGCTGTGAGCTGGTTTAATGTTTCCCTTTGCTGTATATCTCCTCCTGCAGCCATACGGGAGCTCTGGCCTTCAGCCCAGATCGCTACGACTGAGCCCAATGAAAGTGATGATTTTACCATGCGTATCACTGTAGCAAAGCTTGTGCCCTCATCGTGGGTGCAGTTAGCACATCAGCTCCACGCCAAAAGATAAATTCAGAATAGTGTACTACAATACTACTACTACATGATGCATGAATAAACCTTTTGTCGAGTTGCAATGCACAAACAACCTATGTTAGCAATGTATTATTGTAATTTTACCGTGCCTGTGTACATTTTAACACACATTTCAGTGTGTATTAAAGGGTTAGCTCACCCAAAAATGAAAATTCTGCCATTAGTTACTCACCCTCATGTTGTTCCACACCCGTAAGACCTTTGTTCATCTTTGGAACACAAATTAAGATATTTTTGATAAAATCCGATGGCTCAGTGAGTCCTGCATTGACAGCAAGATAATTAACACTTTCAGTGCCCAGAAAGGTACTAAAGACATATTTAAAACAGTTCATGTGACTACAGTGGTTCAATCTTAATGTAATGAAGCAGCGATAATACTTTTTATAGCGACTTTGACAATATCTAGTGATGGGCGATTCAAAACACAAAACACTTTACGAATCTTTTGTTTCGAATCAGTGGTTCGGAGCGCCAAAGTGATTTTAGTAAACGAGGCTTTGTTATGTGATAAGTGTTTCGAAATTTCAGTGGTTCACTACTGGCAGTTAATACACGCTCTGAACAACTGATTCGAAACAAAAGATTCGTAAAGCTTCGAAGCTTCATGAAGCAGTGTTTTGAAATCGACCATCACTAGATATTGTCATAAAGTTGTTATTTTGTTTTTTTTGGCGCACAAAAAGTATTCTCATCGCTTCATAACATTAAGGTTGAACCACTGTAGTCACATGAGGGTGAGTAATTAATGGCTGAATTTTAATTTTTGGGTGAACTAACCCTTTAAATGTACTTGAAGAATATATTATTTTTTTAACATTTTAAAATGTTTTAAGATTAATCGCAATTAATCACATCTAAACATAGAACTCTGTAAATATATAATTGCGATTAATCGATTTGACAGCACTTATATTTACTGTCTTTTTACAGTCTTTACTGCTTTCCCTTATATTTCCTTATATTATTACTGATTGAAAACATTTCAAGGACTAATCTCAAATAGCAATAATAATAATAATAATAAATGTAAAAAAAAGGAGAAAAGAGATCAATAAGTTGTATACCATGCATATAATACACATATTGTACAAATAACACATTTGATTAAATGCAAATTATTGAAAATATTGAAAAAACTGGATTATACTGTATTCTGTTTCACATACTATTTTTGCACAGTATGCAGAAAGTATGCTAGTATTCATTCTGAAGATAGTACATTTCTTGTGTTCATTCTCAGACAGATGATGAGTCTGTGCTAAGAATACAGTGTCGTCTCACACTTCTCACATGTGATTCAGACCCCTGCTGTGATGCATTAATCATACAGAGAGACAAAGAGCGAGGTGTTTGACACATACCATCCGTCTCTGTGAGACCTGTTCACATCCATTCAGACATAATAAAACTCGGTCAAATACTGAGGTCATCTGCTCGATAACATATGAGTGTTTAAAGCATAGAGCACAAAACCAAGGAGACTTTTAAAAAATTGTGTGTGCACTCGTGTGAACCCCCAGTCTGAGGTCGAGGTCTGTTCATGTTTTGAATGGTGTTAACTGGTGTTAAGTGTTCTCGCTTATGACTCATGGAGCACTGAAGATCTAATCCCACTCGTGCTCAATGCACAATGCTGTAGCGGCCCAATATGCAGATCACACTGCATAATAAGAATTCATATTGGATTATATGACAAATGCATTTTGCACATAAAATGGCAGATGTATATATCACACGTGTTGTTTTGCATGTTGACGATTCTTCATCCTGTAATTATAGACCAGTGCTATCTAAGTAGTAAATACACTAATGGTCAAAAATAATTAGGTTTTTGTTGTTGTTGTTGTTGCTGATTTTATGTTTTTGATAAAAGTCTCTTATGCTCAACAAGGCTGCATTTATTTGAATGCTTAATATTTTTGTGGAAACCATGATAAACTACCATTCAAAAGTTTGGGGAAAGAATAGAATAGAATAGAATAGAATAGAATAGAATAATTTTATTAAGCAAGGATGCATTAGATTGATTAAAAATTACCATAAAGACATTTATAATGCTAAGATTTCAAATAAATGCTGTTCATTCAACTTTCTATTCATCAAAGAATCCTGAAAACAAAATGGATCATGGTTTCCACAAAATCATTAAGCAGCACAACTGTTTTCACATATAGTAATATGAAATGTTTCTTGAGCAGCAAATCAGCATATTCTAATGATTTCTGAAGGACCATGTGACACTGAAGACTGAAGTGATGATGCTGAAAATTCAGCTTTGCATCACAGGAATAAATTACCTTTTAAAATATATTAAAATAGAAAAGTATAAATTGTAATAATATTTCACAATATTTCTGTTTTTTACTGTATTTTTGATCAAAGAAATGCAGCCTTGGTGGGCATAAGAAACTTCTTTCAAAAACGTAAAAATAAAGCTATACCAAACTTTTGAACAGTAGTTTATGTTTCTGTGTAATTATAACCATAAATATATATATTTTTTTTTCCTATAGAGCCAAAGTTTGTTGGTGCAGCAGTGATCCCTGACAATGACGATCCTGCTGATGATAAGGTTTACTACTTCTTCACGGAACGGGTGGCCAACATGGATGGAGGAAACAAAGCCGTCTACACCAGAGTGGGCAGAGTCTGTGCGGTACGGCATGTGGATGCCTAAACATGCTTGTTTAGCTCTTTGAATCAAACTAGGCTTGTTAAGCATTCAAAATTGTAACCTATAATAGTTAGAGAAAGCTTTCTTTTAGCATTTTCAATAGCATCTGGGCAGCTGGCTAGACCCAGATACTATTGAGGTTAGTGTGACATCAAATACAACAGAGGGAAAATATAAGCAACTTTCTCTGGCAAAACATTATACAGGTGCTGGTCATATAATTAGAATATCATCAAAAATTGATTTATTTCACTAATTCCATTCAAAAAGTTAAACTTGTATATTATATTCATTCATATTTCAAATGTTTATTTCTTTTAATTTTGATGATTATAACTGACAACTAAGGAAAATCCCAAATTCAGTATCTCAGAAAATTTGAATATTGTGCAAAGGTTCAATATTGAAGACACCTGGTGTCACACTCTAATCAGCTAATTAACTCAAAACACCTTCAAAGGCCTTTAAATGGTCTCTCAGTCTAGTTCTGTAGGCTACACAATCATGGGGAAGACTGCTGACTTGACAGTTGTCCAAAAGACGACCATTGACACCTTGCACAAGGAGGGCAAGACACAAAAGGTCATTGCAAAAGAGGCTGGCTGTTCACAGAAATCTGTCCAAGCATATTAATAGAGAGGCGAAGGGAAGGAAAAGATGTGGTAGAAAAAAGTGTACAAGCAATAGGGATAACCGCACCCTGGAGAGAATTGTGAAACAAAACCCATTCAAAAATGTGGGGGAGATTCACAAAGAGTGGACTGCAGTTGGAGTCAGTGCTTCAAGAACCACTACGCACAGATGTATGCAAGACATGGGTTTCAGCTGTCACATTCCTTGTGTCAAGCTACTCTTGAACAATAGACAGCGTCAGAAGCATCTAAAGACAAGACAGGACTGGACTGCTGCTGAGTGGTCCAAAGTTATGTTCTCTGATGGAAGTAAATTTTGCATTTCCTTTGGAAATCAGGGTCCCAGAGTCTGGAGGAAGAGAGGAGAGGCACACAATCCACGTTGCTTGAGGTCCAGTGTAAAGTTTCCACAGTCAGTGATGATTTGGGGTGCCATGTCATCTGCTGGTGTTGGTCCACTGTGTTTTCTGAGGTCCAAGGTCAAAGCAGTCATATACCAGGAAGTTTTAGAGCACTTTATGCTTCCTGCTGCTGACCAACTTTATGGAGATGCAGATTTCATTTTCCAACAGGACTTGGCACCTGGTTTAAGGACCATGGTATCCCTGTTCTTCATTGGCCAGCAAACTCGCCTGACCTTAACCCCATAGAAAATCTATGGGGTACTGTGAAGAGGATAATAATAATAATAATAATAATAATAATAATAAGTTTTATTTATATAGCGCCATTCCAGAGCTCAAGGACGCTTTACAGTGAACAATTAACAGGGAAGAGATAATACAAGTAGACAATGATGAGAAACAATACTGGAAAATGCAATATGCCAGACCCAACAATGCAGAAGAGCTGAAGGCCATTATCAGAGCAACCTGGGCTCTCATAACACCTGAGCAGTGCCACAGACTGATCGACTCCATGCCACGCTGCATTGCTGCAGTAATTCAGGCAAAAGGAGCCCCAACTAAGTATTGAGTGCTGTACATGCTCATACTTTTCATGTTCATACTTTTCAGTTGGCCAAGATTTCTAAAAATCCTTTCTTTGTATTGGTCTTAAGTAATATTCAAATTTTCTGAGATACTGAATTTGGTATTTTCCTTAGTTGTCAGTTATAATCATCAAAATTAAAGAAATAAACATTTGAAATATATCAGTCTGTGTGTAATGAATGAATATAATATACAAGTTTCACTTTTTGAATGGAATTAGTGAAATAAATCAACTTTTTGATGATATTCTAATTATATGACCAGCACCTGTAATATAATTAAATGCTTATGAAAGTTTCAGTAAAACTACTTGGCCATCAGTGGAGAAAGATGCTTTTTGCCTCCATAATGGGGCAATATTGTACCGGCATTGTGTTGGCATACATTTCTGAATCTATCCAACAAAGCAATGACCAGTTACTTTTGTCTTTGTCAAAATGTTGTGCTGTAAGATAGCACCACCCACAGGTCAGGTGAAATTAAGTGTCTTTTTTATCTCTTCCCCTCCGTCAGAATGACCAGGGTGGTCAAAGAATGCTGGTAAACAGATGGAGCTCTTTCCTGAAGACTCGTTTGATCTGCTCAGTGGCTGGACCCAACGGCATTGACACACACTTTGATGAGCTCGGTAGGGGACGTTCTATTATCTGTCTTCCTCTCTGGCGGTCTTTTTCACGCCTGTCTTAAAACATGGAAGTTTACACCTTGTACCTCATCATGGAATTTTGGCCAATAATTCTAAACATATGCATGATATGGGATGAAACCTAATTTGTTTTCTTTTACTCCACACAAATCTTTGTAGCTTATTTATGATGCAAAGAACATATTACACTGGTATGCCAATACTAGGACATACTAAAATGAGTTTTTTTTTTAATATAAGCTTTTGAATATAAGTGTTACCATTTAAGACTCTTTGAAATAACCCATAAAGCTTGCATATATACTTGCATAAAATCAACCAGAAACAGTATGTCATCTAGTTAACTTTGACATATTTGGGATTCAATACCCTAATCTTGCATACTATATAGTAAAGTTAGAATGCAACTTTTGATTTAGCTCTTGTCTTGGTAATATACAGAGGAAGTCACTGTCATGCTCAGTGTCTGTAAAGCGTTGCACCATACATTGAGATGGGCCGCTTGACCAAAATAGGCACTAGAGCACAGAAAGAAGAAATAAAGGAAGAAGAAATGCATTTTTAGCTTCAGCGATGAGCCATTTCTTCCAGCTCAGTGATTCTATTCATCAGATGCCTCAGAGCAAGACTGCTGATAAATCAGTTTTTGCTTTTTTTCATTTTGCCTTTCGCTATAGAGATTTCATCAAGTATCCATCTGTCCATCTGGATGAATTTGCAATAGATCTCCATGTATTCACAGTATTTATCACATTGAGTATAAGCCAGCTGTGTGAATTGAAAATCCAAAGCTGTTCCACCAGCTGTATTGCTTAACTGTTACCAAACTTTCTAATCTTAAGAAGGATCTCGCTGATGATCGCTTTGACTTTCAGATGAAAGCTCTCTCATCTAATCTGTTTCAGAGATGTACAAGATGAGACTATTCTGTTTATTTTGACAGTCAAAATTATTTTGGCAACATGTTTGTATTTTATACAATTGATCACATTTTCCTTATGATTATTATTTCATAATGAAAGATGTGCTAATTGGCTTTGATAGTAAGTGTAAAGAAACAAAAAAGCAGTTTAATCTTGAATTCGTTTAGCTAAATTCAACATACATAAGTGTAAATTCTCTAATATGTTATAGCATTTGAAAACAAAAATACTAGTTTTTTATTTACTTATTTTTTTTGGGGGGAGGGATCTTTAATTAATCTTTAGCATTTATTACTGTTATTTATTTTCTTTTTTTTTTCATCCCCACTATGCCTTTTGTTATTTGTATTGTTAGATTATTTGTTTTAGCATATAGTATAATATAGTTTGTTCATTGCTAATAAAAACATCGGAGAACCATGAACATGCGAATATGTTTTTAAATTATTGAAATATATATAGGTGCTGGTCATATAATTAGAATATCGTGAAAAAATTTAATTTTTTTTATTGTAAATTATTTTTAAAAATGAAACTTTCATTTATACTAGATTCCCTACATGTAAAGTAAAACATTTCAAAAGTTTTTTTTTTTTTTTTTTTAAATGTGTTGATTAGAGCGTACAGCTAATGAAAGTCCAAAATCCAGTATCTCAAAATATTAGAATATTTACATTTGAGTTTCATTAAATGACCATCCCTACAGTATAAATTCCGGGTATCTCTTGTTCTTTGAAACCACACTAATGGGGAAGACTGCTGATTTGGCAATGGTCCAGGAGACAATCATTGACACCCTCCACAAAGAGAGTAAGTCACAGAAGGTCATTACTGAATGTGGTGGCTGTTTACAGAGTGATGTATCAAAGCATATTAAATGCAAAGTTGACTAGAAGGAAGAAATTGGGTAGGCAAAGGTGCACAAGCAACAGGGATGACCACAAGCTTGAGAATACTGTCAAGTAAAGCCGATTCAAACATTTGGGAGAGCTTCACAATAGTGTTAATTTCGTCACCTATTTTTAATTTAGTCTTAGTCTTAGTCTTGTGCCAAATGTCCTTGTTAGTTTTAGTCATATTTAGTCATTCACATATCTTTTTTTGTTAGTCAAGTTTTAGTCGACTAAACGTCTTGTCATTTTAGTCTAGTTTTAGTCAAAAGAAAACTCAAGGTATCTTAGTCAAGTTTTAGTCGACTAAAAGTCTTTTAATTTTAGTCTAGTTTTAGTCAAAAAATTTTAGTCTTTTTTTTAAAAATAACACATTATTACTGAGATTATTACTGATAAACATTTCAGTAAAAAAAGTGTTTCACATAACTCAAACATTGGTTAAATGTCATAATTACCTGACAAAATACACTTGTTGAAAGATTTTTGTTGAATGCAAATGTTAAACGTGTCTGGTTTTCAATTTCTGATTTAGGAGACACATTCACAAATGATTAACCTGTTCTGAAGAGTATTTTATTTTAATGTCATGTCATCGTCGCTCGTCACTCGTGTTCGCTTTGGGTGTTGTGTGTTCAGCAGTTTCGTGTTGTAGCCACAGGCGTATGAGACCTGTAAAGCCTCGTTTACACTGCACGCGTGTGCGGCTCGTTGCGGCTGCGACGCGGCTACCGGAGCTGATACACGGCCACTCTAGTCAATGCTTGTGTTTACACCAGCCGCGCCGCGGTGCGTTTGAGAAGCGGCTCGACGCGCCACTTCGCTAAAGATAGGCGCCTCGCCTCCAAGGCGAGCAACTCAAATACAAAACAAAGTCAAAATAATCACCCTGTGTAAACTCCCGCTCATATTTTACATCACTAGAAACTGACGACAAGAGATTCGAAGTTGAAAAACTTGAAATTTCTTTGTTTGAGTTGACATCGCGCAGAGGACAGAACAACACCTTGCCGGAGCCGTAACGAGCCGCACACGCATGCAGTGTAAACAAGGCTTCTACGAGGCTTAACTTGAGCAACAGCGCGAAGCCGCAAACTCGTTCTGAATACTTTAAAGGCGTAACAGCTGATGAAAAAGCAGAGACGATTGTAGACGAAAATGAAGAGAGATTTTATCTTTAGTTTTTATTTTATACAAAACATTTTCGTCTCGTCTTTTTTCGTCAACAATAATGCATGTTAATTTAGTCTTAGTCAGCGTTTTTGGACAGTGGTGCAGTCTTGTCATCGTCTCGTCTTAGTCATGAAAAAAAAGGTCGTTGACGAACATATTTCGTCTCGTCTCGTCTGACGAAATTAACACTACTTCACAATGAGTCAAATGAAGCCGGAGTCAGCGCATCAAGAGTCACCACACTCGGACATCTTCAGGAAAAGGACTACCAAGCCACTTCTGAAACAGAAACAATGTCAGAAGCATCTTACCTGGGCTAAGGAGAAAAAGAACTGGACAGTGAACAGTGGTCGAAAGTCCTCTTTTCAGATAAAAGTACATTTTGCATTTCCTGTTGAAATCATGGTCCCAGAGTCTGAAGGAAGACTGGAGAGGCACAGAATCCAAGCTGCTTGAAGTCTAGTGGGAAGTTTCTGAAGTTAGTAATGATTTGGGGGGCCGTGACGTCTGCTGGTGTTGGTCTATTGTGTTTTATCAAGTGCAAAGTCAATGCAGCCATCTTCCAGGAGATTTTGGAGCACTTTATGCTTCCATCTGCTGACAAGCTTTATGGAGATGCTGATTTCCTTTTTCAGCAGGACTTTAGCACCTGCCCACAGTGCAAAAACCACTTCCAAGTGGTTTGCTGACCATGATATTACTGTGTTTTATTGGCCAGCCAACATGCCTGACCCCTGAATCTATGGGATATTTTCAAGAGAAAGATGAGAAACAGTCGATCCAACAATATACAGATGATCTGAAGGCTCAATAGTGCCTCAGCAGTGCCACAGGCTGATCACTTCCATGCCACACTTCACTGATGCTGTAATTTGTGCTAGGAGCAAGTCATTTGCTGTAATATGTAATATGACCAAGTATTGAGTGTACAAATGAACATACTTTAAAGAACTTGAACTTTATATGTAAATATATATATATATATATATATATATATATATATATATATAGATCAAGTAAATATTTCAGGAGGTTCAGGTGACAAAGTTGGGTAATTTCTGCTGTAGGAAATTAATTTCAAATTCTGGTACATTAACATAGTTTCCTATCTACCAATCATGACTGATTAATGATGTTGGTCCAGGACAAACAAATTTAATTTAATATAATGATGATACGTTTTTTGTGTGCATCTTTCTGTGTTGTTTTAGAGGATGTGTTTGTGCTGCGGAAGAAAGATGAGAAAAATCCAGAGATCTTTGGTCTGTTCAGCACTACCAGGTGTGTGAGGTCACATGTGTCACTCTTATATTCTGTTCATTTTAACGAACAGCAGTCTGGACACTTATCTGCATCTGTTTTTCTCACTCAGCGCCGTGTTTAAAGGATACGCAGTGTGCATGTATAACATGGAAGACGTCCGTGCAGCGTTTAATGGGCCTTTTGCACACCGGGAACATTCTGACCACCACTGGAAGGTGTATGATGGCAGGGTCCCCTACCCGCGACCTGGATCGGTGAGTAATATTTGCTTGTATATTGGGTCCATCAGTCACTTTATGTCATAATCTTTTTGTTATATCAGAAATCCCAGTGTACAAAATGTCACGATGTGTTGCATTTACACCTCTGACACACGGTGTCATTTGGAGGCCCACTTGAGTGAATGTTGAATTTTGGATCTTATGTCTTCAGACACACAGAATCTCTCAAGGCAGATAAGTCTATTTTCAGCATGACTGTGCACATCACCATTCTCCTCAAGCGTGTCATGCCAATTCTTTAACGTTAATGCCTGAATCCGCGTACTTGCAGCATTGAGATGTTTAAATTGCCGTGGTCTGAATTATAATTATATCTGATATGTGCTGATTAATGTCCTTCTCTGGCTATTTATCTCCAGCCGATAAAAGAGTCAGATTGGTTTCCAATAGTTAGTAATGGCCTGTAATTCGCAGTCATTTTCTCTGGTGTATTATGTCTTGTGTCATATTGAAGGACCAGGGTTTTCCTGTAGTTCACATCTCAAAATTAGTCTCATTTCTTTTGTTTCCATGTGCAGGTAGGAAAAGCATATGAAAAAAAGTGTCTCTGACAGCTGACCTTTTAAAAGGCAATTTGGTTGTTTGAGTCATGCACCACTGGATTTCTGATTAGTCTCTTGTTCTAAAAGGTTATAGCAGCGAGAAGCAGGACAGCTATTCTCAAATCAGGAGAAACAAAATGGAAGAATGGAAAGGCTTTTGTGACTTGTGTTTATGAGCATATTCATATTTATTGCTTCTTGTCTCTCACAGTGTGCCAGTAAGATAAACGGAGGCCAGTTCTCCAATTCAAAGGCATACCCGGACGAGGTTCTTCGTTTTGCGCGTTCCCATCCCCTCATGTTCCAGGCCGTGCAGCCCGTTCACAGGCGGCCCATTCTGCTGGACACCGAAGGAGGACGTAAACTCACACAGCTGGCGGTGGACCGGGTAGAAGCTGAGGATGGACACTACAATGTTCTCTTCATAGGGACTGGTACTCAATTTTAGTACCTGTATTATTTTATACACCTAGATCTGCACTTTTGCATCATATAGTCGTTATGTAATGATTGTTGCTTGTGTCAAACTAAATATTTGCAGCAGTATTTTTTATATCTAAATTGGTGTTTTATGACTTTAAAGGTGCAGTGTGTAAATTTTAGCGCCATCTAGCTGTGAGATTGCGAATTGCAATATTGGGAAGCTACGGTGGCCAACGAAGGACAAATCGTCGTCTGAGATAGAAGAAAGTAGCCAGTCAAACAAACACGCTCTGTAGAGCAGTTTGTCCGTTTAGGGCTACTGTAGAAACATGCCGGTGCAAAATGGCGACTTAACATCTAAAGGCAGGAACACACCAAGCCGACGGTCGGCCGACTAAGTTTTCTCAGTATGTTCCGCACCGTCGGCTGAAGTTGGTCCTCGGCGGCTTTTTTCGGCCGATTCGAAATGTTGAATCAGTGTCGGAGCTCGTTGTTCCGTCGAGCCATCTGATCATTCTGATTGGCTGTTCAGATACTGCCACCTGCTGGTTCGGACAGGCATTTCATCTCACGCAGGCGCAGAATTGACATGCTACTTGGCCGTCGGCTGTCGAGCGTTGGTTTGGTGTGTCAGGCCAATTTTGGATACAGACGCTGCCAACGTGAGCCAACCGCACAGTCTTCTTTCGTCGCCACTAGTTCGTCGGTGTCGGCTTGGTGTGTCTCTTAACACTAGAACCGCCGGGGGTCGCTGTATACCTAAAACCGCCATGCAGGTAAATTTTACCCACGCACATTACACCTGTTTTTATATGGCTAAAGAACATATTATTTCACTGTATTATGTCACTGTCTTCACAAAGAAGTGTCTAGAGTCATGAAATGATTATGTCTTGTCATCAACTATATTTTTGTCCTGTTGTTTTATGTTCAAGGCTTTTTATGCAGGCTACACTAATCACTTTTCATAACGGTCAAGCCTGCACTGACAATGAGAATTAGAAGGAAGTAAATACATATTTGGGTGGTGTAATATTATAATTAATCATATATTAAGATAACCCATGTTATTTAAATTACTAAAATAGCCTATAGACAATAATGAACAATAATAATTCACCACACTGTATAGGATGTATGATGCAATGACAAATTCAAGCGCGCAGCTTTACCTTAATTATTTATATATTTTATAAGTTTATTGATGCTCACTCTCTGTAACTATTGTAACAATCCTGTCCTGAAGAACAGTCAGTATAATTTTTCTCGGAGGCTCTGGATCGCTGTCAGATGAGCCGTCAGATGCTGATCCGACCCAGGACGCGTCACTGATCTCACCACCATCAGACTCTCCGTCACTCATGGCATTTAGGGCTTCTACCTCTTGGGCATCCATAAATCGCCGGCTTTTACTCATTGTGACTTTATTTATGAAACAGATGACCGCTAATTCAGTGACTGAAAGGCGTTGCCTAGCAATGTACAATGTTTAAACACAAGGGCACGCGAAAATGACAGCGCGAAAATACAGGCATTATATAGCGGGTAAATTTGACCCGTGTGGCGCTTATAGGTATAAATGCCCCGTTTTATGATCTGGTTTTATCTAAACAATTTTTAACACCAAGGGATTGTAAATTACACAATTTTAGTAAAAATCAATGACTGGGAGACTTGAATGTTTTATAGAAAACCTGTTATGTACATTTGAAAAACAGCCACGGGTAAAATTTACCCCGTGGCGGTTCTAGTGTTAAGGGAACCCGCAGTGTATGTAGATAGAAATGGCTCATTCTAAGGTAATAAAACATAACGGTTCATTATGTAAGGTCTTTATACATCACTCAAAACATAGTTATGTATATTATATTGCATTTCTGTCAATAGATCCTCCTAAAATTGACATATTGCACCTTTAAGGCAAATTTTATTGTATCTTTTAGTAGATATATAGAAATTAATACACTTTACATTGATAATAATCAGACATATTTCTTGAGAACCAAATCGGCATATTAGAATGATTTCTGAAGGAACATGTGATATTGAAGACTGGAGTAATGATGCTGAAAATTCAGCTTTGCCATCATAGGAATAAATTACATTTTAAAATATATTACAATAAAAAACAGTTGTTTTGCAATTACTGTTTTACTGTATTTTTAATCAAGTAAATGCAGCCTCTGTGAGTGTAAGAGACTGAACCAGTACTAAAATGTCTGATAAAGATACACAGGGCTTATTATAGCGCGATAATATCAAAATATTACATAAAATGTATTTTATCAGTAAATAATTCAGGTTCTCTCTCTCTCTCTTGAACTCAGATAATTCTGTAGTATTAAAAATGATCACAATCTACAACAAAGAAGCCGACACAGTTGAAGAGGTTCTTCTGGAGGAATTGCAGGTTTTCAAGGTCATCAGAAGTCCTTATAGTCTTTATATTGAAACAATTTCATTTCTCTTAGAAACAATCTTCACACTAAAGACTTTTTTTTTCTCATTCTAGGTCCCTGTTCCTATTACAGAGATCCTTGTCTCTACCAAAAGAGTAAGATTTTTTCACAGACACTGTAGTTTTCCACCTGGAGATGGTGGTATTGAGTAAACTTTTCATGCATGACTGATCACCATTACAAGTCTTGATACCTATGGCAAATTCAGCATTCATAACAAGACAGATGCTTTGTAGTTAATTATAATGCTGACAATTATTACTAAATACTATGAATCAAATATGAGATTCTTTTGTTAATTTGTTATTACTGTAATATATTAAATTATTTAGAATACACACAAACAATGCCCACTTCAATAGAATGATTTGATCTTCATCATTATGCTAACGTGGTGATTTGGACATAATGGCTTTCATCACATGTAACAAAGCAGTTGACAGCAGTGTGTTTGTATCTCCATAGCAACAGCTGTACGTGGGCTCTGAGCTGGGTGTAACGCAGATCCGTGTGCACCATTGTGGGCTGTACGGTTCCGCCTGCGCAGACTGCTGCCTAGCCAGAGACCCCTACTGTGCCTGGGACGGGTTCACGTGTTCCCGGTACTACCCTGCTGGCCTGTATACCAAAAGGTACCATTTCAGTCAGATATATAGAAAAATGTATAGCTTATATTTAGTCAAGTCAGATTTATTAGTATAGCACTTTTCACAGCACATATTGTTCCAAAGCTGCTTTAGAGAAAATAAAGCCTTAAAGGGTTAGTTCACCATAAGACCTTCGTTCATCTTCGGAACACAAATTAAGGTTATTTTTTTTTTTTTTTATGAAATCCAAGCGCTCTCTGACCCCTCCATAGACAGCAATTTAATTACCACTTTCAAGGCCCAGAAAGGTACTAAATCTCCCTAAGATGTTTAGGTAGAATGAGAAGGAAACCCAGCAGGCACATAGAATGGACCCAAAAAGTATGATATATTTAAGTTGCAAAACGGGCAATTTCATTACATAGATATTAAAAAATCTGAAACTCAAAAATTACACTAGAACATTTCTCAGAGCTAAATTAACTTTTCTGAGACATCTTCTTTTTTTTTTTTTAACCAACTGATCTCACAGACAAAAAGGTCACCCTGTTGTCTATCACATTAACTATGGAAACTTTCCAATAACATTGCACAGCCAGAAAGTGTCCAAGTAGCTAATTTTGAACAGTATCTTTTATTATTTGAAACCTAACACAACTATTTTGTGAAACTCGTCTTGTAAAGTTTGTGACATTTTTCTTTGAAATGAATGCTGCGTAGTTTGATATTTTGTTGGTAATGCAATGATAGCCAGACATTAAGAGAACATTTTGAAAAATGACAAAAGTCATGAGTTTAAATGATTGAATCTAATGTTGTTCATGGTGGAATTAACTATAAGGCTGTGCAAATGTAATGGAATAATATCAAAACATAAACAGAATATATATTTAAGATAATTAAGTCACACTTAAAACCATTTCATTACACATATATAAAAAGTCTAAATCAAAAATGATTCTAGAACTTTTCTCAGAACTAAATTCACTTTTCTGAGCCATATGTTGCAATGACTTTTAACCAAATGGTCTCTCAGTCATTGTTAGTGGAAATATGGAGCTAGTTCTCCTCAAATTCATCCAATTGAACATAACATTTCAGGTGCTAAAGAGGACCTTTTCGTCGACTGAGAAACCAAAGACTGTTAGTGAGTTTTTGAAATGAGCGCATGCGTAAGAACAACCCCCCTCCTTCACAGCTCATTTCGAGGGAACGCCTCCCAAAACTCATGCACGAGTATTGGAACACGAGTGTTTACCACCGGCATTCGCTGTGTCGTGTTAGTGGATTCATTATGTCGGACTCACCGCGGGTAACTCATAATCTGCAGTTGTTACTCCTGTCTCCTGACAAAAACATTGCATGTGGCACCTGTAGAGTGTGGAAAGTTACTGGAGCGCGCAGCCGTGCACATCTCGCATAAGGAACGTCATGGCAGTGATTGACAAGCCAGAGGGCCAATCGTTTACGCGATGATTGCGTAAACGATTGGCTGATGTTTTTAAGGCCCTACCTCGTGCACAGATGATGTATATTAATATTATTCCTTTCAGTGCACCTAATAAATAGACTTTTATCAGTTAGTAAAGACAGTATCAAGTAATATTGCAAAAATGTATAAAACAAAACATCCTCTTGAGCACCTTTAACTAACATTTTCTGGCTGTGCAAAATGTTCAAATACTGTACCTCATTTTTAATAGTATTTGAAACCTAACATGTCTCTTTAGAAGTACTTGTGCCATTTTCCTTTCGAATAAATACTGCTTGGTTTGATATTTTGTCATGTAATGCAATGACATTCAGACATCTGGCTGTAAGTGTCCAAATACTTTTTGGGGCCATTGAATTTAAATTATTATTATTATTATTATTATTTAATTTTCCATGAGGTAATTTATTAGCTACTTAATATTTATGATAATATTTACATGATATTTTATACAGTTATTGCATAAATGAATAATGTATTCTTGATTGTTTAGGTGTATGTAGATAGATATTAATGTTCTCCAAGGGTGGCAGTCTTTTCCTTTAAACCTCTTGTAGCAGGAGTCATTATATCTTGTGCCTCTTAACATTTAATCTTTTAGCCTTAATCAATCTCAAATAACTCTGGACATTTGGCAGGGCTGATATTTGGGGGATATATAAAAACGCTCTGTAAATATCAGCCTCAGACTGGTAGTGCATATACTGAAAGTATTGAGACTGTAGATTGCTTTTATAATAAGAAAAGATTAAAGGCATAAAGATGCCTTGACATTTGGAAGAGTTTGTTTTATTTCCATGAACTCTGCATTTCTTGATTAAGTTCTACAGTTATTTTAGTATGTGAGAATGTTTATGTATGTACACCAAAATCTTGTTCGGGTTCCAGCCCGGTGTTTCCATTAGTGAACTCACAGAGTGTGTGTTTTTGTGTGAGCTCTTTTGATGTTTCACTCAGCCGCAGGGTAGCGTGTGTGTGCTTGTGTTTCGAGCGTATCGGAGCAAAGGGTGAGTGGGAGTGTTTGCTTAATCCCGACTCAAAACCCTGTCAGCTGTCTCAGTGTGGTCATCAGTTTGAGCTTGTTAGCGATTGAGGCTAACACCTATCGCGCATATTAATACCCATCACACGCTCACTTTGTATGCAAAGCCAGACAAGTCGCACACAATCGGCACCAAATGCCTGTCAGAGTCATTACTCACAGAGTACCAACAAAAACCAGAGCGAGTTTGACTGAAATTCTGTCACCTCCTTGTGCTGTTACAAACCTTGGGCGGCAGGATGATATTATGACAATTGCAGGCAGGCAGACAGGCTGTGTCTGGGTTTTGTCAATGTCTCATTTTTCTCTTTTATTCTTTAGGCGCTTCAGACGGCAAGACGTCCGCCATGGCAACGCGGTTCAGCAGTGCAATGGGCTTCAGCTTAGTGGTATGTTCTGGCGACAGCCTTTTCATTGGAGAATACTAGAGTCTTAGGAGCTTTATAAGGAAAAATGAGGCGGATGAGATTCGTGAAAGTTGAAGAGGTCACGGTACAGTTAATGAGAGTCTCTGGATCTTTATGCGCAGATGGTGCTTTTACTTTAGCAGACAGACATCACAGTATATTACAATAGAGCGTGACACTGACCGCTCAGTTCTTCTCAATGCTGCCTTATTCCAGAAGTAATTTTGCCATTCTTCATAGGCATTTCAGCTTGAATCAAACCAACATCTAATATAAGCACTGATATTAAACATTACAACATTCAAAGAATATTGAAGACAAAAAGACAAAAGTCGTCAGTTTGAATCTAACAATGTATATGGTAGAATGAACTATACATTCTAAACTATAATGTAAATGTAATGGAATCAAATCAAAACAAAGAATCAATAACTTTATGATTAACAGTGTTAGATTTTTAAGCACAGCATGTTTTATATTTTTGGTAGAAAAATATTCAGATGAACACTACCATTCAAACGATTTGGGTCAGTACCATTTTTGTTTTTTGTTTTTATTTTATTTATTTAGGAAATAATATGGGATTTATCATGAAAATCTGACTTTTTTTTGTGTTTAATTGCTATAATTGGGTCCCCGGTGCATCTACCAACCCAGAAAGCGTGAAAAAGGACGACCCAGTAACTTTGTTTTGGCAAGCCTTTCTCTGCAAGCATCTGAAAAAAAAAAACGAGCCGCTCAGATTTCGCTCCCCTTGTGACATAGGAAGGGGATCTTATTATAACATTACCGCCCCTTAGTTTCAACCCACGGCCCATTGTTTTGTTTTTGCAAGCAAAAACAGTGTACCAGTCCTAAGGCTATGGCAAAAGTTTGAGCTAAGCATGCTAACTGTTCTGTCGTTGGCTACACACATGAGCACAAAACACTATTTAGAGTCTTATTAGCTTGGATAGCTTGCAAGTTGACCCTGGCAACCGTAACAGTCGGGGTGTACAATATTTGCATATGCCAGCTCATGTTCAAAGCATTAGACAAGGGCAGGACGTCTGGATGTGCACAGCTGAATCATCAGACTAGGTAAGCAAGCAAGGACAATAGCTAAAAATGGCAGATGGAGCGATAATAACTTAGTCTGGGTAAACCCAGCCTGATCTGCCGGCGATTTGATTTCGCTCGGCAACTCAGTCTGGAAACCTGTGCATTAATTTCTACTGCTCTCTGTTACACTTTTGCGGGAACCAATCACAGACTGGCTTATCCACCTTGCTCGCTATTGGCGGGTATAACACGATGACGATAGAGAAGCGACGGCAAGCAGCTTTCAAACTCTATCTGATCTACCCGTCTCTCGTACGACCGTTGATCTGACAGTCTGACAGAAGATTACAAACAGCGATTGATGACACACAATGATTCTCTGCTGTTATTTTGGTGGTTTGCTTCACGATGTGAGTACAGGACTCTTTTACTTCAATGCCCCTTGATGGTAGACAATATTTTTATTATTTGCTCTATATGTTTCGTCTCCCTGCTTCTTGAATCTCGCGCCGCCTGAGCTGACTGGAATTCTTTTTGGTTGTCATGACAATGACGTAGTTTAGGGCGGCTATATTCCGCGTTCATTTACACTGAACCAGAACAGTATCAGAGTCGCCTTTTAAACTCTCGACGATGCTGAATGACTTCTTTAGTTAGCAAACAAATTGCTCGAGTGGGTGTAAATAGCGATCACTTTCATGTTGTTTTGCACAACCTGCAAAAATCGCTCGATGCCATTGCTGCTTCTGCAAACCCCGGATCAATGCTACAAACCAATACAAACTAACCCTGCGTCTCAATCAGCTCCCTAGTTCCCTAGGTCGTGAATCAGTATATCATGCAAGTGAATGTGGCTGATTCCCTGATCAGTGCCCTGACTAGTGAATTAGGGAGCTGATTGAGACACACGGTAAACCTGTCTGGAGTTTTCGCATCGCTCTGCAAAGTACATCACCCGGATCGTTGATCTGATTGGTTGAAGGACTATCCAATTGCGTGACTAATGCTCGTTGATCACGCCTCTTGTGCAGTAGGAAATACATAGCAAACTCCCCAGACCAATGTTCAATTTTAAATTGAGCTTGGTCTGGTGATAGCCAGACTAATAATAACTGACATGATCCATGATAACGTGATATTTTTAGTGGTGTTTGTAAACTGTCTTTCTAAATATTTTGTTAGCATGTTGCTAATGTACTGTTAAATGTGGTTAAAGTTACCATCGTTTCTTACTGTATTCACGGAGACAAGAGCCGTCATTATTTTCATTATTAAACACTTGCAGTCCGTATAATTCATAAACACAACTTCATTCTTTATAAATCTCTCCAACAGTGTAGCATTAGCCGTTAGCCACAGATCACAGCCTCAAATTCATTCAGAATCAAATGTAAACATCCAAATAAATACAATACTCACATAATCCGACGCATGCATGCAGTATGCATGACGAACACTTTGTAAAGATCCATTTTGAGGGTTATATTAGCAGTGTAAACTTTGTTTATGCACTGTTTAAGGCAAGCGCGAGCTCCGTGGGCGGGGAGCGTGAGCATTTAAAGGGGCCACAACATGAATCGGTGCATTTCTAATTATGCCCCAAAATAGGCAGTTAAAAAAAAAACACATTCAGGGGACACCTTAGACTTATATTACATCTTGTAAAAAACATTCAATGGCACCTTTAACATGAGGGCACATGCTAGTCGATGAGTTGAATCAACTCCTCAGCAACTACATAAATGTATCCACTAACCATTCAGAAACGTCCAGTTGCATTGAGATTGTTGAGCAACCGAAGCGCAAGCTGTTAAAGCTCCGCCCTCTTTTGGAAAACGGGTAGGGAGCAGCAGCTCATTTGCATTTAAAGGGACACACACAAAAAATGCATGTTTTTGCTCACACCCAAATAGGGGCAAATTTGACAAGCTATAATAAATGATCTGTGGGATATTTTGAGCTGAAACTTCACAGACACATTCTGGGGACACCAGAGACTTATATTGCTTCTTGTGAAAAGGGGCATAATAGGTCCCCTTTAACACTTTTATCCAGCAAGGACTCAAATGTGACTGTCAAAAGACAAAAGACTTTTTGTCTCAATTTTGACTTTATTTCTTGCAATTCCAAATTTATATCTCGCAATTCTGAGAAAAAGTCAGAATTGTTAGATACAAATTTTTATTCTTTGGTAGAAACAAGCTTCCATAGTTTACAGAGAAATATCAAGAATTTGAGTTGCAAGAAAGTGGTGAAAAGATCTTCATATAATGAATAGGCTGTTCAGTATGTGGGTGTGTGTGTTACAGAAGAACAAAGCATCTCAGAAAAGCTGGTATATGGTGTGGAGAACAACAGTACCCTACTGGAGTGCAGACCACGATCACTTCAGGCGTCTGTAATGTGGTACATTCAACATGGCATGGACATGGAGGAGGTACAAACAGACATCTACAAGAAGACATACTATAGACTTGTATTATTCTTATATAAAACCTAATATATTATATTAATTTGACATACTATCACAATCCCTACCCCTAAAAGAGAATTATTTCATATTATATACATATATTTTTTATCATTTGAAAAAATAAATTATATAGATAAATATAAGTAGACAACTTCTGAATGCAATAACAGATTTTTCTTCAAACATGCAGCCTATATATAATCATATAACATGCAGAGTTTACTTGGATTATAGAGCTCTTGTCAGGTTCAGAAATTATTTCATCACAAGCAATGGTCTGAACCCCTGGTGAGAGAAGGCTGTTAAATATAGATTAAAGCTTCATTGCACCATTCTGACCACAGGGAGGCTGGGTAGTATAGCCCCCAGTGATTCGTCTTAAATGGAAAAGAATAATGACATTGGCTAAGTCACTGACCATTTCTGCTAAGACATTTCTCTGCAGAAACATTGTAAATTAGACTTTCAATAATGGCACATGTATTAGTAGTATTAGCTAACGTGAGCATCACTATTACTATTGCTCTCAATTGAGTTTTGAGATTAGAACAAACCACTGAAAGTAGTACATTTTGACACGTAGCTCATAATTACACCTCAAAACGTGGGTTGAAGAGAAGTGTATTGCTGCTCTTCAAACCAGTCAAACTTATGATTTTTGCCTGGTAAATGATAAATCAGGGAAATTGCATAGACCTGAATTAAAGTGCCCCTATTATGTTATTTTTAAGGGTTCCTAATTTGGTTTTGGCAATCTCCTGCAATAGGGTTACATGCATCCAAGATCAAAAAACACATTAATTTTCTCATAATATACATTGAGTCTGAAAAAGTTTGAAGATTCAGTATCTCTAAACCCCTCCTTTCCGCTAGTCTACTCTGCTCTGATTAGTCAGACGGCCCAGTCCGGCAAATGTTAAACATAACTTTAACCCTTAAATGCATACCTCGGGTCTTTAGTGACCCGGGACGTCATTCACTACCCTCCTCCTCGTTCATTTTTTAAAGTTAGACATCAACCTTCTTGGTATTCCTCAATTAATTCATTATAAAGAATATAACAAGAAAAAAATCATAAAATTAAAAAGAGAGCCTATTTTTGTATTCATTTTTTGTAAAAATTGTATAGGGTCGCAAACGACCCGAGGTGTGTATGAGTGTACGTACATTTTTTCTGCACAATAACTGAATCTTAGATGACGGAATAAGTGCAATTCATCTTTATTTCACAAGGTGGCAATGTCTGATACACAATGCTGAAGTGACGACTCAGACAGAAAACAAAATAATAAGAAAAACATGAAACGCTCAGCGATTTACTGCAGAGCAAGTACTAAATGCAATCAAATATGACTGTAACTGTTACTGGATGAATCTGATGAAGCTGTTAGCGATCAAAATATTGATTTTGAAGATGTTGAAAATTATATAGTTTTGAGAATACGTTTGAGATCGCAAATGGGCTCATATTCGTGACCTCAAACATAAAACTAGCCCATTATTTGCTGAATTTACTGGGAAATGAGCTCTGACGAGGACAGTGAGGATGGCAAAAACATCTGCTCAAACTGAGCCCTTTCAAGCTCTAAAAGGTAACAAAATATGATTTATTTTATCCTCCTGTAATTGTTACTCTATATCAGAGGAGTTTTATATTATCACGACAGGTAGAGATCCTTCCGTGTTGATATAGATCCGGGTCGATAAAGACCCGAATATGTAAGAATGATTGGAGAAACAGTCATGCATTTAAGGGTTAATCACAAAATAAAAAAAATGAAAGTAAAGCGGCAGTCCCTCCCAGATGACTGCTGCATAAACCTAAATCAACAACATAAAGTTGTCTCGTCTTGCACTGTCGCCACTCCTCCTTTTATCCTTCCGGAGCTCCTCCATGAGACTCAAGACTGCTGAGGCGCACAGGTGACACACATTAGCACTCATGCCACCGGCCTCGCTCCATTCTCACGGCCTGCTTGCCACAGTGGACGACTCATTTCGGCAGTTCAGAATTGATTCTTTTAGTAGACAATAGCTTTATTTGTTGTACACTTTGATCTTGAACACTTTGCAGACCTTTTACATTCGCTATATTGCACACTGCATTAAAGGTAACATTCGAAAAAAACATAATAGGTGCACTTTAAAGGAGGAATCAAAGCTTTACCCAAGACTTGGATGTGGGCCCACCCAAAACACCCTTGCAACCAGCCAGAACACTCTAGCAACCGCACATCAATGCACTTTTAACTGGTGACGAACCACCAAAACAAGCTACATAAATTCGATAGTTTCCCACACTAGTGTCTTTCTCCCTCCCTCTCTCAGGTGAAAGGTGATGATCGTGTGATTCAAACCCCCCATGGCCTGTTGCTCCTTAAAATAGCGAAGGGAGACGCAGGAGTCTATGTGTGCCAGTCCACGGAGCACGGCTTTGTCCAGACGGTGGTGCGCATCACTTTGGAGGTGCTGGATGAGGGCAAAGTTGAGGGTCTATTCCATAAAGGGGAGGAGGAGGAGGAAGGAGATTCTCTGCACAGACCTCCGCCCTGCAACTTTCCCAGCCTACCCTCCGCCTCCTCAAAGCTCTGGTACAAAGATTTCATGCAGCTGATTGGCTACAGCAACTTCCAGCGGGTTGAGCAGTACTGTGAGAAGGTGTGGTGTGTATCCGACAGGAAGAGGAAGAAACTCAAGGGAATATCACCCAAATGGCGGTACACACCCGGGGCAGAGCAGCGGGCGAGAGCACGGGCACCTCGACACACACAGTAAAGACGTTAGATGATACAACAAACCATTTAAACGCATGCCTCATGCAGACGATTAAATATAGACATTTATTATTATATTATTATAATTTATTATCATAATTATTATTATATAAAAGAACAAATGACTGATAAAATCATTTAAAACTTTTCTTTGGAGTCTTACCGTTGCGTCATTCAATCTGATAACCATTACTCTACAGTCAATATGCCAGATAGTTAAAGGTACACTAAGTAATTTTCTCGTAGACTTCATGGATTTGAGCAAGAAGAGGTATACCACATTATGTATTACTTTTATATGCTACATTGCTGTCTCATTGCATTTTTCTGATGATTTACACTGCTGTGCAAAAGTTTGGGGTCAGTAAGATTTTTTTTTTTTTTTTTTTTTTTGTGTGTGTTTTTGTATTCAGCAAGGAAGCATTAAAATTACGGCTGCACGTTTTATCGCACAATACGAAAAATAACTTAAATTGAACTTAAACGTGATTATCGCTTAATCGCGATTCTTAGTGCGATTATGAAACCGCAAAGACTGCGATTATTTATTTATTTATTTTTTATGCACAGCTTGTCAATGAAGTATATGGCTCCAAATGCTAATCCATCTGAAAGCAC
Source organism: Megalobrama amblycephala (assembly GCF_018812025.1). Classification (NCBI taxonomy): domain Eukaryota; kingdom Metazoa; phylum Chordata; class Actinopteri; order Cypriniformes; family Xenocyprididae; genus Megalobrama; species Megalobrama amblycephala. The sequence goes on from NC_063062.1 coordinate 21,786,666, forward strand.
TGTGAGTTTGAGTATTTTATTATGTACATTTGAAAAAGCACATGTGTCAAACATATTTCCAGACATGAGAAACATTTATTAACATATTGTCCAACAAAAGACAACAATTAATAACATGTTTTTACTCCAAACTCACTTCATAACGATAGTTCAGCTTCCTTCTGTTAGATGATGTGGCTTCTCACACAGAATAAGGCAGTCGTGTGTTTATTAGTCATGTTTATTCAAAGCGTTTCGATCTTCTGTTTATTCAGCTACAGCAATATTATGTTATCTTCTTCTGCGGCAGGGCATATTTGGAGTTTTTGCCCAAGAGCGCCCTCTGACTTTCAGATGGAGAAGCATTTACTACTGATCACAGAGTCGTACAGCTCTGACAACGCGTGCGGTTTAATCGCGATAAATTGTGCAGCCCTAATTAAAATGATCAAAAAGTGATAGTGAAGACTTTAACATTGTCACAAAAGATTTCGGTTTCAATGTATTTTTGGACTGTCTATTTATCAAAGAATCTTTGAAAAAAATTGTTTCCACAGAAAAGCTGAGCAGCATGACTGTTTTCAACATGGATTATAATAGGAATGTTTCTTGAGCACCAAATCAGCATTAGAATGATCTCTGAAGGAACTGTTATTTTAAATTTTAATATTTCACAATATTTTCTGACCAAGTAAATGCAGCGTTGGTGAGTATAAGAGACTTAAAAAAAAAAATTAAAAATGTAATCTTACTAACCCCAAGCTTTTGAACAATGTATTTTGTTTAAATTCAGTGAATGGTGTCCTGTAATTGGAAATAAAATAAAGCAATAATCCCCACAAAGCAGTGGATTACAGTGAATTTATAACAGCTAAAGGACGTTTTTAGGCACGACGCGGAGCAGAGTTGTTTTAGCTGTTATAAATTCACTGTAAACCACGGCTTCACGGGGCTTATTGCTTTTATAAAACGGTTACCACACAATACAAATATTAAAGCCAAAAAATATGTATCAATGCAACTTTCATGAAGTAAAATCATTAAAAGGTTTCCTTCCACTGGAAAAAAATAGTCCCTAATCGTGAATAGCAACAGAAGTTGCATTTATTATGCCATTAGATGGCGGCAAAGATTGTTTTTATGAGCAAGTCACTCAGTCGCAAAGACTTTTATATTGAAACTTGTTGTGAACACGGAACAAGACCCAAATGCTTTGACTAGCGCTGTCAGTGTCAGCAGGGAACGGGAAAACCCATTAAATGTTAAAAGGACAAGACCGCAGCGGACATTCAAACAGATTTTTATTATGAACATAGGACTAACCTGAAAGAAAATGCTAAATTTGAATGCAGGTAATGCACTCGGTCACCTGATATCTCTCTCAAAATACTCTTCTACATAATGTAGTAAGCTTCAGTGAACAAAATCAATAGAGAACAATCATATGTTTACGTTGCTAAGAGTGGTTGCTAAGACATGCAGCAACATACACATTCAGTGGTGCAGCGATACTAACGTAATGCGGTCAGCTGTATGTTTTCAGGCTTTACAATGGCTTTGAACGTGGTTCAACCAATCAGAATCAAGGGCCTGAACTATCCATTTTATAATGTATGTTTTACATTTTTAATTCAGTTTAATGTTAATAACAGTTGTCAGTTTGGTCAAATAATTCTTAAAATAATAATTAAAATAAAAATAAAAAAAATATTAAAAAACGGTTTGAAGTATTGTATTATGGGAAATAGAATTCTTTAAAGTGCTGTACACTACATGTTTTAGAAAGTAATGGGTCATCTGGCTTTTCCAAGCATACAGAAAATTTGTAAAAGTTACATACCGCATGCATACTACAGAAGTAGTAATAGTTGGTAGCATGTTATTCCAAACCATGTAATTACTTGGTGTACCTTTTTAAATAGAATGAGGAAGAAAATGTGTAATTGATTTGAATATTTGTACAGGGTTCTTGAATAACATTTCAGTTTCAAAGAAAATACCATGGTTGCTTCTGAGGGAACATGCAGTGCTACCTGACTGACTGGGCCGTTAAAAGACAAGGGGTTGAAAGACCTTCTCAGGATCTGACAAATGACATTTCCTCTTGGACTGCTCTGAACAATGACAAATGGTAGAGACCGGTTGTCCTCTTGTCAACAATGTGAGATTTATTTCGAAATCCTAATAAATCCTATTAGGATTTCACTGAATGACTTTTCCACTGTTGGCAATCTAAATTCAGCAGTTCACGGGTGTCAACCTTGCGCACATACTGAGTATATTTATCTGTATTTTCATTGTTTTATAAATTATTCTAGTTGGTGTAATATTTGCTAGTGTTTTTCTTAGATGTTCTTGTAGTTTTAACTGGACATGTATTACTGCATTACAATTTTGTATATAGGTTTGATCACATCTATAGCATTTAAATAAAAACATCATCTTCCTTGGTTAGAATTTTAAGACATGCAACAATATTTTTATGTGAAATGCTAAGTTAGAACTATCATAATATTCCAATTTGGTGTGTGATGTTTCAAAGTATGTAAAATTGTTATGTGTTGTGTAATAAATACCATAAATCCACACAGGGTTGAGGTATAGCTGGTTAGCATGGCCCTGTTAACCCTGTAACGTCACAATTGACCAGCTGCTGTTGAGATGAATGGGAATACTAACAGACAAGTTTCTCCAGGTATCTTTGACCTTAGTACTCATACTGCAGTATGATATACACTACTAAAAGTTTGGGGTCGAAATACTGTAAGTATTTTTAATGTAAAGTCTTTTTTGATGATTTATTTGATGGAAAAATACAGTAAAAACAGTAATATTGTGAAATATCATTACAATTTAAAAGAACTGCTTTCTATTTTAATATATTTTAAAATGTATTTTTTTTTCCTTTGATGGCAAAGCTGAATTTTCAGCCTTATTACTCCACATGATCCTTTAGAAATCATTCTAATATGATTTGCTGCTCAAGAAACATTTCATATTATTAACACTGAAAATGGTTGTGCTGCTCGACATTTTTTCCCAGATTCTTTGATGAATAGAAAGTCAAAAGAACAGCATTTCTCTTAAATCAAAATCTTTTGTCACATTATGAATGTTTTACTATCATTTTTGCTTGATTGCTGAATAAAAGTATTAATTTCTTTCCACCAATCTTGACCCCATACTTTTGAATAGTAGTATATATTATGTAAATTACATTATATACATTTTCTTGTTTGATGCCTGTATGTCTCAAACTCAGCTTTAGAACTAAGGTTATGGAAAGAACCATATTGTTTTTGACATGATGGATGAATGTAGTTTGTGTTCATGGAGGTCCATAACATGCAGTATTAATATTTAGAGTCGGGTTCACCAGAACTTGCTGTCTGTCTTCAGCCTTGTCACTTGCAGTTCTCCTGCTCTTTCTTCTCATCTCTGCTTATTGCAGATGGGCCTCCTAATTAGCAATATGTACACCAGTCTGCAATGGAAATAATGTATTTCATTTATGAGAGAGAGAGTCGCCCGAGCGCATCGCTGATAATGCCTCACCATAAATATGCTGCAGACCCCATGCTGATCCATTATAATGAAGATTGCTTCCGCAGTCCTTCATTTTTCTCACATTTAAAACATTTCAACATAACACTGAGTACAAGAACCTTTTGCTCATGTTCAAATTTTGTACTTAATGTCTTATTATATTGAAATGATTGAGATTGATATGCATCAGTCTGTGCTAAACCATTTCATCATATTTTCTTTCAGTTTTCTGTATCTAACCAGGGTCTAAAATATTTGCCAGAAAAAAATTGAGAACATGCGCCATCCATTTAAAGCATTATTTCACCCAAAATGAACTTACCCTCATTAGTTTCTTTCTTCTGTTGAACACAAAGGAGATATTCTGAAGACTGTGCTTGTCTTTCTTTTCCAGGCAGTTCCATTGTATGAGTTTCAAGCAGTGTTATTTTAGTATTATTTATACAGTATTATATTATTAATATTTTGAATCAGCTTTTATTTTTATATTTTAATTTTAGTTTGTGTCAATAATTTTGTGTTTTTATTAGTTTTTGTAATCTATATAGCTTTATTTATTTATTTCATTTTTTTTTTTTTTTTTTTTTTGTAATTTTAGTACTTAAAGGTGCCATCGAACATTTTTTTACAAGATGTAATATAAGTCTAAGGTGTCCCCTGAATGTGTCTGTGAAGTTTCAGCTCAAAATACCCCATAGATTTTTTTAAATAAATTTTTTAACTGCCTATTTTGGATCATAATTAGAAATGCGCCGATTCAGGCTGCAGCCCCTTTAATTGCTCACGCTCTCCGCCCCCTCCCGAGCTCTCGACTCTATCATTGCATAAACAAAGTTCACACAGCTAATATAACCCTCAAAATGGATCTTTACAAAGTGTTCGTCATGCATGCTGCATGCATACATTGGATTATGTGAGTATTGTATTTATTTGGATGTTTACATTTGATTCTGAATGAGTTTGAGGCTATGCTCCGTGGCTAACGGCTAATTCTACACTGTTGGAGAGATTTATAAAGAAGGAAGTTGTTTATGCATTATACAGACTGCAAGTGTTTAAAAACTGAAAATAACGACGGCTCTTGTCTCTGTGAATACAGTAAGAATCGATGGTAACTTTAACCACATTTAACAGTACATTAGCAACATGCTAATGAAACATTTAGAAAGACAATTTACAAATATCAATAAAAATATCATGTTATCATGGATCATGTCAGTTATTATTGCTCCATCTGCCATTTTTCGCTATTGTTCTTGCTTGCTTACCTAGTCTGATGATTCAGCTGTGCACAGATCCAGACGTTAATACTGGCTGCCCTTGTGTAATGCTTTGAACATGGGCTGACATATGCAAATATTGGGGTCATACATATTAATGATCCCGACTGTTACGTAACAGTCGGTGTTATGTTGAGATTCGCCTGTTCTTCGGAGGTCTTTTAAACAAATGAGATTTATATAAGAAGGAGGAAACAATGGAGTTTGAGACTCACTGTATGTCATTTCCATGTACTGAACTCTTATTTAACTATGCCAAGGTAAATTCAATTTTTAATTCTAGGGCACCTTTAAAACAGTTTTTCAATTAGTTTGCCAAGGAAATATTTATAATTTTTGTTTAATTTTATTAAGTTTAAGTATATTTTAGCTTTAATTTCTGCTTTATTTCAATTACCGAAAATTATTTATTTTTGTTTTGGTTAACAATAACAACACTGGTTTCATGCTTCAAAAGGGACACAAAGGGACCATAAAAGTGGTTCATTAGCAATATATTCCAAGTTCTGAAGTCATACGATAGCTTTGTGTGTCAAAATTGAAATCACTATTCACTAGAAAATGTAACTCCCGCATTCACGAGATTTCAAGAGAGTTAATGTACAATTCATGCTCGAATCATTCTGTTTAGTTGAATCTATTTAATGAATCTGTCTGTTCAGTTAACAAAACAGTCCAAATGATTTGTTCACTGAAAAATATGGAAAATTTTCTATTATCTGTATCAGTGGTCTCAAACTCAACTCCTGGAGGGCCACAGCTCTGCACAGTTTTACTCCAACCCTAATCAAACACACCTGATCCAGCTAATCAAGGTCTTCAGGATTACTAGAGACTTCCAAGCAGGTGAGTTGGAGCTGGTTGGAGCTAAACTGTGCAGAGCTGTGGCCCTCCAGGAATTGAGTTTGAGACCACTGCTCTATATGAAAGAAAGAAAGAAAAACTGTTCAAACTATTGTTCTTATTGTTGTATTGTTAGTTTTCTAAGTTTTGTAATCCTCTTTTAGTCCTTTTGTTTCATTGGTTCCCTTGTATGGATTGTATCCTCAGCAGGTGTTTCTTGTTTCCTTGATAGCTTCCCTGTTTATATATGGCATCTGAGCTGCTCAGTCATGCTACTATGGGACCCTGAATGGACTCTAGAGCAGTGGTTCTCAACTGGTTTGGCCATGGGACCCACAGTTTCCCATGGTCATTATGAGATATATATTATATATATATATATATATATAGCCTGACAATATCTCATCTGACCAGAGACACTGAATCAGGATGTGTTTTTTCTCATGCAATCTTTATTTAAACTGCATCTGGCAGTCTGGCAGAAGTGTCAACAGCTTTCATGCACATTATTCAAAATAAAAGCCTTGCATCAGAAAAACATAGAATTCCATTTGTTATTTCTTAAACTGCACTCGACCCACCAGCTGAGAAACACTCCTCTAGAGCATTATATCAATCTAGCATTGCAGCTGAGTGGTTCTGCATTTTCTGTGGGAGTCACGGAGGTGGAATGGAACGCGACTCTCCCGCAGTATCCACCACAACCACAACAGTCCTCCACCGTCATGGCCACCACACCAGAATACTTGATCATTTAGTCCACACACACTTCTCTCAAGGTGGCAGTGTCCACCACAGCTCCCTCTGAGCCATCTGCCCGCTTTGTCATGGAGGCCGTCCCTGCCCACTCTGTCACAGCAAACACTATAGAATAACACAAGCGTCAAGGCTGATTTATGCTTCTGCGTTGAGTGTACACCGTAGCCTATGGCGTAGCCTGATGTGCACCTCTTAAAAAATGTAACAACACGTCATTTCTACGCGGACCACAAACGTTGCGATTGGTCTGCTATAACCCATCCCTCAGGTCAAAAAAATCTGCCGCTGAGCGAGTGGAGAAGAGCGAGCATTTTCAACACGCACCGTCAAGCTGCAACAAAAGTTGTTGCCTATTTGCTGCCATGCTGAAGCTTCTATTACAACGTACAGGATGAACTGCTTCTCTTTCGGCTTTTGTCTTGATACTCAACATGACCATGGACACTGCCTAGCATGCACATCGACACGGATAACGACACAGAAGTATAAATGAAAACCGACACATAGCCTGCGGTGCAGAGGATCCGGCATAGATTCAATGCAGAAGTATAAATCAGCCTTCACTTATATCGTTTTGAATGGGAGAAAGTGCAACGCACAATATGGCGGAATAAGTCCCGCCTTGTAAATAAGAGCCAGTCTCTGATTGGTAAAGTCATTGCGTCACTGCAGCAGCCGTTAGAAGTACCGGTTCCTAGAGACAGTGAGAGGCGAGCTTAGCACTGCGCATGCGCATTGGCTTGATCCAGCCTGAAAAATACCGTTTTTTTTGTCATGATTCGAATGTTTAGAAACAATATTGTTCTCAGATTTCATTGGTGATTTCAAATATGAAATTTAATCGAAAGCTTGGCAAACAGCTTCGGAGAATTTTATGTTTCTCCATTTAAAGAGATAGGAGCTGCACTTGCATGCCCGAGAGGTGTTTCAAAGATGGCCGCCGAGAGAAATGACTTGTCTTAAAGGGACTTTGGTCATGGCCATGAAGGCTAAGTCTAAGTCTCTGCTGCGCCACATCCTCCTGATCCCCAGAGGTATTTGGCTCCATCTGCTTCACCCTGAAGGACTTCTGCTCTCAATGGTGTTCTTCAGCTCCGTCTGCTCCACCCTGGAGTTCTTCTGCTCCGCTGTGGGTGTCTTTGCCTCCGTCTGCTCCACCTTGGTGATCTTCTGCTTCGCTGTGGTGGGCTTTGGCTCCGTATGCTCTGCCTTGAAGGTCTTCTGCTCCACCATGTTGGTCTTTGCCTATGCCTGCTTCGCCTTGTTGGTATCCTGCTCCCCCTTGGTGGTCCCCTGATACGCCTGCTCTGCCTTGGTGGTCACCTTCTCCATCTGCCCCGGCCTTGGTGGTCTCCAATTCTATCTGTTCCACCTTGGCTCCCTGCTCTATCAGGTCCAACCTGGCTCGTTGCTCTGCCCTGGTGGTCCCATGCTCCACCTTAAGCCCCTTTTGTTTTTCATTGGTTCCCTTGATTTTATTCCCAGGTGTTTATTGTTTCCTTGTTATCTTGTAAGCTTTGCTGCCTATGTATGGCTCCGTGTTTTAGTCAGTCTTGGTCAGTCGTTGTCTTTGCATATTTTGTAAAACTGTCACGTTCTCATTCTCTGTTTGGATTATGTATCTTTTCCCTGTTTGGATTATCTTTGTGTATTTTGAACAAACTACGCTGCATTTGGATCCTTGCTCCTCCTCTTCCTTGCCACTACGTAACAAAATCTTATATCCCAGTTGTAGCACTTTTTAAACAGGTAGTCATTATGTTATATATTTCATTAATTTTAAAGGTGCCCTAGAACTTTTTTTTTTAAAGATTTAATATAAGTCTAAGGTGTCCCCTGAATGTGTCTGTGAAGTTTCAGCTCAAAATACCCTATAGATTTTTTTAAATTCATTTTTTTTTTCTGCCTATTTTGGAGCATCATTATAAACGAGCCGATTCAGGGTGTGTGGCCCTTTAAATCTTGTGCTCCACGCCCCCGAAGCTCGCGATTGCCTTGAACAACAAAAAAAAGTTCAAACCGCTAATATAACCCTCAAAATGGATCTTTACAAAGTGTGCGTCATGCAGCATGTCTAATCGCGTAAGTACAGTGTTTATTTGGAAGTTTACATTGATTCTAAATGAGTTTGATAGTGCTCTGTGGCTAACGGCTAATGCTACTCTGTTGGAGAGATTTATAAAGAATGAAGTTATTTATGAATTATACAGACTGCAAGTGTTTAAAAATGAAAATGGCGACGGCTCTTGTCTCCGTGAATACAGTAAGAAACGATGGTAACTTTAACCACATTTAACAGTACATTAGCAACATGCTAACGAAACATTTAGAAAGACAATTTACAAATATCATTAAAAATATCATGTTATCATGGATCATGTCAGTTATTATTGCTCCATCTGCCATTTTTCGCTGTTGTTATTGCTTGCTTACCTAGTCTGATGATTCGGCTTTGCAGCTCCAGACGTTCATACTGGCTGCCCTTGTGTAATCCCTTTCATAATGTTGGGAACATGGGCTGGCATTATGCAAATATTGGGGCGTACACCCCGACTGTTACGTAACAGTCTGTGTTATGTTGAGATTCGCCTGTTCTTCGGAGGACTTTTAAACAAATGAGATTTATATAAGGAGGAAACAATGGAGTTTGAGACTCACTGTATGTCATTTCAATGTACTGAACTCTTGTTATTTAACTATGCCGAGGTAAATTCAATTTTTGAATCTAGGGCACCTTTAACAATTAATTGCCAGAAACTTATGACCCGATGGTCAGTTTGTCTTTAAACAGCACCAGAATTTGAAAATACAAAGGAGGTGCTGAAGCTGAAAGTTATCTGGATAATTTCCTGAAGATACATTAGTTCTTCTTTTCTTACTGAGCACTTCTTTTCATTCTGTTGGTGTAGATTTAGGCTAATTTTAGTCTCTTGAAAGGAAAACTTGTCACACGCTCATAAGCAGTGATGTAAGCTCAGTTTCATTCAGAGCAAGTTTTATTGAACTCATTCATCTCATGAGAAGAACACCTCTCACAGCCGGCTTCCTGTCTTTAGCTTTACTCACCTCGCCCACAGACATCTTTTTATAAAAGATTCCTGAAAAAGTGTGTGAATGTGGTGTGATTGCGGATGAAAGGCTTCCGTTGACGGTGCAAAAGCGTTTTGTGGAGGTGTCTTATCTCTTCTTAACACACAGATATCCTCCTAATATTCAGCATGGTCACCAAACACCTTTCATTTCTGCATGTGACCTTTTACTCATCACCTGTGATTTTGAAGAGCAATTAAGCCATTTAACATGAATTATGTTTTCAATTAATCTTGCTTCTATAATTTGATGTATTTTTCAGGATATTCAGAGACTTGATTTTATCCATCGGGAATTGATTGGACCATGAAAAGTGGGCATGGCAATATAAAGGGTTACTCACTAATGTTGCCTTCCATTGTAGCTCTCGAAAACCAGTGAAGTTTGATGTGATACATTTTAGAGGTCAGTAAGTGACTGAATTTATATGTTTGGGTGAACTAATCCTTTAAAGATAAAAATGAGAAACCATAAATGTAAAATACTATTAATGTATGCATCAAAGAGAGCAGACTGCAGTTTTAACTAAATTCAATTACTGTACCTGGTGAGTTACCATTTTAATTATCTATCAAACACAATGTAAGTAGTAATAATTATTTGTAATCTTTGCTGACATTCTCTTTCAGCTTTACTCTGGCACTCTCAGACATGTTAAATCCTTTGAAAGGCTTTCATGTGATGCTCTGGCGCTGATATCATCACAGAGCACAGCTTAGTCCCACTGTTCTTTATCAAAGTTCATCAGCTCTCAAATAAACACTTGTCTCTGACTTCAGAATGACGCCAAAGGAGGCTGAGCAAACGTTATCTAAAACCCCAGGCTGATTTCCCAGCATCCATTAAAAAGCAGAGTTTCCAAACATTGCAACTTTGTTCAAGATAAATCCTGAATCAGTTTCTCACGAATTTAACAGAAAGAATTGTCTGTGTAAATGAGGGCATCTTCAATAGTTATTTTGAATTTTAATATTTCACCATAATATCAATATAACTGCATTTCTGTCATGACAACTCTCCGAGTGTTTGGCATATTAATGGATATGACGATGTTGATGCTGCTGTTGGTTATTGCTGCTGCTGCAGAGCAAGTACGGGACTTGCTACTGCCAATACATACAAAACACGCTGTTGTAAGCAAGTAAAATATGCATACATGAACTACCCATAGAAGATCTAAGCAGGTGGAGCTGGGGAAGGTGGAGAGTTTCTGAAAGCACACTGCAACTGCTAGCAAATGCTGACCAGCTGTTGAAGTTTATGCAGCGAGCTCGTTGGCTACTGATACAGCAAGAACCAATCAGCTGTGCCCTATAGAGAATGACGGGATTGCAAGCAGATTGAGTTAAGGACCTATCAGCCTGTGCCATCTAGAGTTTCATGATAGAACTTTGTATTTTTTTTATCAAATAAATGCTGCCTCGAGGAACATAAGAGACTTTTTTCAAAAAACAAAATATTACTGTAATGAGGTTCAAGTTCAGGGAAGGAGCCCCTCATGGACAACTGCCGCACAAACATAAACAAAACACAACGTAAAGTTCAGGCCTGGTCCTCTCTCTCATCACTGTCATCACTCCTCCTTTTATCATTCCATACACAGTAAAATCCAGAGAGTTAAATCAACTCTGCTCAGAGTACATATGGTCCCTCTCTAAATAGTGAATGAGATAATTAAGCAATTAATAAGGCTGCGACTGAAGTCAGTTGTAGTTCTTGTATTTCTCTTTTCTTCAGTGATTCTGCTTGTTAACAGCAGGTGTTTATCACTAATGCACAATCATCACTTGATTAATTGTTTAATTATATCATTAACTTTAACTCTGCTTCAGTATTATTTTAACAGTATTTAGAGACGGATCATATGTACTCTGCACTGAGCTGATTTAACTCTGGAGATTTTGCTGTGTAGCTACTCTGTGGGACTCGTATCCGGTGTGTCGTGCAGGTGACGCTCATGATCACTCATGCCACCGGCCTTGCTCTGTTCCCATGGCTCTTGGCCCCGCCCTGCTTGCCATACTTATTGACCCCAAAATTTAGAATGGTGGTGTATAATGAACTTGTCATTAAAAAAGTGTTCATGATAATGCTTTGTTTTTTGGGGGGAGGTGAAACATAGCCTGAACATGTTCTTTATATTTACTTAATAATAATAATAATACATTTTATTTATAATGCACTTTTCTTAAACCCAAAGCGCTACATGTTAACTGAAGACAGAAAATTGCATTAGGGTAACCCAGAAAGTGTTCTATTTTTCAGGAAAGCAGTAGCTGCTGTTGTCGTTATTAAGAACAGAGGTCACATGGAATAGCCATCAGTCCCTGCTCTGCAGAGCACAGTACAATACATCATATACAGGCAAGCAAACACACTCCATGCTTACAGTCAAGGCTCCGCTTTACTCACATTGCCTGGAGCACAGTTATGGAGGAGGACAGCGAGGGAGTGGAAGTAATACCCACAATTCATCAGCCTGTGTGACACTTCACCCACTACAACTCAGCGTGAGCACGCACGCAGACACTGACTCAGAGAGATAGAGAGGAGAGGCAGTGGCACCAAAAGAGACAGAAGAGATAGAAATGAAAAGCAGACGACCAGTTGAGTATTCATCAGCATTGAAGAAAAGAGAGGAATGTAAATTGAACATTTAATATTGATACAAATCATGTACTACCAAACCTTAATGTGGCAAAAAGAATGCTAAAATTCTTTCCATACAGCATTTTTTTTTTTTTTTTTTTGATGCATTAAAATATGAAGACTTCAGATGCAAAAGCCTCTATGTGCCATCTGAAATTTTCTTTTAAAATAAGCATTTTTATCAAGCTTTATCAAGTTTAGGTTCAGTGATTCCACTTTAATGGCAATTAATATGCCCTTTTCATTGCCATTAAAGTGAAATAACTGAACATAAACAAACAAGCTTGATAAAAATCCATATTTTAGAAGAAAATTTCAGATGGCACTTAGAGGCTTTTGCATTTGAAGTCTTCATATATATATGTCATAGAGACAGACTGACCTCATAAAGATAACTGTTTTTTTGAGTACAGTTGCATGCTGTCAGCAAAGAAAAATGAATACATGCATTTGAGAGAACTGAATCATTTGGTGGACAGAATATTAAGGGGCCGAATACAGATTCCTCTAGGACATCCATGGAGAAAGTGTAATGCAGTGTGTTTAGTGGGTCATGTGGTGCAGTGTTGCCAAGTCTGAGGTTTTCCCACAGAATTATAGGCTTCTTTTAAAGTATGCCATGGCCTGATTTTTTTCAAAGGTTGAGTGTTTGACATTACAAGATGCTTGGCAGTGATGATATTGGTTTTTCAGGTTCAGTTTTTATTAATCAGCTACTTTAATCAAAGAACTTTGTATTTGCTTTGTAAGTGGTATTTTGAGTTTTAATTTTAGACTAGTTTTGATTTGATTATCTTTGTCCTGTAGATCTGACAACCCATATACAGTATGTCATTGTTGAGAACATTGCGACATTGACATTGAGTCCAGAGCGTTCCAGGGCTTTAATGCCAAAGGGAGAAAGAACATAAAGGCCATTTCTGACATCAGAAAACTAAAATTATGTAAAAAAACAAGTGAGTCCTGAAATGTTGATATTTAAAATATGATGGTACAAAACCAGCGGTCTTCAAATAGAAGGACAAACACCTTTGCGCTTGCAGGAATAAATGGCGTCCTCTAGAATATCTCAACTGTCTACATGACCCCTGTCCTGTTACACTCTGTACAATAGGAAGAGCTTAACCAGCTGCTGTCAGGATGGAATGTTTAATCTGAGAGTTATAACCCTCGATGTGGATACTCATGTCTTCATTTCCGCTCTGTAATCTCACATACTCGAATACGCACATTACATAATCACGACCTTTGCTCTGTAAAAACATAACATCTGTTACTCGGGCATGCAAACACATGCTGACAGCTCAAAATATACAAGAAGACACACCACAGGAAGTATTTATTTTTAAATCAATAGAATTGACATGTAGATCTGCATGGCTTGTACACCTCAGCACATCATGTCATAAATCACAATTACAGCTGAAATTGAACTTTGTCACCGAGACAATGGGTCTCATGTTCTAATAATGTTGACAAGTATCCTTTGGTGTGCTGAATTTTTTTCTCTTTTTTTTTTTCTTCAAAAAAAGTATGCCTGCATCTTCAGTTTGGCTCTGTAATCTCGCATGTTTACAAAATGAAAATAAAATAATAATATTCAATATTATATATATATATATATATATATATATATATATATATATATATATATATATATATATATATATATATATAAGTTTGGGATCGGTAAGATTTTTAATGTTTTTAAAAGACGTTTCGTCTGCTCACCAAGGGTGCATTTACTTAATTAAAAATACAGTAAAAACAGTAATATTGTGAAATATTATTACAATTTAAAATGACTGTTTTCTATTTGAAAATATTTTAAAATGTAATTTATTCTTGTGTTGGTAAAGCTGAATTTTCAGCATCGTTAATCCAGTCTTCAGTGTCACATGATCCTTCAGAAATCATTCTAATATGTCAATTTGCTGCTCAAGAAACATTTGTGTACAATTGTACAAAATATTTGTGTACAATATTTTTTTTCAGGATTCTTTGATGAATAGAAAGTTCAAAAGAACAGTGTTGATTTGAATCTAATCTTTTGTAACATTATAAATGTCTTTACTGTCACTTTTGATTGATTTAATGCATCCTTGCTGAATAAAAGTATTCATTTCTTTAATTTCTTTTCAAAAAAAAAAAAATAAAAATTCTTACTGACCCCAAACTTTTGAACGGTAGTGTAAAATGTTACAAAAGCTTTGTATTTTAGATAAATGCTGTTCTTTTTTGAACTTTCTATTCATCAAGGAACTTTTTTTTTGAGCGGTAGTGTGTATATATATATATATATATATATATATATATATATATATATATATATATATATATATATATATATATATATATAGGGCTGTCAATCGATTAAAAATTTTAATCTAATTAATTACATACTCTGTGATTAATTAATCTAAATTAATCGCATACATAATTTTTGCTGTGAAAGTATTAAATATTTCAATTCAAATGAATCAATGCAGGGTTTTTCCTGGGTCAAAAATGGTCTTCGGTGGTGACAGACATGGTCATCCACACAAACAGTAAAAAGTGCCCTACCCACGTGATCTACGAGCCCGATACTGACAATAAAGTACCCGTCACTCTCACTGTAATTCTTTTTTGCCCTCTTTGCAAAAAAAAAAAAAAAATTGATTTTATATCTTTGTAAGAGAAGATGCTTTTTTGCTAAACCTGAAAAGTATTACAAAGTAGTATTTTATATTAACTAATAATATAATAATTTTCTACCATATACAATTGAATGCACCTAGCTAACAACAACTTGCTTTGTTCTGGTTTCACCTCACTCCTGTCTAAACTAATTGATTTTATAGGTAGGCCTAATTTACTACACATTGTCATTTAAATAACCTGAAAATATTGTGGATTATTAAGGCTAATTTTACTAACCACTCTTGCTAAATGGGGTAAGCACACTTATGTTCTCATTTCAGAGTTGTTCGAGTAAATGAAATCATTATAGACCATGTGGACAGATCAGTTGTTGTCATGATTCATTAAAATGAATCTGTTCAAATGAGTCATTAGGTCGCGAATTGGACATTAGTGGACTTTGACGCATTGCGTGCGAATCGTGATTGTTATTAGGATATCGCAAAAGATTTGTCAAAACACTTCACCACTGGATAGGATTTTCTTTTTGTTTACTGAAAGTGTGGTTTATGTCAGCTGCACGTGCAGGGCGCCTGTCAGAGAAGATGAGGTGACGTTCAGTGGTTATTCAGGAATAACATTCTCCGAATGCACCTCGTGAAACATGGATTCGGTCTTACGAACTTTTAGCATCGTGTCAGTTGATTTAGATTATTATGTGTGAGGTAGAGAGAGTGCATGGACGGTGCTTACTTTGAAGAGAGCTCGCGCGCACGAGGGAGGAGCACTGCTCGTTCTGCCCGTCAGCGCAGCAGTCGTCTCCCTCCTTCATTTTACAGTCGAATGCTGGCTAGAACGGCTCCAGGTTCAAAGGTCAATACGGAGTGGATTAATCTGCGTTATTTTTTTTAACCCGTTATTTTTTCTCAGATTAATTAATCGAAATTAACGCGTTATTTTGACAGCCCTAATATATATATATATATATATATGTTGAGCAGCAAGCTCATTGGCTACTGATACTGCAGGAACCAATCAGCTGTGCCCTATAGAGAATGATGTGATTGGACCTATCAGCCTGTGCCATCTAGAGTTTCATGACAGAACTTTGTATTTTTGATCAAATAAATGCTGCCTCAATTAACATAAATAAATAAATAATATATAAATATACCACAATTACAAAATAAATAAATTATATATATATAACATTTTAAATAAATAAATAAATAAATGTGTGTGTGTGTGTGTGTGTGTGTGTGTGTGTAAAGAAACTATAATATATATAATATGTATGAATATATAAATATAAAATAAAAAGATTTTATGTTATACTTTATATATTTAAATTTCTTCTAAAATTAGTCATAAATGTAGAACAATTTAAGTGATGACTCATGATTTCTGCATGGAAATGATTGCACACAGGTTTTATGCATAAATATATTTGTGCTCACAGTTAGAGAACGAGACCCACTGTGTTTTTACATCATCTCTTACAACCCACCAGTTGGTCAGCTCAAACTCTAAAGCTTTAAACCGTGAGTGTCGGATATCAAGTGATACAAGTGATGAAAAGTGTTTGGCTAAGATGTGTGCGGCCTGAGCAAAATGAGTTTGTGCAGAGACAGAGTGTCTCATTACTTCAGCTTCAGTCATATAACGTGAGAGGCTGTATTATGTGTTAGAAAATATGGTTCATTGCAATCTTACATCACATCTTCTGACAGTTGAATCGTAGAAGCCACTATTCTCATTGCATTAATTTCCTTTCTAACAGGTGCCCTTTTCAGCTAACTCAACACACGTCATTCATACAGACTTTGTCCCTCGGAAACCTGCTGAAGTGACAAAGGTAATGTATATTTTTATGTGATAGCATCAGTGTTGTGACTGACAGGCAGACTCTCATTGACCACAGGCCAGCTAGCGTGTGTTTGGGCAGTAGCAGCGGCAACAGCTGTGTGGCAGTGACAGCCTATAAATATTTGAGAAGAGACTCGATCTCTCAGTGTAGCACTGGAGTACAGTAACCTCCCTAACTTTACACCCCTGTGGGCATGCAGAGCCAGTGAAGGTGATATTGAAGTATAACTTCACTCCTGGTCATGAAAGTTACACCTGAAAAGTGATGCTATTTTTCTTCTGTGTTCCCTTCCACAACAACCCGGACATGAAACTCAAGGTCATAGAGTTCAGTTGCTTTGAGCTGTGACGAGAAGGCCAAGGACTTTCATTAGCAACCTAGGCTCATCTGCATTTTTGCAAAACTCCACAAAAAAGTACCTATACATACAATTCACTGCCATTTCCACATGAAATTAACTCTAGAGGCAGTAAAACGTTCACAATTATGATTACAGGGGCAGATTATCAATTAAGAAAGACTTATTTTTGTGTGGTTCCTTGCACAATGCTATTTCCTGAGCTTAAAACGCTTTTACCATAGCACATCATTTGTAAACTAAAACATTTTGATATTTCCATCACTTAAACTAGCTCTATATGAATGGCTTTTCTGATATAGTCTAAGAGCTCAAAGACTTGTAGAAGCAAGCTAAAATGGCATGGTTACTTTAGCAAATGCATTTTTATTTTGCGCTTGCTTTTGTTAATCCTATCGGTTGGATTTAGAGTAAGGAGGTAAAATATTTTCACTCACTGGACATTTCACTTTGAATCTCGCAAAACTTTCAAGAAACACGATCATGTGTTTGATAGTTATTACACGTATCGAGACACATGCTCATTGAAGAGGCAAATATGCATTTTTCTTTTGAAGTTAAATAGGTAACTTTGAATCCAGCATGAGTAAAGGCGAAATGTTCACCCATTCGTTCTTTGTTTTGGCTGCAGTTGTCAGTCCTGTCACATAAAAGCATTCAACAGTGCAGATGTTAACCCGGTACTCCATATGCTGGGAAGAGTGTCATTACGCACCTGCCTTTGTTTTTCCAAATCATAGAGAGAGAACAATCATGAACTTCTAAGCAACGTCTCAGTGCTGCACCACTAGAAAATACTTTGCATTTTTATTTGAACATCATATGTGCAGTTTAAATGCCTTTAAAATATGATAAATAATAGCATGTTTTTAGAGCTGAGAAATTCCACTCCAGTCCAAAAATACAGTTTACGGCAAAGCAAATATCATGTGAATACACTCGATCACCCATATTTAGGTAGCAACAAAGCCTATTCAGTGCTGCATAAATGTTTGAACACTAGAAGTTGGAGATATCCCACTATTCCAGGATGTAAATAAATTGAAATTCATGTATCATTTTGAAGGATTCAAATGTAGGGAAGTTTGGATTAAGTTTATTATTATTATGTGATGTCCTTGATCATTTCAATCTGGCCTTAACAGTTTTTGTGGCACAATTCAGCTCACATTGTTTTGATGCACACTTTTCGAAAAGACTGTTATTAAAGGATTAGTTCACCCAAAAATGAAAATTATCCCATTTTACTCACCCTCAAGCCATCCCAGGTGTAGATGACTATTTGCTTTCAGAAGAAGACAATCAGAGATATATTTTAATTTTAAAAAATGTAAAACGTTATTAACTATAATAAATAGCTTCCAGAAAATGGACGTCCGCATTGATTTGTGTTGGAAGAGTAACCCTGACCCAATGCATGAATTAAAGGGTTAATTCACCCAAGCCGGCGTTCTAACATAGAACCTGGAAGCGCTTAAAGTGATAGTTCACCCAAAAATGAAAATTTGATGTTTATCTGCTTACCCCCAGGGCATCCAAGATGTAGCTGACTTTATTTCTTCAGTAAAACACAAATGATGATTTTTAATTCTAACCGTTGGAGTCTGTCTGTCATATAATGCATGTCAATGGTAACAAAATTAAAAAAAACATGCACAGACAAATCCAAATTAAACCCTGCGGCTCGTGACGACACATTGATGTCCTAAGACACGAAACGATCAGTTTGTGTGAGAAACCGAACAGTATTTATATAATACGTGCACCGCATCTGGTGTGTGAGGTGTGTACGCACTCTGGTGTAGTTTAAAAACATGGTGCCTGTAGTACAACAGTTGTTATACAGATGGAAGTAAACCACTAAAAAACATGGTTTTATTACATCAAAACTTCATTCAAAAACATTTTATTTTGTTACTTTTCATGAGGGCAGCTTTACAAATTAAAAGGACATAAATGTAGAGAAAGTAATCTTTTAGTTTTAAGTTGGTTTGAACAATTCGCATAAGCGCAAGTAAGTACCATTTTGATTAGCCGTCATACCTACAATGTTTATGCACTGTGTAAACCAGTGTTTCTCAAACTTTTTCTGCCATTCCCCACTTTGGAGGTAGGGAAGGGTTCTGAGCCCCACCTGTCCCCAATCTCCCCAACAAAATGTTAGTAAACTAGGCTTTAAGTTTAACTGTTAAAATGTATTAAAATTTATTTTATTAAAGGTGCTAAAGAGGATGGTTTGTTTTATACATTTTTGCAATATTACTTGAAACTGTCTTTACCAACTGATAAAAGACTATTTATTAGGTGCACCGTGCACTGAAAGGAATAATATTAATATACATCATCTGTGCACGAGGTAGGGCCTTAAAAACATGTGAGAGACGTGCGGGGATTGGCCCTCTGGCTTGTCAATCACTGCCATGACGTTCCTTGTGAGAGACGAGCGCGGCTGCACGCTCCAGTAACTTTCCACACTCCACAGGCGCCGCATGCAATGTTTTTGTCAGGAGACAGGAGTAACAACTGCAGATTATGAGTTACCTGCGGTGAGTCCGACATAATGAATCCACTAACACGACACAGCGAATGCCGGTGGTAAACACTTGTGTTCCAATACTCGTGCACGAGTTTTGGGAGGCGTTCCCTCGAAATTCTTACGCATGCGCTCATTTAAAAAACTCAGTAACAGTTTTTGGTTTCTCAGTCGACGAAAACATCTTCTTTAGCACCTTTAACATCACATTTTAAAAACATTACATCAAATAACATCATTAAAAACTTTCAAATAGAGAAAATTAAAGTGCAATTATATTATCACTTTGCCTTATAATTTAATATATATAAATTATAAAAAAAAAATTTCACATAACCATTATTTTAGAACTTTCCCCTTATTGTTTCCATGGCGACGCGTCATACTTGTCACGTCACACACCGCAGCCACAATAACACTGTATGACAGATGTAACACTTTTATTTCGTTTCTCCTTTTATTCAAAATATTCACAAAATTGCTTACCATGTCATCAATTATCTAATATACCGATTCTCAAATATGTAGTGTGTAAGTGTATAAGTGTGTTTTGTCGTTTAAAAACGTTAATAAATGATCTTGATCTATAACGCGAGATGGGCGCCGCCATGTTTGTTTGCGCAGCTGTTCAGTGAGCCCTGTCAGTCGAATTTACAATTTCAATCCATTTCTCCCGAAATTCATGTAAGTTAAGTGGCCGGTGATCTGGGAGAAAAATAGAGTAAACTTTATAGTTAGTACTATGTGTGTCTGATATGAATAAAACACGTCGGCAAATTATATTTGAATTGATTGTTACTGCTGCTTCCATAAACATCAGTATGTACTTTACAAACTCTAAATGTATTGTTTTAGTACTTATGTATATTTAAATGTCTGAAACCTAAAATAAACATTATGTTGTTAAAAACACTGCATAGTTGTGACAAATGACAAGCGCTGCTGAACGCGTCCGTCTCTGGCTCAGCGCCAGCCAAAGTGCGAAAGCACAGTTTGAATCTGGCAGTTATGTGACATCACTGAACGTTCTAAATCCCATATGTGGGACTCAAAAGGTTAATAGAGATGGGCACAAAAATGACCAAATTTTCGCCCCACTTGTCATGTCTCTATTCCCCACCAGTGGGGAAAAATATATGAAATCCCAATAACTTTTAATTTGTAACCATAAATTGGATCATTCAAATGTCAAGTGCACAGTGATGGTGCACAGCAGATGGTCTCTGAATGTTTGCTTTCAGCTTGAAGACATGTTGGGGTCTGTATCCACCTTGTTCCCAAAAGCAAACATTTACTAAATGATATGCCTGAGGTCTGGAGAGAGTGTGACTCATTAAAACAACATTGAGAGTCGAGGGCAAGACTTTTGAGGTAGGTTTTATCCCCATCTTGTTTTACACTTCGTCAATTATACAGTGCTTAGTGTCTAGACC
The DNA here is from genome assembly GCF_018812025.1 of Megalobrama amblycephala. Taxonomy (NCBI): domain Eukaryota; kingdom Metazoa; phylum Chordata; class Actinopteri; order Cypriniformes; family Xenocyprididae; genus Megalobrama; species Megalobrama amblycephala. Next base: position 21,807,625 of record NC_063062.1, read on the forward strand.
TTGCTATTGCGTTACTCCATCAAGGACAGCATGTGGCAGGAGGATGCAGCTTGGGTAAGCATCTCACCTCAGAACTCCTCAACAAACCATGTCAGTCAGTCCTTCATGGTTTAACCATCCTCTCGCGCTGTGATTAATCTCATTCATTTATTCAAAGAGAATGTCAATGGTGCATGTACAGTAGCTGTAAAAAAAAAGAGAGAGTTAATAATAATAATAATGCATCCTTAAAATATTTACTTAAAGGGATAGTTCACCCAAAAATGGAAATTTGATGTTTATCTGCTTACCCCCAGGGCATCCAAGATGTAGATGACTTTGTTTCTTCAGTAGAACACAAATGATGATTTTTAACTCCAACCGTTGCTGTCTGTCAGCCGTATAATGCGTGTCAATAGGAACTCCATCTATAAGAGTCAAAAAAACACGACAGACAAATCCAAATTAAACCCTGCGGCTCGTGACGACACATTGATGTCCTAAGACACGAAACGATCGGTTTGTGCGAGAAACCGAACAGCATTTATATCGTGTTTTACCTCTAAAACACCACTATGTCCAACTGCGTTCAGCATCTGGTTAGTGAGGTCAAAAAACGCGTTCTGATGACGGAACTGATGTCTCGCGCTTTGCTTCAATGAGTGCGAGACATCACTTCCGTTGTCAGAGCACGATCTCACTAACTACAGTAGATGTGGAGGGCAGTTGGACATAGTGGTGTTTTAGATGGATGAATGGATCCATCCATCATTCCATCCATCCTTCAATTTGAATATAATATAATATAATATAATATATAATTTAATATAATATAATACAAAACTGTATGATATATACACTATATGTAGCTGCAGATTATAGTGCTTTCTGTAACATAAGCTGAACCAGTAATGGTAAAAACACACCCACGCCATCCTTAAAACCTTCCTATACCGGGCAGGATCTTTTAAGCACATAATCTCCTGCTGATTTTTGTCTATGCTCCCTCTATATCTATTATCCACAGCTGCCTATTTCTCTCTTTCTCTCTGATGCTCTCTCACTACACATCACTACTGATTTCCTGTCTGCTCCTGATTGGTCCATATGAGCAGGAGGAGATTAGGGCAGTCCCTAGTCAGCTGGAAGGGTGTCTAAAGAGCACGAGGATAGAGAGAGAGAGATGCTGTCTCTTTAAGAGTATTTTTAGGCTGATAGTTGATAATGGTCAGTGGTGGGGAAAATCAGAGTTAGTGGTGGCAGTGCAGTGGCAGCCTGTGAACATGGATGAGAAGGGGAGACGCTGATGTACTGTGGATTTAACAGCTTTTTAAGGGAATTCACACAGCTTAACGCCATTAAACACACTGGACTTGAGTTATTTGTATGCGTCCAACCTTCATTTGTAGGGGCTAAAATTAGGTAAGTGGTTGCAATCATGTATTTTTATTATTATTATTTTATTTTCAATAATATAGAATTTTTACATGTTATTGGCTCCAAGATAATATATTAAACAGTGTAACCATACACTTTCATACATGCTAGCTACATAACGCTTGGCTTGCAGATATGAAATGATGTTATGATAGAGGATGGGGGTTTGTTGACCAGTGTGAACTAGCTGTCAAGCCATTTTTTTTCTTGCTGGACAACCCAGTCCATCTTTTTCCTCTCCGAGGCAGATATTTAAATTTAATGAAACTGGCGAACAGTGTGTGATCAAGTTACAGTATTGATTACAGCCTGACCCTCTGCTGTACTCCACATGCAGAGTGCATGTTTGCCTTTGTGTGTAAGTGTAGATTATTGTAGATTATAAAATCCAATTAATAATACCAGCATGTGAGCTTCAAATATACTTATATTACATGAATAAATACTGCTGAGCAAAGCAAGAATATACAAAACCTTGTGTGATGAGTGCACGTGTGAATGTGTATTTGTCAACGTCATCTTCGGTTAGCTTGTCCATCTGTTTGTGTCCTCATGTTTTTGTACATGTATATTTTTAGTAGTGCTTGCATCCTTTTCCATATCTACACTTCTATACACTTAAAGAGGCTGAAAGAGAGAAAGATTGTTTCAGGACATGAAAAATGTCAAAAGGTTTAGGCATGCTTGATGGAATAACATGTCAGGCCCAGTGAAGCAGCAGAGCTTACCGAAAACAGGAGCAAAGAGTTGCTCTTACATCCCCAGACATCAATCAAACAAATATACATGCAAATAAACAAAAACAGAAGCGTATACATTTCAAAGGCAAGCTTTAATCAACCAATAAAATGAGAGATTTTTTAAGGACCTCCTAATGATCTTCTACTACATAAATACAAAAAGGCAGCTTTATAGTGTGATATTATAAAGACATGTGGTGTAAAGTATTTGGCTAAATAGTTACTGTAGCCTACTTAAGTATCTTTTTGGCTAATTTTCACTCTGACCGAGTATCAAAGATATTAGCAACTCTCTACTTGACTACATTTTTGAATAAGCATATGCACTCTTTAATCCAATACAGAAGTGATTGGCACATGCCACTTTGCTTAGTGGCACATCCGGTGGCACATCTGGTTTTCACTGGCATGTGCCAGTGGATAGTGACGTGCCACTAAAGCTTGTGATGTGCCGATGGATTGCATCATGTGCCATTGATTGACAATGTTGTGGAACATGTCGCCGTATGTTGTGGCTCCTCTAGTAGTGATTGACAGATGAGTTGAACAGCTATACTGATGTAATTGTGACACAAAGTTTTAAATAAATGGCCTATTTTGATATTCACTATTAGTATTTGACTTGCTGTAGCCACATTATAATAGACATCCAGTTTAATATAATATCTACAGCAGAACTAGAACTACATTACTCTGAAGAGCCAGTATTCAGCACTTCTGAATGGTTGGTGTCAGTTTTCACAATGCATTTCAGAATGGCAGGTGTCACTTTATAATGGTTTGTTTGTGGCATTTTCTCATGGTAGTTTACAACATGAAATACCTGACTGGTAAGTGTCAATTTATGGTGGCGCATACCCCTGCTAGTTTCACTTTTTTAGTCTAAATAGTGTCTATATTATTTTAGAATTCCAAATGACACAGCTGAGCTGTCAATCCTAAGCAAATAGATGTGTTGGGTTATCAAAACAACTGTGCATTTACAATATGTATTTAAACACATTGTAAAAATTATATAAAAAAAGGAAAGTTATTATAATAAATATAAACACATACAGCGGGCCACGAGGCAGATATTAAATATGGATAATTCTAATGGTTGTTGTAACAATTAACTCTGGGATGTATTAAACCCTATGTTTGAAAGCAACTTATTATTAATTAAATGTCGCTCTGCCATTCAGTGCATATGTTACAATGTCTACATAATGCACAGGAGAAATCGGCATGTTACATGCTCCCTGACATACGGCGACATGCTCCCTGACAATGTCAGTAGCACATGACACAATCCAACGGCACATGATGCCACTATCCACTGGCACATGCCAATGACAACCGGATGTGCCACTGAATGTGCCACTAAGCACAGTTTCATGTGCCAATGGCTTCTGTGTGTAAGATGCCATGCCACGTAATCTTAATACCGCCTCTCTGTTTTTCACTAGCTTGTTAAGGATTAGGGATTCTTTGAGTCTACATTCAGTATGAGTAAAATACTTAAATATTGTTAAAATCAGATACTCTAAGACTTGTACTCAAGTGGAATTGGAATTGGTGACTTGTAATAAAGTCATTTTCACTCTTAGGCATCTTTATATTTACTTATATTCAGCCAAAAATGAAAATTATTTCATAATTTACTCACCCTCAAGCCATCCTAGGTGTATATGACTTTGTTCTTTCAGCCAAACACAATCAGAGTTAACGTAATCATAAACGTAATCCATATGACTCCAGTGGGTTAATAAATGCTTTTGAAGTAAAGCGATGGGTTTTTGTAAGAAACATATCCATATTTTAAAATTTATAAACACTAATCATTGGCTTCTGGTAACGGCTATGCGCAAGTCGAGTTTCGGTGGAAGAGTGACCTCTGAGGTCACTCTTCCACCGGAACTCGACTTGCGCACAGTCGTCAGGGCTGGGGAGTAATACATGTAACGACGTTACGTAGCCTATTTAAAATACAAAATTTGAGTAACTGTATTTCGTTACAGTTACATTTTAAATAGATGGTAATCAAATTACAGTTACAATCAAAAAGTATTTTAGATTACCAAAGTGATTACTTGAATTTTAATGTCATGTATTTCATTTAATAGGCTATTAACGTAAGCTGTTTGATGATTTGTAACCAACGAGCCAATTGTTGATTCTGCGGCTCTGTTTAAAAAACACCCGTGCGCAGCCTGTTCAGATATCAGCAACCTGCAGAGTGCAGACATGAGATCACACGCAAAAAATGGACGGGAAAACAGGGCATAACGCATTTCTCTAGTGGAAATTCAAAGACAGTTTTACTTATAAACATGAAAAAGGACGTACAGTAACATCATAGTGCAATAAGCTATGTTTACCTGCAACAAAACTTCGATCGGCTTCAAAGGATTCAACATCTAATCTGAAAAAGCACCTTGAGGTAAGGCCTAAGCTGTTCTTGGTCTTTGAAAATGTTATTTTCCTTATTTACTCCTTATTTTCCTATTTACTCGTACGTTGAGCTTTACATGTTTATCATTAGCCTACGTTTAATATTTATAAGAATTTATTAGGTCTTTGAAAAAACTCAAAATCCTCATAGAATTAACATTCACTTAATCATGCATTAAATAATGTTTTATAAAGCCAATTTCTTGGTGTACTTTACAGAGAAACTTTAAATCTTAATAATTCACTCCAAATGTTCAGGTAACTTAGGCCTTTATGGCGCGTACTCGAGTTCATGATCAAAAATAGAGATGCAGTAGTCCACTGGTCATAAATCCAAAGTTTTTTTAGTTTTATTTTGATCTTTATTCCGGGCTGGCAAACAAACAGCTTTGTAATAATTTCCCAAAATTTCAGTAAATATTTTCTAAGCCTGTCAACAGGACGTTAACACAGGCACATGCTGAAAAGAGAACAGACGCACCGCAGAGGAAATACTGCACCATGCACAAGCTCACTGTTCGCGAAATATAGGAAGAATAATTTAAATATTAAATTGGGGTTGATATGAATGTATCTCTGAAGGGAACTGCCTTCAGAAAAGTTTTGATGGCTTTTCCTCTTATCTCCAGCGCAGCGCTGCTGTGTAGTGGTAACCATGGAAACGCTATATCACTGCTGTTCCATAAGCGCCATCTACTGTCAGAGAGTGAATTTGCATTTCATTCAGTCCGTCTGCTGATTGTGTTTTGTGCAGGTGTCTTATGTAGCATAATTTCACAAAGCTAAAGTCAGACCATGCTGTTTTTTCTGTTAATCTTAAAATTATACAATAATTTAAATGAAAAACAACTGATCATGCTCATTTCATAACATCTTTGTTGGGACTGTGATAAAAATGCAGTGTTTGCCTATAGACATTATGTAGCCCCGCCCCTTTTCAGCGCTGCGCTCTTTGTCTTTTGACTTCTGGCTTGTATTTCCACAGCGATCTTGTATTTATGAATGAACTGCTCATTTTAAAATCTTCCCGGTCTACTGACATTTGTTAAGACATCTGCTTTAAACATAACAATGCTCGTGATAACTTTCATTGACTCTACAACAGGTAAATCCACTTCACCAGTTAATTATTCTTATTCTTATTTCCATAGAAATATACAGGGCTACCGCAAAACCGGAAGTTCAAAGACAATATTCTAAAGATGGCGGCGCGCTTGTTTCTCTGGAAAATAAGGTCTATAATATAAAAGAGCTACACATATTTTTTGAACAAATAAACAACAAATAAATTTTCTTTAAAAGAAATCTGCAACCAGTATCAGAATCAGAATCAGTATCCAATTTGCTTCTATTCACTTTTTTTCCGCTGTTTGTTGTTTATATGGTTAATATTAATGCAGCTATCGGTGCACTAAGGTTAAATATTAGTATAAACATATTTATACTAGGAATAGTTCACACAAAATGATCATATTTTTTTCCCAAACCTGTAAAATGTGGTGGTGGAGAGATGCAAAAAAACTGTTGAGAAACCGTAGGGGTGTTAGCTTTAAATATAGGCCTTCTCTTGAGATTATTGGGTAGATCATTTCACTTCATTTTCTTTATAAACATTCTAAATGTTACAAACAAACTTTGTTATTAAAACAATTTAAACCACTGTGTCAATTCGACTTTATACACCTATAAAACAACCTATATTATTAACAATATTTTAGTGTTGTTATTTAATATTTTGTTATCCCTCTGATGCACATCTTTACAAATATAATTTAGGAATGATATCAATAGTAATTATATGAATGTGATCTTAAAAGAAACAAATATTTTCATAATTTGTATATCAAGATATTGAAATTCTTTACCAACACATAGGTTATGTCTAAAAAAACTGTAAACTTAAAACAGAACATCAAGTTAATATGGTCCTTTAAGTATTTCAAAGTATTCCAAATTATTTAGCTTAAGTTACTAAACTTAAGTAATGTAACGAAATACATTACTGATTACTTTTTAAAGCATGTATTTTGTAATCTGTAGTGAAATACTTTCTAAAAGTAACCTTCCCAACCCTGACAGTCGTTACCGGAAGCCAATGATTATAGTATAGATTAAAGTTTTAAATATGGATATTTTTCTTACAAAAATTCATTGCTTCGCTTCAGAAGGAATTTATTAAACCACTGGAGTTTATGATGGATGGATGCGCTTTTTGGAACTTCAAAAACTTGGCCGCCATTCAATCCCATTGCAAAGCTGGGAAGAGCCAGGATATTTTTTTATTATTTTTTTATGGAACTCAGATTGTGTTTGGCTGGAAGAAGAAAGTCAGATACACCTAAAAAGGCTTAAGAGTGAGTAAATTATGGGATATTTTTTATTTTTGGTTGAACTATCACTTTAAGTACCCTTTAAGTTTTCAGGTACCCTTTACACCTCTGTGTTTAGCTATACTCTACCGATCAAAAGTTTGGGGTCAGTAAGATTAAAAAAAAAAAGAAGTTAATGTTTAATTCAGCAAGGATGTACAAACCCGATTCCAAAAAAGTTGGGACACTACAAATTGTGAATAAAAACAGAATGCAATGATGTGGACGTTTCAAATTTCAATATTTTATTCAGAATACAACATAGATGACATATCAAATGTTTAAACTGAGAAAATGTACCATTTTAAGGGAAAAATAAGTTGATTTTAAATTTCATGGCATCAACACATCTCAAAAAAGTTGGGACAAGGCCATGTTTACCACTGTGTGGCATCCCCTCTTCTTTTTATAACAGTCTGCAAACGTCTGGGGACTGAGGAGACAAGTTGCTCAAGTTTAGGAATAGGAATGTTGTCCCGTTCTTGTCTAATACAGGCTTCTAGTTGCTCAACTGTCTTAGGTCTTCTTTGTCGCATCTTCCTCTTTATGATGCGGCAAATGTTTTCTATGGGTGAAAGATCTGGACTGCAGGCTGGCCATTTCAGTACCCGGATCCTTCTTTTATGCAGCCATGATGTTGTAATTGATGCAGTATGTTGTCTGGCATTGTCATGTTGCAAGGTCTTCCCTGAAAGAGACGATGTCTGGATGGGAGCATATGTTGTTCTAGAACTTGGATATACCTTTCAGCATTGATGGTGCCTTTCCAGATGTGTAAGCTGCCCATGCCACACGCACTCATGCAACCCCATACCATCAGAGATGCAGGCTTCTGAACTGAGCGCTGATAACAACTTGGGTTGTCCTTGTCCTCTTTAGTCCAGATGACATGGCATCCCAGTTTTCCAAAAAGAACTTCAAATTTTGATTCGTCTGACCACAGAACAGTTTTCCACTTTGCCACAGTCCATTTTAAATGAGCCTTGGCCCAGAGAAAACGCCTGCGCTTCTGGATCATGTTTAGATATGGCTTCTTTTTTGACCTATAGAGTTTTAGCCGGCAACGGCGAATGGCACAGTGGATTGTGTTCACCGACAATGTTTTCTGGAAGTATTCCTGAGCCCATGTTGTGATTTCCATTACAGTAGCATTCCTGTATGTGATGCAGTGCCGTCTAAGGGCCCGAAGATCACGGGCATCCTGTATGGTTTTCCGGCCTTGACCCATATGCACAGAGATTGTTCCAGATTCTCTGAATCTTTGGATGATATTATGCACTCTAGATGATGATAACTTCAAACTCTTTGCAATTTTTCTCTGAGAAACTTCTTTCTGATATTGCTCCACTATTTTTCACCACAGCATTGGGGGAATTGGTGATCCTCTGCCCATCTTGACTTCTGAGAGACACTGCCACACTGACATGCTCTTTTTATACCCAATCATGTTGCCAGTTGACCTAATAAGTTGCAAATTGGTCCTCCAGCTGTTCCTTATATGTACATTTAACTTTTCCGGCTTCTTATTGCTACCTGTCCCAACTTTTTTGGAATGTGTAGCTCACATGAAATCCAAAATGAGCCAATATTTGGCATGACATTTCCAAATGTCTCACTTTCAACATTTGATATGTTATCTATATTCTATTGTGAATAAAATATAAGTTTATGAGTTTTGTAAATTATTGCATTCCTTTTTTCTTCACAATTTGTACAGTGTCCCAACTTTTTTGGAATAGGGTTTGTAATAAATTGATCAAAAGTTACAGTAAAGACATATGTAATGTTACAAATTATTTCTATTTCAAATAAATGCTGTTCTTTTGAACATTATAATCAAAGAATCCTGATTTTTTTTATAAATAAATAAATAAATGAACAAGTGAATGAATGCAGCCTTGCCAAGAGAGCAAAGTCTGCAATCAAAAGTCTCAATATAAACTCAAATATTTCTCATTATTCTTCTTTCATTCTTCCTTTTTTTTACTCTCAATGTGTTAACAGTTATCTCATTTGTCTATTTTGTTCTCTTAGAGAAATATCAGAGACAAAGTTGTTACTTGTATTTGATTTTGATATATTTATGAAACAAATGAAAACCCCTTTCAGTCTTCTGATCTTTGAAAAAGCAAGATCTGAGCAATCGGATGGATGAGAATGGTGCTGTAACATTGTCTAGAGGAATATTCAGCCAATCTGGCCATGTGTACCCACACAGACACACACCCACCCACCCACACACAGACAAATGGTGGTAGAGGAAAAATGTTTCCAGCTTCCTAGTGTTTACACTTCCCCACGCATGACGCAACACATAATCAGCACTACACACACACGTACACGCTCCCTCCCCCAACACATGACGCGCAAGCCGAGTGGGAGAGTGAAGCATGGGGGATTGAAGACATGCACGACTCGCTCACGTCCACACACTCACACGCAGGAACAGGCTCTGGGGAAATGTGACTCTCTCTCTGGCTGTCTTGATCTCTGTATTTCAGTGGCAGAATTCTGTCTGCCCCGTGGCGGAATAGATATATGGGGTGAATTTCTTGTTTACGTTAACATTACTGCATTAGAGCCAAATTAATTTGGCAATGCATATGTTTCCAGACGATTCCTGGCTCTCACCACCTACCTCATTCAAAACAGTTTTATATAATTGATGAAAATGCATTATCTCAACACAAACCACTAACCTCATGCTAATGTAGGGAATCATATTGGATCAAAGGAATAATTCAGGCAAAGATATGAAATGGATGGATGGATGGATGGATGGATGGATGGATGGATGAGTAGGCGGATGGATGGATGAGAAGGTGGATGGATGGATGGATGAGTAGGTGGATGGATGAGTAGGTGGATGGATGGATGGATGGATGGATGATGGATGGATGGATTGATTGGTAGGTGGGTAGGTGGGTAGGTAGGTAGACGGATGGATGATTGTCTCATTCTATCTACTGTACCTTCAAACTTCAAAAACTTGTAGACGAAAACTTGTGGATGGATGGATAGATAGGTAGGTAGGTAGGTAGGTGGATGGATGGATGGATGGATGGGTAGGTAGGTGGATGGATGGATGGATGGATGGATGGATGGATGGATGGATGGATGGATGGGTGGATGGATGGATGGATAGGTAGGTGGACGGATGGATCGATGGATGGATGTCTCACTCTATCTACTGTACCTTCAAACTTCAAAAACTTGACTCAACAAAGCCTTGTTTAAAAGTCTTCAAAGTTATAAATTACAGTTAAATAAACTGAAATTTGAAGAAATTTTATTTTTCTTCCTTAAATTTAAATTGGTTGGATGGATGGATGGATGGATGGATGGATGGATGGGTAGGTGGATGAATGGATGGATGGATGGATGGATAGGTAAGTAGGTAGGTGGACAGATGGATGGATGGATGGATAGATGGATGGGTAGGTAGGTAGGTAGGTGGACGGATGGATGGATGGATGGGTAGGTAGGTAGGTGGACGGATGGATGGATAGATGGATGGGTAGGTAGGTAGGTGGATGGATGGATGGATGGATGGATGGATAGGTAGGTGGACGGATGGATGGATGGATGGATGGATCGATGGGTAGGTAGGTAGGTAGGTGGACGGATGGATGGATGGATGGATGGATGGATAGGTAGGTAGGTGGACAGATGGATCGATGGATGGATGTCTCACTCTATCTACTGTACCTTCAAACTTCAAAAACTTGACTCAAAGCCTTGTTTAAAAGTGTTCAAAGTTATTAATTACAGTTAAATAAACTAAAATTCAAAGAAATGTTATTTTTCTTCCTTAAATTTACATTTGAATTGCAATTCTGCATCCTGTTTTCTGCTGCAATTTAAATTAAAATCAAATGTGTTAATTATTGTAATTTTAAAAGGCATTCTCAGTTCAGTTCTGAACTCTGGTTTATGGATGAACTATTTCTTACAAATTTTATATCTTTAAACTTGGGCAACCAGGTGAAATCCATTAAAGATATGATTTCTAGACATGCTGAATTTGCTGGAATAGACATTCCTCCTAATTGCATCTGACTCTGCACCATACAGTGAGGTGATGTATGATTATTCCATAAACCATTGCAAGACCATAGCTCAGAATGATGGAGGGCTTCTTCTAAAGTGATGGGAATTAATTTACATTGGAAAGGAGTAAATGGCAGTTATGGTTTTGGCCTTAATCCCCAGAGAGATGCTGGAGAGATGCAATCTGTGGTGTAGCTTCTTGGCAGATTGTTTAGACTGCTCTTGTTCAGTGCATTGCAGGGTGACAGGCTTGGTCTACTGTCTTGAATGAAATGCTTCTTGTAGAAAACTCACCTGGGCTGTAAGCCAAGCACTCCTGATTTATGTGACCTCAATCCAACATGGTTTTCAGGCTGGCTTCTGAATGAGCAGGTTTCCACTATAGCAACTAGACATTTTAGAGAAATGTTTGATGAAGGGAAAAAAGAATACGGAGTCAATAAAATGATTTTATTTGAACAGGCCACTCATGATCTGCAAAAATTCATGGTAGTTGGTTTTTATTTACAGGCCTTTTTAAAGCTACAGTCCGTAACTTTTTTTGTTTAAAAATTATAAATTTTTGAGCAAGTACATAACCAGCCAGTGTTCAAAACTATCTCCTTACCTTAGCCTGATTCACAACAGTAAGATTGCAATAATGTTTTATAATAAAATCAGTACTGGTGGGTTCTTGCGGGAAATTTGAGCATGCTGCTGTTCGTCTGTTTACATGAGGAGTCCCAGCTAGTAGGCTATATGGAATGTGAAGATGCTGCCGGTAGAGGATCATTTATAGCCTTTTCTCACAGCAGCTGGAATAATTAAACTTATTTTGATGGCGGATTGTAATCCAGAAAGTTCCAAATGACAATCATCAGAGTCAAAAGGAAAAGATTTTGGACTGCGGAGTGGCTACAGAAATTAATCTGCAGGTAACGCTAATACACACTAAATACACATAGTCACTCAATGCTGATGTTGTTAACATTAACAATTTGATAACAAAGTATAACAGTAATAATAATTTGCACAGCTTGATGCGATCTAATCGATCGTTAGATTTAATCACCATTGGCAGCACAATTTATTATAGGCCTAATACTTTATTTAAAGTGGCAGACATGTTACTTACTTGTTCAGATGACATTTTCTGGTGAAAATTCTTATTTTGGTCATACTTCCAAGACATAGAATCTGTGATTCCGAACTACAGTATCCACACCAGTGCGGTGACTGACAGCAAACATTAGATTCATCCGTGCTGAGGAGCCATGCCAATGCACAACCCACGTAAAGATGATAATTTCGCAAATAACTCCAATCACAGATTTCAAACAGAGATGGCAACAAAGAGGCAAAACTTACAGACTGCAGCTTTAAATTTAACATCTTAAAAATTATTATTAAAACACATATCATGAGAAAACATCATTAATCATTAAAGAACAGATTTCATAAGATGTTAATGGTTTTGCTTCTTTTGAGGTTTGAAATGAAGCCAAAAACCTTTTTGAACTTAAAAGGCAGGTAGTTCTGAAATACAGGTGCTGGTCATATAATTAGAATATCGTGAAAAAGTTCATTTTTTTATTGTAAATTATTTTAAAAAATGAAACTTTCATTTATACTAGATTCCCTACATGTAAAGTAAAACATTTCAAAAGTTTATTTATTTTTTTTTATTATTTGTTGATTAGAGCGTACAGCTAATGAAAGTCCAAAATCCAGTATCTCAAAATATTAGAATATTTACATTTGAGTTTCATTAAATGACCATCCCTACAGTATAAATTCCGGGTATCTCTTGTTCTTTGAAACCACACTAATGGGGAAGACAGCTGACTTGGCAATGGTCCATGAGACAATCATTGACACCCTCCACAAAGAGAGTAAGTGACAGAAGGTCATTACTGAATGTGGTGGCTGTTTACAGAGTGATGTATCAAAGCATATTAAATGCAAAGTTGACTAGAAGGAAGAAATTGGGTAGGCAAAGGTGCACAAGCAACAGGGATGACCACAAGCTTGAGAATACTGTCAAGTAAAGCCGATTCAAACACTTGGGAGAGCTTCACAATGAGTCAAATGAAGCCGGAGTCAGCGCATCAAGAGTCACCACACTCAGACATCTTCAGGAAAAGGACTACCAAGCCACTTCTGAAACAGAAACAATGTCAGAAGCATCTTACCTGGGCTAAGGAGAAAAAGAACTGGACAGTGAACAGTGGTCGAAAGTCCTCTTTTCAGATAAAAGTAAATTTTGCATTTCCTGTTGAAATCATGGTCCCAGAGTCTGAAGGAAGACTGGAGAGGCACAGAATCCAAACTGCTTGAAGTCTAGTGGGAAGTTTCTGAAGTTAGTAATGATTTGGGGGGCCGTGACATCTGCTGGTGTTGGTCCATTGTGTTTTATCAAGTGCAAAGTCAATGCAGCCATCTTCCAGGAGATTTTGGAGCACTTTATGCTTCCATCTGCTGACAAGCTTTATGGAGATGCTGATTTCCTTTTCCAGCAGGACTTTAGCACCTGCCCACAGTGCAAAAACCACTTCCAAGTGGTTTGCTGACCATGATATTACTGTGTTTTATTGGCCAGCCAACATGCCTGACCCCTGAATCTATCGGATATTTTCAAGAGAAAGATGAGAAACAGTCGATCCAACAATATACAGATGATCTGAAGGCTCAATAGTGCCTCAGCAGTGCCACAGGCTGATCACTTCCAAACACTATTTGCCGTAACTGACAGGTGAATTTGTGTCAAAATAGAGTAAACTTTGATTGAACACACAACCTTTGACATCAATGAGAAAATATATGTAAAGTGTTTTCTTCTTTCTTTTACTAGTTGATAATCCTAATTGTTGTGCCATGCTACAATTATAATGCAAACATTTTTTTGGTAGCATCCCCAGCAGTTAAAAACGACTGCTTTAGAGACAGAAAGTGGAGACCTTATATTGGCCAGTTACTGAAATATTTGAAGTCTGATGATTGCTGAGAGCTCTATTCTGAAGAGGGATGGGGCAGCAAGACTCAGGTAATGGTGCTGGCATGGCGGCACTGATGGTTTTTTATGGATTGACCATTAGCACTAGAGTGGAGCACATTAGATTCTCTCAGGACCATAACTGATCCTGCCAGGCAAAAACCTATAATGAATACAGAGAAAAGCATGCTTCTCTCGCTGCCTGAGAACTAAGTGATGCTGCATGTGAGTGAGTATGCACAGATAAGTGACAAGCAGACATAGAGAGAGAGAAAGAGAAGGGATTGTCATACTCTATCAATGTTTACTGTGAATTTGAAGGTGAACTGATTTAGGCCATTGCCACAGGCTCATTGTTTATACTGACTGCAGTTGACCTTCTATATTAATAAACATAAAGCAGATTGTGTTTTGTAGTAGCATGCATACAGTGCAGAGTTCTCTGAAGCTTTATTATTATTATTATTATTATTATTATTATGTGTTGTTTAACCCTCTTTTACACAGTGTTGGTAACATTTATTTATTAATTTTTCCATTCAAGTACAATGGTTATCAGCACTATGCTCATGAATAATTGCCAAAATATGTTTGTTGCCTAGATTGTACTTTGACAGTGTGTGGTGGAGAGAATATTACAGATGTGTATGTGTGTGTGTGTGTGTGTGTGTTTTAATCCATTAGGAGTATCCAGTTTTTTTCCAGTAACTTTACATTTCAGATTTCATTTCTTGTCAGATAGAATATTAAGTAGGAGACAATAATATTAATCATTAATATCATCATAATATTAAAAAGTAGGCCTATTCAAATTTTTAGTATATAGAATTTTAATAAAACCGCTTTTAATAAAAAAAAATCTTATTTATATTAATGCACTGTCAACATTCTTATCTATACAAACGATATCAAACCCCTTACTGATGCCCGAACAAACGGAAGCCGATTATTAGCGGAGAGTTTGTCAAAGACGAATGATTATGTCGCTTTAAATTCACTTTTCGCGAGGTGATGTATGCTGATCACCTGTCATGTGCGGCGCATGCGCAGAGGGGGTGATTGTGAAAGCGGGTATGCCCTCAGATCCTCGTAACCTCCATCCTAGACGCTGAGCAGCCGAGCACCAAACAGCACTAGAGACTAGAGAGACAGAAATGGGAGAATAAATAGGGATGCTCGCACACTGCAGGTAGGATACTGTTTTTTACGACTTCAGCTGGCCGTTCAGATGAAAATAATCGTGTTTTTCCATGTGGCAGTGGCAGTTTTGATGAAAGATACGGTGTGTGGTAGTAGAGTAGTACTTCTAGTCTGGAAACGCGTGTAGATGCTCTTAAACAGCATGCAAGAAAGCTGTTTTACTGATGAGGCTGTGAAATTCTCCCATCCTTGATCAAATCCTTGCAGGGTTTGATCAAGGACGAATGCATCATGATCAGGACAGCGAGGGAACCTCCATTTCTCACCGTTTGCTCTTTTATTTTCCGTTTGAATGTATGTTATGTGGCGAGATCAGTGTGATTACTGCAGATCGTGACTGTCTGAGATTGACCATCTACAACCTCATATGGAATAACCAACCTATACTATTTCAGTGCTTTTTGGTCTATGGATGCCAAAAAATGACTTGTTTTTTTTTTTTTTTTTTGTAACTAAAACATCCAATCCTTTAAATAATGAAACATTAAGTTTCACATAATTTTTCCACATCATTTCTTTCACATAATATCGCAAAACACCCATTTGTGTTTTACAACCCGGATATGCCGACGGAGGATTTCTGTAGACGGGCTATAGATGTTGGGTTTTGAAGGAGCCGATTTTTCTTTTTTTCTTTTTACAGAAATCTATCAATGGTCTATATTTTTTGTAGGCTGTTTGAAGAGCACAATGTGACTATTTAACGTTGATATCAGGCTATCGACAATGTGGTTGACTGCGCGCGCTCTACTAAAAAAAAAACAATCGTGCTTTTGCGAAAAAATGCACACAGAAAAACCACTTACTCTTTAAAGTTTCTTATCATGAATGTGTCCGCATAGAGTTACTGCCGTGACTGGTATGCCGTGTTGTATTTCACGCTAAAAGGCAGAGAAACGTGATGCATGAGCTGAGCGTAGAACGCTGTCCAAGGTGCTGAAGGGAAACGTCCAAACACTCAGTCAGTTAAAGGGGGAATGCAGTCATGCTTTACACGAAAAATCGGTGTTTCATTGCTGTTATATATTCATGCTACATTTTTAAGCAGTATTACACATGTGGATGAACAACACGTGTAGTAAAATTGTCATTGCCAAAAAAATGTTTTACATTTTTTTTTTTTTTATCAAATTATTCAGCCTATAATTATGTTTATGCTGTGGCCATATGTTATGTTACAGATAATTAATGTCATTCCGAAGACCAAAGATCATGGAATCTGCATGTATAATAATTATGGAAAAATTATCTTGTGAAAATTATCTTATGAATTATGAAAAAATTGGTAAAATACTTTTCTATGAAGTAAAAGGTGAATGCATTATGATCATGACAGTAATGGAACTTCTGTCCCTCACTATTTGCTTTGTTATTTACCAGTTAGACCATATACATCTACAACCTCTACATGTCATCAACTGAATATGTATTACAAAGTTCATAACTGTTTTTGTTAGTTTGTTTTATCTTATTTACTGATGAGGTTTTTACTTGCTTTGAAGATGACTTAGCTAAACCATGCCTGAAATAGCAACACTTCTAAAACAGAGTTCTCTTCTCATTACTCCATAGGCAGAACAAAATATTTCTGAGATATTTGTCATTGTTATGAAGTCCTTTTGTTTATGGAGTCTGTGTGTGTGCATTAAAGATATGTATGCATTTATGACAACAATAATGTGTGACTTCTGTCTTTTCATTGTCCACTTTCTATTTCCTTAGGGACACTGGAGGTAGATGTGAGGGATAATTGCACCTGGTGAGAGAAACCCTCCACTGGGTCCCTCCATCCCAGCCCTCCCTTACACCAGTCTTCAGAACCACATTCCCCACAGCCAACATGTTCTCCTCCAACTTTCTGAGTGGGGGGAATCCTCTAAGTGCGATGTCCTCTGCTGTGAACAAGTTCAGTCTTTTTGGGGATGAGGCAAATGAGGAAAAGCAACAACAGAAGCCTCCAGGACCTTCAAAGCAGAAGGATCCTCAACAGCAGGGGAACGGCCAACCAGCCTCACAGGGGCCTCAGAGGCAAAGTGGACAACAGCCACAGGGTGTGGGAAGGGGAGGCCAAGGAGCTGGACGGGGTGGATCTCAACCACAAGGAGCTGGACGGGGTGGATCTCAACCACAAGGAGCTGGACGAGGTGCATCTCAACCACAAGGAGTTGGACGGGGTGCATCTCAACCACAAGGAGCTGGACGGGGAGGTCCTGTACAGCAGGGAGCTGGTAGAGGAGGTCTCCCGCAGCAGGGAGTGGGCAGGGGAGGATTGCCACAAGGAGCAGGTGGGGGTGGATCACCTAAGCAGGGTGTTGGGAAGGGTGGACCTCAACAACAAGGCCCAAGAGGACCTGGGTCTCACCCAGCAGGTGCAGCTGGGTCAAGGCCTCCTTCAACAGAGCCTCAGGTGAAAGATGGAGCTGCGGTGAAATCCCTCTGTCCAGTCTGTAAAAATACAGAACTCAATTTTAAGTCCAAGGATTCGCCCAATCATAACACCTGCACGCAATGTAAATCAGTGGTCTGCAACATGTGTGGGTTCAGTCCTCCAGATGCAACTGTGAGTACAAATACCTAACTCATTTAGTTTTGCATTAGCATGGTACATAAAGCAGTGGTGTTCAGTATGCATGACTCATTTTAAGTCTTTTTGTTTGCATTGTTTTGGATTAAAATAGGAAAAGAATCAAGATCATTTATATAAAAGTATTATTTTATATAATCTCAATTTTTTATGTAATAGACCACACTAGATTTACCCATCAGTTTGTACTATCAGGCAATGGTCACCATTGGTCACATGTGAAGAAAACTCTGAAGTTTTATTGGACTATGATGGTTTTAATTCCTTGAAGTCTTTATTTAGGTGCTGACACTTATTATAATACCTTTTTAACAAAGTCAAACTACATTCAGTTTTGATCAAAGATAGATTTTAAAATCTTATCCTGTATAGGTTTTTATCACTTTTATTGTATTTTTTATTGTAGTTTTCACCATGAAAATAGCTACGGGAGCTGGGATGGTGTTAAAAAATAAATAAATAAATAAAAAAAAAACTGCACGATATAACGTTTTAGTATCAATATCGCGATGTGCGCATCCGCGATAGTCACATCGCAGGATGTGTGACGTCAAGCATAGGGATCGTAGTTGATCCGTGATCCGTATGGGTCAGCTGCCCCCTGATTTGGAACGCATTTGATTCCAAAGTTTATCCATCATAGAGTGAAAGTTTATCATTTGCATGTGCTTTTAAGTCCTGTCAGTTTAAACATCAAGTGCAAGAAGACTGGCGAGCCACGCAGAATTCAGTTCTACAGTATATCTCTTATTTTTGAGCTTGAACGCACAAGTGCCCAGTCAAAATGCCCGTCTATGCGAGTATTCTCGTAAACACAGTCAATTATGTGTTTTAAACAATTGAGAAAGAAAACGGATGCGTATCATTATATTGGATCCGTGCATTCCTCTTAAAGTGACAGCAGCCTAATATACCCCAGCTGTTTGTCTCGCCAATGCTAATCAAGCAACAAAAGAAAAAGAGAAAATCACTTTTGTAGCTTTAACAAAGATAAATTGTATTAAAGGATTAGTTCACTTTAAAATAAAAATTAGCCCAAGCTGTACTCACCCTAGGTGTATATGACTTTCTTCTTTCAGATGAACACAATCGGAGTTATATTAATAAATATATTTTTTTTTATTAATAAATATCCTGACGCATCCAGGCTTTATAATGGCAGTGAATGGGACCAACGAGTATGAAGCTCAAGAAAGTGCATCTATCCATTTTAAACATACTCCACACAGCTCCGGGGGGTTAATAAAGGTCTTCTGAAGCGAAATGATGTGTTTGTGTAAGAAAAATATTCATATTTAACAAGTTATAAAGTAAAATATCTAGCATTCACCAGACCGCCTTTCGTATTCAACGTGTAACTCCTCTTGCAGTTCAAAACTCTTACGCTTCAACCTACGCCTTCTGTATTCAACTTTATAACTTAAACATGGATATTTTTCTTACACAAACGCATTGCTTCACTTCAAAAGGCCTTTATTAACCCCCCAGAGCTGTGTGGAGTACATTTTTGATGGATGGATGGATGCACTTTCTTCAGCTTCATATTTGTTGCGTCAGGATATTTAATAATATAAATCTGATTGTGTTCATCAGAAAGAAGAAAGTCATATACACCTAGGATGGCTTGAGGGTGAGTAAAGCTTGAGGTAATTTAATTTTAAAGTGAACTAATCCTTTAATTAATTCATTAATTAATTATATTTAATTTAAACAGTGATTATTACATTATTACATTTGATTATTCAATGTCTGTAACTAAATACAGTTAGATTTACCTGAAAAACATAAGGCACTGTTTATTTCATTTGTATCTTATTCTATTGATTTATTGTATTTATCTATTCTTTTTAATGTGTTTATTATTTTCTATGCAGAATCCCTACCCTACAAAATCACCCCAATCATCCTAGAATGATTAATTCTTTATAAATAGAGCTATTCAAATCATCTGGTGAAATTGTTTTCATATCGCAATATATATTGCAGAGATACAAAATATCACAATGTCAGTTTTTTTTCCCAATATCATGCAGCCCTAGTAGTAAATGTAGTGTTTCGCCAGTTCAACCATGAATAAGTAAATGCTAATTCCTCAGAAGACTTTTTTTTCTTTCTTTCTTTTTTTTTTTTTTTTACTTTTTTACTGTTTTTTACATTTTACTGTATACATGGTCTTTCTGTTTGTAACACTGCAGAACAACTGCTTCTATGTTGATTAAAATTTTTGTTAAGTTAAAAACCAGCAATTGTATAACAAAAATTTGTATCCTCATTGTACGCAGGCTAAGGAGTGGCTTTGCCTGAATTGCCAGATGCAGAGAGCTCTGGGAGGGGCAGAAAGTAGTGAACCTCCTACACTAAAAGCCCAGCCACAGTCCAAGGTCTCCGTACCATCACAGAACCCCGCAAAGAAAGACACGCCTCATAGTAAGCAGATGCCTCCATCTGCCACCCAGCCAACCAAACCAACAGAGGGTCAGAAACCGTTAAGCCAGTCTAGCACAAGTGCAGCTCATCCATCGCAGCAAACGTCCCAACAAAAACTTCTTCCACAGCAAACAACAAAAGGTGCTCCTCCTGCCAAAAGTGAGCCACCATCAAAGACTGAGCCCCCTAAAAAAGAAGAAGAGTCCAGTTTTTTTGGTTTCGGTTTTGGTGGCGCTCGATCCCGCTCTCCCTCTCCACAGCCTGGTGCCTCTTCTGTTTCTGGGAAGGTTCTAGGCTTCGGTTCTTCGTTCCTTAGCTCAGCATCCAATTTGATTTCAGCTGTCCAGGATGAGCCCTCGACAACCCCACCAACCTCTCGAAAGGGTTCTGTCATTTCCCAAACTTCTGCCAAGACCACCACACCCCCTTCTACCAGAAAAGGTTCAGAGGCCTCTAAGGGCTCCCCCAATCTTCATAAAACACTGGAAGACAAAATGCAACAGCAACAAAATAAACCCCAAGACACTCAAAAACCAACGACAACGAAGGAATCCTCATCTGCTCAGGCTACTAAAATAGATCAAAGCCCAAAACTTCTTCCCAAAGCCTGTCCACTCTGCAAGGCAGGCCTGAGAAGAGATCCTCCCAACTATAGTACCTGCACTGAATGCAAGGCCACTGTGTGCAATCAGTGTGGATTTAATCCTGTGCCTCATCAAACGGAGGTAAGAAACAGATGAATGTATTTTCTTCTTGTAGGTTCACATTATGTTTTGTGCAATGAACTGTGGGCAGAAAATGTCAAGAGCAATTTCAGAGGACATGTTCTTGGTGATTCCACTGATTCTGTTGTAAAAGATGGATGTATTTTCTAGTCTCTTTGGTTTGTGTGGAGGCAGTCTTGTGGAAGGCAGACCGAAAATGGCTGTGAGAGAGACAAAATGTGCCTTGATTCTCAATTACCTCAGACTACTCCCCGCCTAAACTTACAAAAATGAAGTGCTTGCACTCTCAAGGCAGAAACAAAAACATCAACATGCATATTCACATTGTTTCTTTTTTTTTTAAGTTATGCATTAGAGTGATTCACAGATCCATTAAGGCTTTGGGTGATAAGTAGATATTATGAATGAATAGACATTCTGTGCTTTGTGACTCATGTTATGACGTTTATTGATCCATCTGGGTCAAACATTGCAGTTAGTGGTTAGTCTATTTTACATGTGAACGTTCCACCCAGTTTATTGCTTTCAGCCACTTTCCAGACCCAGCATAGCTATCAAGATAGTCAAGACTGCTTGGGGAGAGAGGTTTATGATGATCTCATGGGATTTATTGTTGTCTGTTTTGATCCAAGAAGATATATAATTCTCATTTCACAGCAGAAGTCAGTAGATCTACTGTTTCATTTTGTCTTTTTATTTTGAAGTTCTAGTTAATTCATGTATTTTATTCAGAAGACTTCTTGCCAATGTTTCTGGTTTCCCTTTTCATGCCCCCCACCTTTTTTAGTTAGTGTTAAAATATATATGGTCCTAGTTTTTTTCATTGCCATTTCAAGAAAACCACTCATTAAAGGGTTAGTTCACACAAAAATTCTGTCATTAATTACTCACCCTCATGTTGTTCCACACCCATAATACCTTCATTCATCTTCGGAACACAAATTAAGATATTTTTGATAAAATCTGATGGCTCAGTGAGGCCTCCATTGCCAGCAAGATAATTAACACTTTCAAATGCCCAGAAAGCTACTAAAGACATATTTAAAACAGTTCATGTGACTACAGTGGTTCAACCTTAATGTTATGAAGTGACGAGAATACTTTTTGTGAAAAAACAATATAATGACTTTATTCAACAATATCTAGTGATGGGAATTTCAAAAGTGCCAAAGTCACATGATTTCAGTAAACGAGGCTTCGTTACGTCATAGGTGTTTCGAAATTTCAATGGTTCACCACTGGGGGGCGTGACTTTGGCAATTTGATACACGACAGTGGAAATGTTTGTAATACATTTTACAAATCACGGACTAACTTTTGCATCTTTGGCCATCAGGTTTCATAATAAGGGAATAGTATAGTCAAGGCCAAGGATGTGTCATGTGCTTAGTCTTAGCAGTGAATCTGCTGTAATAATGAATGCCCCCTACAGAGCCCTTACCACCTCTGTTGTCATCATCTGGAAGCTCCGAGCATACCAAGCTGGCCCGTAAATGGGCATTTCATCTTTTAAGATGTGTTGAGCACAAAAGACTATTGAATCTGTAATTAAACATTCAGATTTACGTGCAGCCTGGCAAGGAGACTCCAAGGCTATTGGGTCACATGGACCTGCTGTGTGATGAAAAAACACCAGGCAGAGGATCAGTGGGTAGTCCCCAGTGATAGCATCTAAGACTTTTCCAAGAGAGTTCAAAAACCAAGAGATAAGGTGTAGATTACAGTGGCATCTGCTACTCGATTGTGCTCCGTGTCGAGCACAGGTTGTTGAAATGAGATAATAGTGAAAAATATCTCTCCAATATGAAGGTCACATTCATTCATGGCCACAACTGTTTTATCTTCAAACATACAAACCTGGGAATTGCCTTAAGTCTAGAGAATTAACAAATGCAACACATCTGTGTATATTTTTATCCAATGCTAAAATTATCCAAATGATTCAGTTTCCTTATGCCTAAGAAAAAAAGAGTGCTGCTGGCTTTCTCCAGAGATTAAATGTAGGCTTCTGAGCTGTGCGCTTGAAGTGTGCATGCAGCACAAATATTGCGATACAGAGTGGAATTCATTTAACCCTGAGAGATCCATTGTGTAAAAAAAAATGTCTAAAACAGTTAATTAATACACAATTTAACATCAGCTCACACTCTGAGAATGTTTAGGGACATTTACAGTTGTATTTTCCCAACATCACACAACACTGTCACTGTCTACTGGCACCAATGCAAATTTTTAAATCTTTCTGTAATATTTTACTTTTAATATTTTTGTGTGCGCGCAGTATATGTACATACAGTTGAAAGAAAAAGTATGTGAACCACTTGCAGAATCTGTGAAAATGTGAATAATTTTAACAAAATAAGAGAGATCATCCAAAATGCATGATATTTTTTATTTAGTACTCTCTTGAGTAGGATATATAAAAGATGTTTACATATAATCCACAAGACAAAAAATAGCTGAATTCATTAAAATAACCCCATTCATAAGTATGTGAATCACTGATTCTTAATACTGTGTGTGGTTACCTGGATGATCGACGACTGTTTGTTTGTTTTGTGATGGTTCTTCATGAGTCTCTTGTTTGTTCTGAACAGTTAAACTGAGCTCTGTTCTTCAGAAAAATCCTCCATGTCCTGCAGATTCTTAAGTTTTCCACCATCTTTTGCATATTTGAACCCTTTCCAGCAGTGACTGAATGATTTTGAGATCCGTCTTTTCACACTGAGGACAATTGAGGGACTCAAACACAACTATTAAAAAAGGTTCAAACATTCACTGATGCTCTAGAAGAAAACGCGATGCATGGGGGGTGAAAACTTTTGAACAGGATTAAGATGTCCAAATTTTTCTTATTTTGTTTAAATATACATTTTTTTTCATTTAGTACTGCTCTTCAGAAGCAACAGAAGATACTTTCATGTTTCCCGGAAGACAAATGAAATACAATTTACCTTGATCTTCAAATTCCAAATGTTTTTACCCCCGTCTATTAATGCATCATGTCTCCTTCTGGAGCATCAGTGAATGTTTGAACCTTTTTTAATAGTGTTTGAGTCCCTCAGTTGTCCTCAGTGTGAAAAGACGGATCTCAAAATCATTCAGTCACTGCTGGAAAGGGTTCAAATATGCAAAAGATGGTGGAAAACTGAAGAATCTGCAGGACCTGGAGAATTTTTCTGAAGAACAGAGTTCAGTTTAACTGTTCAGAACAAACAAGGGACTCATGAAGAACCATCACAAAACAAACAAACAGTCGTAGATCATCCAGGTAACCACACACAGTATTAAGAATCAGTGATTCACATACTTATGGGGTTATTTTAATAAATCTAGCTATTTTTTTGTTTTGTGGATTATATGTAAACATCTTTTATGTAAAATATCTTACTCAGGAGAGTACTAAATAAAAAATAACATGGATTTTGTATTATCTCCTTTATTTTGTTAAAATTATTCACATTTTCACAGATTCTGCAAGTGGTTCACATGCTTTTTCTTGCAACTGTATATAAGCTTATGTAAATTAGAATTTTCTGAATGTTGGACAAATGCAATAGTGGGTCTTAGTAATCAGTGTTGTTTGTTTGTTTGTTTATTTATTTATTGTAATTTATAAAACAAAAGAGCCCATTCACTAAATATTTCAAATGATTTTCATTGTAGCCTAATGGAACTTTGGGGATCTTCAGAGGACTGCTCTGAAATGAAAATATTTGTTGCAGCATTTTAGTTTACTGGAAATACCCTTTTAAGTCAGAGCAACTGCACTGTAGACTTCTAAACCATGCATTTTCAGAATAATAAAACATTTACGAGTGTCTTAAGGCTGGTTTGAGATGAACATACTGAGGTTTTACATTGCAGCTTACTAGGAATATGTTTATAAAAGTAGTCATGTTGGCCTCTAGCAGAATATGCATTTTCAGTATACTTTACAGTTGTCTGTGATGTGTCGGAATATCAAAGTCATGAAACTATGGGGAGCGTAAGAGTTATAAGGGCTGCTCTGACATGAACATATTCAAATTTCATCTTGCTAAGAAGGATTCTCAAGAAGTCAAATAATAATTTTTTCTAAAAGTCACCAAAACAAAATATGCAAAAATGTCATGATTTTGATCTGTTCCTAATATTCAGATTTTAATATTAATAATCAAGTTCAAAATTGGTCTGCATTCAAAAATGTCTATTAAAAGAAGATATTTTATTGGAATTAAGGTAATTGGTGCAGATCAATTTTCTCTTTTTTTTATTATAAAATGAACTTAAAGATCAAAAAAAGAGATAGAATATATCACCAAAGCTTGAGTCTCTGAAGGTTTTCTAAATATTTTTTAAATAAAGTAGTAATGTTATGATATCTGCTTGTGGTCAACTTACAGCATTCCTGCAAAAGTATATATATTTCTCATTTGTTATTAATGTTGAAAAATAAACAATGTGAAGAAATTACTCATAATAGTTGTGATGTTTTTGCAGGCAAAAGAGTGGCTTTGCTTAAACTGCCAGACACAGAGAGCGCTGAAAGGAATAGAGCCTCCAGGACAACCCACTGTAAAGTTCCAAACACAGCCCAGCAAATCTCAAATGGATTCTACACTTGGTCCTTTAGAGAAACAGCCCACAGCTCTGCCAATAAAGGCTAATCATGCCAACCAACCTGCTGCTCAGAAAAAAGAGATGTATGAACAACAGACTAGTGCAGCAGGAGCAAAGCAAGCTCCCTCCCCTAAGCCTTTACAGAAGCCGACAGCAACAAATGCCCCCTCTTCTCCTGTGTCTAAAGCAGCACCAAAGGCTGAGACTGAGCAAGAACAGTCAGGATTTTTCAGCTTAGGCTTTGGTGGAGCACGGTCACGATCACCATCCCCTCAGCCCCCTGTTTCCGCCATGTCTGGTAAGGTCCTAGGATTTGGGTCCTCCTTCCTGAGCTCAGCATCTAATCTTATTTCATCAGCGGTCCAAGATGACCCTTCTGCGACACCACCAACTAATCCCCAAGCATCTTCAGTCTCTCAAACTTCAACATCACAAGGGGTTGCAATATCAGTGTCTACAGGAAAGGCTAATCAATCAGATAGTCAGAAAGAAGAGAAAAAGTCAGATCCAACTGTTGACCAAAAGAACAAAGCATCAATATCTAAAAAATCTGAACCTTCTTTACAGATGCCAAAAGCAGTCCAAGGCCCACAACCCCCACCCAAATTCTGCCCACTCTGTAAGGTAGAAATCAAAAAGGACCTTCTCAACTACAGCACCTGCACTGAGTGCAAAAACACTGTGTGTAATCTTTGTGGATTCAACCCAACACCCCATCAAACAGAGGTAACATTATGTTGGCTTTTAATACTTTTGAAAAGTTTTTTAATGATGTATGTGTACATGAGTTAACCAATTTGTCTTATTTTTTTCAGTCAAAAGAGTGGCTTTGTCTAAACTGTCAGACGCAAAGAGCTCTCAGAGGAATGGAGCCACCAGGACCTCCAAAGTTGGAGACCGCAGAGCATCCCAACAAAAGCCCTGTTACTCAACCACTGGCTTCACCCTCAATCCAAAAGAAAGGTGCTTCTGAACTGGACAAGTTAAGCAAGAAAATTGACCCTCCTCAGAAATTACAGGACCAACAAAGCAAGGCTCTGAATGGTACTCTGCCAATCCAAAAAGCCCAGCAGCAAGAAAAAGAAGCCAAATCTGAAGTACCTGCCAAAACAGCCAAGGAAGAATCTGGATTTTTTGGTTTTGGTGGTGTTAGGTCAAGGTCTCCATCTCCTCAGCCTGCTATGTCTGCTGTTTCTGGGAAGGTTCTTGGCTTTGGCTCTTCCTTTCTCAGCTCAGCATCTAATTTAATATCTTCAGCTGTGCAAGATGAGACATCTACAACACCACCAACCTCCCGCAAAGCTTCAACAGTTTCCCAGAGCTCAACACCACCCACGTCTCGGAAGAGCCCTGCTGTTCCACAGACCACAAACACAGGGGACATAAAACAACCTACTGCACAAAAACAAGACACAAAGATATCTGAGTCACCTCATCTAGACAGTAGATCTTCTGTGAAAGTAAAACCAGACCAATCATTGTCTGCGAAGGTTGACAAAACTCCCTTGCCTATTCCCAAAATCTGTCCACTTTGCAAGGCAGGTATTACCAGTGATCCTCCTAACTTCAGCACCTGCACTGATTGCAAAAACATTGTGTGTAATCGTTGTGGATTTAATCCCATGCCTCTTCAAAAGGAGGTAAGATAAATTGTTTCTTTTACTCTTTTGGTCATATTTGTTTTATTGAAGAACAGTATTGTTAATTTGTGGTTGTGCTTTTGGTCATGCAGGTGAATGAATGGCTTTGTTTGAGTTGTCATATGAAGAGAACACCTGAACCTTCAACTCTAAATCCCCAGATACAGGCTAATACTTACTTGCAACAAAACAAAACAGCTCCACATCAGTCTCCTCCAGTAGACAGAAGAACTGAGGACCAGTCAAAAACAGCACTTGGAAAACCTACGTCTACAACACAAAATGCACAGAAAGAAACTCTAAAGCCTCAAGAGCCAAAAGATGGCACTTCTTCAGCCAAATCTGAAACTACAACAAAATCAGATTCCTCTAAAGAAGATACAGGTTTCTTTGGCTTTGGTTTTGGTGGTGCTCGATCTCGATCACCTTCTCCTCAACCTGTTGTCTCTGAGAAGGTTCTAGGATTTGGTTCCTCTTTCCTCAGCTCAGCATCAAATCTTATATCTTCAGTAGTTCAGGATGAATCCTCCACAACACCACCAACACCTCGTAAAGGTTCAACAGTTTCCCAGACCTCTGTGAAGTCTGCGACACCGCCCGCCTCTCGTAAAGGTTCATCAGTTTCACAGACGTCTCTCAAAACCACATCTGCTGTTGCAGCAGCAGCTACATCTCGCAAAGGATCTACAGCATCCCAGGACTCAACAAAAATGCAGGCTGGGGAAAGTAAACCACTTTCTCAAAAGCAAATGGAAGATAAGAAGTCCCTGCAACCTCAAGCTTTCAAAGCACCATCTGCACCTCCATCAAAGCCACAAACAGCTGATAAGTCCTCTCAGCCTCATCCTAAAGAATGCCCACTTTGCAAAGTGGAGCTCAAGAAAGATCCTCCTAATTTCAATACCTGCACTGAATGCAAGAGCATTGTATGTACACTTTGTGGGTTTAATCCCATGCCTCATCAAACTGAGGTAAGATTATTCAGAATTTGCAAAATGGGCTGTGGGCGCTATTGTATTTACCTTTAATAGAAAATGCCTTTGACAATATTATAATTCCCCAGCTAGTTCACCAATACTGATATGTAATTTTTTGTATTATCAAATCTGTATTTATTAACCTTAGTTTGAGAGAAACCTTTGAAAAATCATTTTGTTCTGGTTTCTCAACCTCTCTCATTTGTTGGCAGGCAAAAGAGTGGCTTTGCTTGACCTGTCAAGTGCAGCGGGCATCAATACCTTCCAGTGCAGATCAAGATCAAGCTAAGAAAGTAGTCCCAGTGCCAAAGAAGGAGCAGCAAGATGTTCCAGAATCCAAGCAGAAGAAACAAAATGCAGAGGAAGCCACTAATACTGGTCAGAAAACAGCTGTAGTTGGGGGAAAGGAGCCCACTGATGTTTCACTACAACAGCTCAATCAACCTAAGAACTCACAGCAGATGAAATTGGACAAGCCTCAAGAAAAACAAACCAAACTACCACCAAAGGCTCAACCTCATCAAGAGGAGTCTGGATTTTTTGGTTTTGGCTTTGGTGGGGCCCGATCCAGGTCTCCTTCTCCTCAGCCTGCTGTTACTGCTGTGCCTGGGAAGGTTTTAGGCTTTGGTTCATCCTTCCTTAGCACAGCCTCTAATCTGATATCATCAGCTGTTCAAGATGAACCTTCCACAACTCCACCAACCTCCCGCAAAGGTTCATCAGTTTCAGAAACCACACCTCCTCCCTCTGCCCGTAAAGGCTCTGCAGTGTCTCTGTCATCGTCCAACAGCAACGCATCGCCTAGCTTACAAAAAGGTTCTGAGACCACACAAGGTTCTCCGAAAGCTCAACGTAGTAAAGATACTAAACATTCAATCGGACAGAAACAAGAAGAGCAGACAACATTACTTCAACAGGCTAAGGAGTCATCAAATAAAGTGAAAGAGGATAAATCAGAGACACAAAAGGATTTATCCAAGCCTCTTCCTAAGGTCTGCCCACTCTGCAAGGTGGAGCTCAAGAAAGATCAATACAATAGCTGCACTGAATGCAAAAATATTGTATGTAACTTGTGTGGGTTCAACCCCATACCCCATCAAAATGAGGTAAGAAAATACTACTGTTGTGTTGACATTTTTCTTTTTCTTTTTTTTAATTTTGGTTTGTTAAAGTCAGCAGGATACGGAAATTGCAAACAAGTTGCAAAGAACTTTACCTTATTGTGACATATTTCTGAAACTGCTATCAAACAAGAAAAACATATAGAGGGACATCATCAGTTGTTGATTGGATTGTGAAAAGTGAGCGTTGCATACCAGAATGGAGGCAGATCTGAAATGCTGGGCGGTCTCGCATATGTCAGCAGAGAAAAGAGCGAGTTATGACATTTTGATTAAAGATTACAAAGAATAAATAGTGTCAATTTTGAATTCATGCTGACTTTACTGAATATTTATTTCATCATATTGCAAATTGAAAAGCATATTTGCATATAACAGTTTAATGTTGACAGGAGAGCTTCTTCTTTATTCTAATTGATTTGAGCTGCCTTGGAACATTGCAAGTTAATAGTGTGGTTTAGTCCACTGAACTCTGGGATGCAATTTAGCTTCCTTAATACACAAAATGTAAGTTTGCTAAATTATTAATACATTATTCTTTACAAACTACAGGTGATGTGGCTTTGTTTGGCATGTCAAATGAAGAAAACACCAGAACCTCCCTCTGCGCAGCTTCAATCACATATTCCCACTCCAGATGCTTCACAGAAGAAGCCACATCTTCCAGCAGATACAGTTCAAAAGGATAAGAAACCAGAAGAAGCAGGGAAACAAGACAATAAACAAACTTCAACAGAAACTGAACAATCCACCCAAGAAACAAAAAGAAAGCAACAGCATATTTCAGAAGTTCCAAATTCAGAATCTCAAAAAATAGATCCACAACAAGACAAACCTGGATTTTTTGGGTTTGGTTTTGGTGGAGCTAGATCTCGATCACCTTCTCCTCAGCCTGCTGTCTCTGCTGTCTCAGGGAAGGTTCTAGGATTTGGTTCCTCCTTCTTAAGCTCAGCATCTAATTTAATCTCGACAGCTGTGCAAGATGAATCCTTCACAACACTGTCTAGTTCTCGCAAGGCTTCAACAGCTTCTGAAATCTCTGATAAGACACCACCAACCTCTCGCAAAGGTTCTGCAGTTTCTCAAATCTCCAATAAAGTTAATACCACTCCACCTTCCTCTCGCAAGGGTTCTGCAGTTTCGCAGACATCTGTTAAAATGACTCCTCCAACGTCACGAAAGGTGTCTGAAGCTGCCGTAAACATTGACAATACAGTTGGGACAAAAAATAAAGTTGCAGAGAAAGGTGAAGAAACCACTAAAGGAGCTACACCACAGCAACAAGTACAAGGAAAGACAGAAGATGGAGCTGTGCCTGTGTCCTCTGAAATCCCTGAAGAATCTAGAGGGAGATCTCAGTCTCCTTTACTTCCACCTGCAGCATCTGCTGTCTCTGGGAAGGTTCTAGGATTTGGTTCCTCCTTCTTTAGCTCAGCAAGTAATCTGATCTCATCAGCTCTAGATGCGCCTTCTACAACACCACCCACTTCTCGCAAAGGTTCCATTGCTTCCCAGCTATCTGCTAAGACTACAACACCACCTTCTTCTCGTAAAGGCTCATCAGTTTCACCGACTTCAGACAAGATCACCACTCCACCTTCCTCACGAAAGGGTTCTGAAGTTTCTCTGACATCTCTCAAGACCAACACACCTCCAACTTCTCAAAAAGTATCTGATGCCTCTTCTAAAATACATCCTTCAGATGACAAAAAAGTACACCCTGAAAATATAGAAGAGAAGAAAATGGATGATAAGAAATCTATGGTCAATCAGGCACAGTCAACAACTGTATCAGTTACAAAAGATACAGCTGTACCAGAAACAACAAGTACAGGGTTTACTAAATCACTTCCCAAAGCCTGCCCTCTCTGTAAGGTCGATTTGCAGAAGGAGCCTCCCAATTATGATACCTGTACTGAGTGCAAAAACACTGTGTGTAATCTATGTGGCTTTAACCCCATGCCCCACGAGACAGAGGTAAGCAACCTTTTTACCTTGAAGAACATTAAAAAACACCTTATTCACATTATTATAATTATTTTTTTATTAGTACTGTAGTAATATTTGGGTATTTGACATTATGGGCACCAGCATTTATAACCTCATATTGTTTATATATAAGTATATAATATATACAGTAAAACATTTTGGCACACCACAAAACTTTTAAAGGTTGCTAAAACTTAATATACATTTAATTTACAACACATATCAATATATGCTTAAATGTATATTGTTACTTTATTTTTTTTTATGTAGTAACATATTATAGTTTTATATATTATTAGATTAAAAAATTAAACGTTTTTTTTTTTTAGTACTGTGTGCTAGTCTATATGCTAATGCTTATTCATAAGCCTCATCAGTCTCAAGCTGATTATTGGAATGTCATTTCAGAAAAAGGAGTGGCTATGTCTGAACTGCCAGATGCAAAGAGCGCAAGCTGAATCTCACAAATTACCTCCACCGGCATCACCACTAAAGAAAGTGACAGCAGCTCCTGTTCCTCCACAGAAGAAGCCGGTTGACTCTACAGATGCCACTGAAAAAGAAAAGACTGATCTATCTGCAGGTACAACACCAGGGTCTAAGAAGGCAAGTTCAGTTCCACCAATACAGAAGCCGCCTCAGCAGCAGGACATCAAAAGTCCAGTACAGAAAGCACAGAAGGATGATACTGTATCCACAAAATCTACTACACTAACAAAGAATGCATCCACAAAAGAAGAGAGTGGCTTTTTTGGTTTTGGACGCTCTAGATCACCATCTCCCCAACCTGCTGCTTCCAGTGTTTCTGGAAAGGTCTTTGGGTTTGGTTCTTCCTTCTTGAGTTCAGCTTCTAATCTAATCTCCTCTGCTGCACAAGATGAATCCTCCATAACACCCTTTGCAACTCAGGATGTTTCAGCAGCTTCTCAAACTCCTGTGAAGACTACATTAACACCAGCTGCTTCTCAGAAACATGTAGCTAAATCTGTTGAAGAGAAGCAGAAAGACAAGAAACCAGAGGAGAAAATGACAGAAGTTCAGGGAAAAGCTGTAATAAAAAAGGATGACCACAAATCAGAGCCTCCAAAAACTTGTCCACTTTGTAAGGCAGAAATAGTAAAGAATCCACCAAGTTACAGCATCTGTACTAATTGCAAGAACACTGTGTGTAATCTCTGTGGATTCAACCCAATGCCACACCAAACTGAGGTGAGAAAAAAGTTAACTTTACAGATTTGTATGTATGCATGTCTGTAAAATTAAACAATAGTGGTCTTTATTTCTCATAATATTATGTGGTTTTTATGTGGTTTTATATGGCATTATATTATATTATGTGGTTTTATCATCACCCTACAGGTGAAGGAGTGGCTGTGTTTGAACTGCCAGATGCAGAGAACTCCAGAACATTCAGCTGTGCAACCTGGACCACAGACTACTAAATTACTTCCAACTGCATCACCACAAAAACAAGACATTCCAGGTGTTGTAGCAGAGGATCAGAAAGTTAATGCTTCTGGGAAACAAGAAGACAAACAGAATCTGCCAGATTCAAAACAACCTACATCAGAAGCTCAAATACAGAAAAGTGATGTCTTGCCGCCCAAATCTGATCAACTATCAAAACCTGAACCTCCTAAACAGGATTCTGATTTCTTCAGCTTTGGTTTTGGTGGTTCTCGTTCAAGGTCACCATCTCCTCAGCCCACTGTGTCTGCTGTCTCTGGGAAAGTTCTAGGCTTTGGCTCGTCTTTCTTTAGCTCAGCATCAAATCTGATCTCCTCTGCTGTCCAGGATGAACCATCTAAAACTCCACCAACATCTCGCAAAGGGTCTACAGTTTCCCAGACTTCACAAAAGACCACACCAACACCACCTAGTTCTCGAAAAGGATCAGTAGCTCCGCAGAACACTAAACTAAATCCACCTGCAGTGGGATCAAAGCCAACCTCTACACCATCCAAAGAACAGGAAAAGCCACCAGATACAGCAACCAAAGAACAGGAAAAGCCACCAGATACTCAACCATCCCAACCTCTACAAGCTCAAGTAAAAGAGGAGCCTCCAAAAACCTGCCCACTCTGCAAAGAGAGCCTCAAGAAGGACCCACAGAACTACAGCTCTTGCACTTCTTGCAAGAACATTTTTTGCAATCTCTGTGGATTCAATCCTAATCCACATCAAACTGAAGTAAGTCTGTGTTTTACAGTTATTACATGTAAAGGCTCTCATTTTGGACAAAAAAAAATTGTGTACATATTTTGTAATTTAAACAACAGAGATAAAGGTAAAGATATGGTTAAATAAGATTTTGTATGGTCACAAGTGGTACAAATACAATACATATGTGTCTCTTTTTGAGTGTAATCTTTCTTATGATCTACAGGTAAAGGAGTGGCTGTGTTTGACCTGCCAGATGCAGAGAACAGCAGGATCTCATCCAGGACAGCCACAACCACAGTCTAACAAAGTACTTCCACAAGCATCTCAACAAAAAGAAAAGACTTCAGTCTCACCTTCTCCAGAGAATAAATCAAGTGTGATAGCTCAGGCAGGCAAGAAAAAAGGTGATACTTCTCCTTCTAAGTCTGCTTCACCACCTAAAGGTGAACAGATTAAAGAAGAGTCGAGTTTCTTTGGCTTTGGTTTCGGTGGTGCTCGATCTCGGTCTCCCTCTCCTCAAACTGCAGTCTCTGATAAGGTTTTTGGTTTTGGATCATCCTTCCTCAGCTCAGCATCTAACCTGATCTCTTCGGCTGGTCAGGATGAGTCCTCCTCCAAAACTCCACCAACGTCTCGCAAGGGATCTACAGTTTCCCAGACTTCAAATAAGACTACACCAACACCACCCACTTCTAGAAAAGGATCAGTAGCTCCTCAGGATGCTAAACAAAAACTACCTGAAGGAGAATCAAAGCCATCTGCTATATCAATGCAAGAACGAAAGCCAGTAGAGAAAACCCCAGATCCTGAACTGGCCAAACCTCCACATGCTCCAGAGGAGCTTTCAAAAACATGTCCACTTTGCAAAGAAACTCTTAAGAAGGACCCACAGAACTATAGCTCTTGTAGTTCTTGCAAGAAATTTGTGTGTAATCTCTGTGGATTCAATCCCAATCCACATCAAACCGAGGTACCATATTCAAATATATTTTACAGTTATATGTTATAAGGCTCTATTAAAAATGCAATGTAGATTTTTGACTTAAAGTATGTTTAATGGTTTAATTCACTTTTTTAAATAATCAACAGGTGAAGGAGTGGCTATGTTTGAACTGCCAGGTACAGAGAACTTCAGGACCTTCCCCTGCTCAGCCTCAACCACAATCTAACAAAATACAACCAGCATCTCCAAAAAAGAAAGCAACTCAAGATCCACCTTCTCCAGAAAAACTGCAGAATGTTCCAGCCGAGCAGGACAAGAAACCTCCAGCAGAGACTAAAAAACCTATTATTACTCCTGCACCAAATGCTCAGAAGTCTAAAGATGATGCATCTCCTTCCAAACCTGCTCCGTCATCTAAAGTTGAACAGACTAAGGAAGAGTCTGGTTTCTTCGGCTTTGGTTTTGGAAGTGCTCGATCTCGGTCGCCTTCTCCTCAGTCTGCTGTCTCTGAGAAAGTTCTGGGTTTTGGGTCTTCCTTCCTCAGTTCAGCATCTAATTTGATATCAGCCGTTCAGGATGAGTCGTCCACCAAAACTCCACCAAGTTCTCGTAAGGGATCCACTGTGTCCCAAAGTTCTATTAAGACAACACCAACACCACCAGCTTCTCGAAAAGGTTCAGAAGCTTCACAAACCACACAAAAAGCTAAACTGCCCGAAGAGGCCAAACTTACCGCTGTACAGAAACAGGATGAAAAGAAAACAGTTGAGAATAAACCACAAGATGAGATGTCCAAAGAACCAGTCACTAATGTGAAAATTAACAAACCAGCCCCGGAGCTTCCAAAGTCCTGTCCACTATGTAAAGTGGACTTAAAATGGGACATTCCGAATTATAACACCTGCACTGAATGCAAGAACACTGTGTGCAATCTTTGTGGATTTAATCCCACGCCACATCAAACTGAGGTTAGAGTACTTTTTTTTCTTTGTGAGTTGCACATATATGCATTAATTTCTACTTCAGTGTCATCTAATTCCAAGAGCATCTTTTATTATTTTAATTCTAATTCCAATTATTATCCTACAGGTTAAGGAATGGCTGTGTTTAAACTGCCAGGTGAAGAAAGCACAAGGATCTCTCTCTACCCAACCACAGCCACAGATTAGCAAAGCATCTCCACCAACAATACCGGAAAAAAAGGAGGCTCACATACCTACTCCAATTTCAGTTTCTCCACAAAATAAGACGGATGACATTGGAAAGAAAAGGACATCAATTACTACAGAGAATGACGAGAACAAACCCACACAAGCTACAACACAACCAACTGAAATGCCAAAACTTGATCCTTCTACAAAATCTGCTGTACCACAGAAACCAGAACCTTCTAAAGAGGAAACAAGTTTCTTTAGCTTTGGTTTTGGTAGTGCTCGATCTGGATCCCCTCAGCCCCCTGTGACTGTTGTCCCTGGGAAGGTTCTGGGCTTTGGATCCTCCTTTTTGAACTCTGCATCTAATCTAATCTCCTCAGCCGTTCAAGATGAGTCCTCCACATTGCCACCAACTTCTCAAAAGTCTTTCACATCTTCTGAAACCTCTGCAAAGACCACAACACCACCAACATCTCACAAGGCATCTGTGGTTTCCCAAACTTCAGTAAAGACTACACCAACACCACCCACTTCTTGGAAAGGATCTGTAACTTCTCAAGAAGTTCCACCACTTTTTGACACAAAAGCACCTATAACAGAGACACCAAAGCAGGTGCAACAGGCTACAGCAGTACCTGAAGCTTTGGTAGTAGCAGCTGTAGCTCCTAAAGCAGAGACCAAAGCATGTCCTCTTTGCAAAGTGGATCTTAATGTAGGTTCACAGGACACTCCTAACTACAGTACCTGCACTGAGTGTAAGAACATTGTTTGTAACCTCTGTGGATTCAACCCAACTCCCCATCAAACAGAGGTAAGCAAACACTATATTGGAATGCTATATTGGTAACTGTTGATAATACTTT
Source organism: Megalobrama amblycephala (assembly GCF_018812025.1). Classification (NCBI taxonomy): domain Eukaryota; kingdom Metazoa; phylum Chordata; class Actinopteri; order Cypriniformes; family Xenocyprididae; genus Megalobrama; species Megalobrama amblycephala. The sequence goes on from NC_063062.1 coordinate 21,843,992, forward strand.
TAATGCAGCAAATGCATATACTTGCCTATAATACAGTGCAGTTTTGTTTAGTGGTTTCCAAGAAAAATCAATATCATGTCAATGTTCCATCAGTGTCATGGAAGAAAGAATTCAAGAATTCTTTTTTAATCTGTCATTACAGGTAAATCAATGGCTTTGTCTGAACTGCCAGACGCAGCGAGCATTAAATGGAATGGAACCACAAGAACCTCCAAAAATAAATACCCATGAACAACCTGACAATGTCTACACCTCAGCACTGCATCCAAGAACAGAAATTATAACACCAGCTCCACTATCATTAGTCTCAACCAATGTGGTTTCTGATGTTGCTGAAACCCAAAAGAAAGAGATTCAAGCTGCGGGCATCCCTGATAAAACTAAGGGTTCAGTGAATGTCCAAAAGAAAGAATCACCAAAACTGCCAGAGAGTAATATAAAGGCACAACCTGCATCCTCTCAGAAGAAAGAAACATCAGATCCAAAGAAAGATAAGGAGATTGACACACTCTTAAAAGAGGCTAACAAGTCTCCAGAAAAATCTGCTCCACCTCCGCAGGCAGAGCCACCAAAACAGGAACAGAGTTTCTTTGGTTTTGGATTTGGTGGTCCTAAGGTACAGCCTGCTTCCTCTAAGCCACCTGAGTCAACCACTGGGAAAATCTTTGGCTTTGGTGGTCTGACAGAAACAGCTAGATCTCGTTCACCCTCTCCACAGTCTGTTTCTGCTGTCTCTGGGAGAGTTCTGGGCTTTGGATCCTCTATATTCAGCTCAGCGTCTAATTTGATCAACTCAGCTGTTCAGGATGAGTCTTCCATAACACCACCAACTTCTCGAAAAGGATCCACAGTTTCCCAGGTGTCTGCTAGGACTACTCCGCCCTCGTCTCGCAAAGGATCTGCAGTCACACCAGACTCTAGTAAAATTCCACCTGTTGGAGACACTAAACCACATGCAGTGCAAAATGTTGAAAAAACAGTGGAGAAGAAACCAGAAACTAAGCAAGTCACAGAACCCAAACCACCCCAAAAACCTGCTCCTAAAGAAGTCAAGACCAACTGCCCATTATGCAAAGTGGAACTCAACATTGGTTCCAAGGATGCCAAGAATTTTAACACATGCACTGAATGCAAGACAACAGTATGCAGCCAATGTGGATTTAATCCACTGCCTCATCAAACAGAGGTAAGACATTTGACATCTACTTTTTAACATGTTTAAGATCCATGTTCATAACAAACATTTAGATATCTACAGTAAGCCTGTAATTTGCATTGTAATCATATTACAAAAAAAAAAAAAAATCAAAGTCAAAGCCATGACATTCCCCCATGCATTTATTGGTTTCCTATTATTAAGTTCGGTAACACTTTACTTGAAGGGGTGTGCATAAGACTGACATGACACCTTCATAATCTTGACATGACACGTGTCATGAATATGAAGGAGGTTTTATGCATGTTTATGACAACTGTCATTAAGTGTCATTCACTCAATTATGTCATTTTTAATGCAAAGATGACATTGTTTGAGATGTCTTTGTTACGACAACTTGACATAAACCAACACATCATAACCTGTCAGTGTCTTTGTCATGAAAACTTGACATTAGCAAAACATCATAACCTGTCATAAACATGACATAGCAGATTAATTATCAAACTTAAAAAAAACTAATTAGCTTTATGGGTTAACATTACATTACATTATTTTGGTAACATTTCAGTATAGGGAACACATATATAAACGATTAACTATGACTTTTCCCTCAATAAACTCTTAATTTACTGCTTATTATAGTTAATTGTTAGGTTTAGGTATTGGGTAGGATTAAGAATGTAGAATAAGGTCATGCAGAATAAGGCATTAATATGTGCTTAATAATTATTAATAAATAGTCAATATTCTAGTAATATGCATGCTAATAGTAATAAGAAACTAGTTAAAAGACCCTAAAATAAAGTGTTACCATTATTTTATAACAGTGTCATCTTTTTTACGAAATTTGAAATTGTCTATTATCTGACCTTCTGTTGGAGGAAACTTAAAAAAAAACAAACAAAAAAAAACAAACATGAAATGAAATGAAAAATAGTCATGACGCTGTTACAAATTTTTTTGTCAGAGTATTGTCACTTAATGACATTTTAATGACAAGTTCAATTTGTACCACTGTACTTGAGCTCAAGATACATATTTATGACACTATTATAATGGCCTCATGACAGCCAATGTAAAAACCAACGACATGACAGTTTAATGTAATGTTAACCCATAAAGCTAAATAATGTCAAGTTGTCATGACAAAGACACTGACAGGTTATGATGTGTTGGTTTATGTCAAGTTGTCATAACTCGGACATCTCAAACAATGTCATCTTTGCATTAAAAATGACATAATTGAGTGAATGACACTTAATGACAGTTGTCATAAACATTCATAAAACCTCCTTCATATTCATGACATGTGTCATGTCATGATTATGAAGGTGTCATGTCAGTCTTATGCACACCCCTTCAAGTAAAGTGTTACCTTAAGTTCTAATTTAACTTACAGTCTTATATCTGTGTTTACTTTAAATGCTTTTAAGAAGAGTATATCTTTGACCTTTTTGTCCACTAATTGCCTATTTGCTTTTTATTTAAAAAAAAAGAATAATTAACAGAGGCCATTTGTATTCATGCTGTCAATGTGGCAAGCCATTGCAATTCCCAAGACATATTCTATAGCAGTGTGTCTTGAGGCAGTTGGTTTGTGTAATGTAGTATACAAATAATTTTAACAACCGTATTTGACCCTCACTGGCTTTTTTCGTGAATTTCACTTAAAAGATATGTAAAGTAAGGGTAAAAAAATGCATTTGTGACACATTTGTGTCAATGTTAATGATGTGAATGTGAAGTGATTATTTTAACTTTATATGTATAAATGTATGGAGCAGCTGTTTGTATTAGTTATTAGGTTTTCTAGATAGAAACCTAAGACATTAGAGTAGAGGATGTAATGTCTTATTGCCATTGACTGTCCTATAATTATTGCAGGTTGAGGAATGGCTCTGCCTAAGTTGCCAGGTACAACGGGCACAGGCAGGAATGAATGCATCTGAAAGTCCCATAGTGACACCCCAGCCAGTTCCCTTAGTGATGGACAACAAAACTCCTTCCAAAGTTGACAAGGTAGCTACAGCACCAGTTGAGTCCAAACCTGATGAGAAGTTCACCACAGCTGCAGCTGAAAAGAAAGCAGCTCCTGCTCAGGAAATAAAGAAAGAGATCTCAATTCCAGGCCCTCAACCAAAGACAAGCACTGATGCCAAGACAACTGATATGATCACCCCAAGAAAAGAACCTCAAAAGCAAAATAATAATCAACCAGAGCCTGCAAAAACAGAACAGCCACCCAAAGATACAACCATTCCTGTAAAATCTGCTCCACCTACCAAGGTCGAACCCCCAAAACAGGAATCAAATTTCTTTGGTTTTGGATTAGGTGGTCCTAAAGCACAGCCTGGTTCTAAATCATCTGAGTCAACCACAGGGAAGTTCTTCGGTGGCTTTGGTGGCCTGACAGAAACAGCTAGATCTCGGTCACCCTCACCACAGTCAGTTTCTGCTGTCTCTGGGAAAGTTCTGGGCTTTGGATCCTCTTTATTTAGCTCAGCATCTAATCTGATCTCCTCAGCTGTTCAAGATGAGCCGTCCACAACACCACCAACTTCAAGGAAAGGCTCCACGGTTTCTAATGAGTCTGGGAAAGCTACCACAGCACCACCTTCCCGTAAAGGCTCAGTGGCTTCTGCCAAGGCTACACCACCGACATCTCGCAAAGGATCTGTTGCAACGGAACCCAACAAGTTACCTTCTGCAAAACAGACCAAGCCACCTGTTGAAAAGACTCCAGAGCAGCTCAATGAGGACAAAGTATCCAGGATACCTACTTCAGAAAAGGATAAACCTGAATCTGTAAAGGATAAATTAGTAAAACATCCTGAAAGTGTACCTCACCCATCCACCTGCCCACTCTGTAAAGTGGATCTTAACATGGGCTCAAAGGACCCTCCTAATTACAACACCTGCACTGAATGTAAAAGTGTGGTATGTCATCTCTGTGGATTTAACCCCATGCCTCACCTTGCTGAGGTAAGTTGTTGACTATATACCTCTTTTTAAGTCTTTATTGCTGAAGGTCTGGTTTTTACAAGAATCATGTCAATTAGTGTCCATTTAATTATTCTTTTTAATATGTCTTTAGCTGATGAATAAACCCAATAAAAGTGTGGAGGTTAGAATTTTAATGGATGGAGTAATGTCTAACATCTCAGCTTGATTTGATTGCTAATTTAATTTTATTTCTTCACTGAAATACTTCAGACTCGTTTTGGGAGTCTCTCTCCCCCAAATGCAGCCTATTTGATTGTGTCTAGACAATAAGCTTTTTTGATGTCTTTCTCATGTCGTAGCTCTTATGTATTGATGATGACTAATCAGCCGATGTTCTTGGGTGCATGAGTCTGACAGACAGAAAATCTGTGCTGGTGGGTTCTCCAACGTGCAGTTCGTAACCTCTGTTATGCCCACTCATTCTCCAGATGGCTCTTTCCAAATCATTGTAATTTTACTAAAACTCCACAAGGGCTGAGGATGCAACAGAAGAGCCAATAAATGCATTAGCCCTCTGCAGGGACCAATGAGTGATTGGCATTCTTTCAGCCAATAGCGGCCAGTGTAGATTGACTCAACAAAACCCTGCTAAGAAATTAAGTGACTTGTGAATCCAAAGTCTGGAAAATGAAAGTGGGCCCTATTGTCCCCATGGTGATTTAAAACTGCTAATAAATTAAACGATTGGGAATTTAAAGCTTGGAAAATGGGAGTGGGTAGTAGTTCCAGTGATGATTTAATACTGCTGTTTGTGTGCAAAACAAGATAATTTCCAAAAGGTTTTAAAATTATGCATGCACTCTGCATTGCAAATGTGGACAAACTTTTATTTGGTGAGTTGCCCAGGCCTAAGCACGGAGAGCAGAGGCGGTAATCTGCATGAGTGGTATTTATGAGAGCATAGCTTCATGCTAATGCTGAAACGTGCTGAGTGCTGACTCTGTGGGAAGAATCCCTGTGTTTGGACAAAATGTTTGATTACGTAACAGGCTGATTGAAGAGAACCACAGCTCACAGCACACTCTGTTAAAGTGATTGAGGGGTTGTGCAACAGCCTTATGTGATAGAATCTGCAGCAGCTAGGAAATGGGAGGGGTGGTGTGCCTCATGATATCCTAATAAATTGAGCAGATTTTGAGTGTGGGGGTTGGGTGTGGGTGAGTAGTCAAATCTCTACTTTGTGTGAGTGGACTGATGGACTAAAGCTTCCATGCCACCCGCAGCGTGAGCATGGCCACGTGCACAACATGTCAGCCGTCCATCATTTATGCTAATGTGACTTCCTGTGCTTGTGACCCTAACAAGCTGTGTTCATTGCTTCATCAGAGCTGTGATTGTGGATGTAATAAGAAACAGTTTGATTTATGGATTGGTGGATTATTACTGCACACTCAAGAAAATGGCATGCAATGATTGTCTGTTCTGTGTCCTTTTGCAGCTGTTCTCTGTCACTGGAACACTGCAAATCTTATACGATCATAGCATCGCTAATGTTTTTTTAGCAATTTAGCAATTTAGCTTTTCAATACTTTTCCATGCTGGAATGTTTCTATATCATCTTTTTTAGAATTCGGTTATTTAGAAAGTGTAAATGTGATGGGATGGAGATTTAAATTTTAAACTAATCAGTAAACACTTGACTGTGTCATGAAAGCAGTTTACCTGCTAAAATGCACTCCAACAGCGTCGTGTTCACTCTCACAAACTACAGAAGCTATTTTGACAATTAGCTTGCATCTCATTTTCTATCTGCTCTGCATGCTAATCAACAATCACATGTGATGCACTGTTTCCTGGAATTGTGGATTTGTGCAAATACATTTGTGCCCCATCTTTGTAATCAGTATATTTGCAGCTTAATGTACCATGTGTGCAGTGTAGAAACAGCTGTTCTAGGCGAATTTAACTATAATATAATTGGCTCAGTTGGGGTGTTCTGTACACCGGTGTCTTCTGTAAGTCCAGGATAATATCATCTGATGGAAAAAATATGGACTAGTATGTGGACATTTTTTATTAGTGGATATTTGGTAAGGTTTAAAAGTTATAAATATTTATTGTATTCAGAATGGGCACATTGTTCCTGAAGTGTTTTTTTTTTTTTTTTTTTTTGAAAATTTGAGTTTGGTATTGATTTTTGACCTTTTGTTATCCAATTCTTCTTCCCATGGGGCCACACTGTCTAGAACATTTTCTTTTAATGTTTTTAAAGAGTATGTGTATAAGATGGCCACCTTAGAAACAGACAGCCTTGCATTTTTATGTGCTAAATCATATTTGGCATTGCACTGTCATCCTGCCCTTTTGGAAATGACACAGTCAGTCTCTTGTAATATGCCTTTAACATGAGCCTTTGACTCTGGCCTCTACAATCCTGCACCTTCACACAAGAAAACTGACCCTGTGCTTCTGATGTTAATTGAAAAATACAGTGTTTGCCCAAACAACCTTTTGAATGACAATGCATATTCACATAACTGTCATGTGTAAAGCTGAGGGCATAGCTTTATACGCTGATATGTGATATTAAGATATTTAGTGATATGCCGTGTCCGCATCTGGCACACCGTTGGCCAAAAATAGCTTCAGATTTTAATCTACCTCAGCTAGCGTTGTGACAGCGGCTCCAAGAAAGCTGTCGCTGGACCCAAGGGGACTTGTGTAATTTTGGATGCCATCTAACAGCCTATGCTGATATCTTACATTTTGCAATTACAGATTTTGCATAAATGAAAAAAATACAGACATTAATAATTTGTTATTTATGTAGAATAGTATCATGTTGTTTTATCTACGTGAATTATAAGTAACTTTAACTTATACATTTTTATTTTTTCATTACAAGTCCACTTATAATGATAGTCAAGGTTTCTTGCACCAAACAACATTTGATATTTAGTTTTACATTACCATTTCACCTTAGCGCAGTGATATTCTGCAACTAGCCAAGCAACACGCCATTAAGATGAATTTAAATGCTAATCGATAGCTTTCTCCAGGTTTTATAAATCTTTTTTTTTTTATGTCTGGAATCCAACCATTTCTAGTTTATTTAGTGCAGCTTTTATTTCAAAAGATGGTCTATTTGTACTTGAGATTAAGCTTTCAGTTCCATCCAGTTGTTTACATAGCTACTGTATTGAAACTCTTATTACAAAAGAGAAATTCAATTTCGTATGATATGACCCCTTTAAAGAATAGGGAGTGCTCTGTTGTCTTATATGCAGTAATGGACTGAGCAGCGGTGCTTACTGTCTGCTGTGTTTCCTCATTGTTCCTCTGGTGGTTATACACTGGTGCCCAGCTGTGCCTGAGAGAGTTCTGTGTGTTCTCTGTGGGACTGAGTTTTCTATGACATGTCATTAACACGCAGGCACGTGCACAGGTAGGGCTCAACCTGTGCAGGGCACATGCCCTTTTTGTCCTTACACTCCGAAGTGCCCTTTTTTTTGGACGTTTTATTTTATTTATTTATTTTCTTGAATAAATCAATGAATTTTCTTGAAAAAAAATCAATAAATTTACAAATATATTTAGCCTAATAAAGGTATTAAAAAGAGCTTGTGACACAATCTTTTTGGATCCGCTCAAACTGTCAGTCAAACCTCTTAACTCCGCCCCCTGAGTGCAGCGAACTGAAGTTCCACAGCAGAGGAGCTGAACGTCTTGCTACGGTAAATAAATATCTTGTTGTTTGAATAAGTAGGCTACAACGTTGTCTTTATGAAAGAAACATTAGTATGTCTATAAAGTTTCATATTTTATGCATTTGAGGCCTGAGACCGGCGGCGGAGAGAGAGGGAGGGGGCTAGCATTTGCCTTCTAAGTCATAGCCGATACCAATAGCCTACAATAGCCTTAAATAGCCTGTGCATACAGTACAGTAGTATTACATCTTTTATAAATTGAGATTTTGGCCAAACGTATTTTACCACAGGAAAAATTGAGCGCTCATAACCTATTGATGACGACGTAACACGTAGCCTAATGTGATGCCATCGTTTTAATGACGGACAAATTGCACATTTGCACATATTCGCTGGTCAAAAACCCGGCGTAACTGCATTTGAGTTTGACAAAAAAGTGACTGAGTGATCCCCGTCGTCAGCTAGGTAAAATACATTTCTAAGGAATTTCTTCTTTGATTTATGATGGCTATCTGCATACACTTAATTCATTAACATTTAATCGTATTATATATGGTCACACAGTATGGTTAATGTTTACTATGTTAATATGTATTTGCTCGCTAGATAATTTTAATCTAGTATTGTATACTCCCCGCTCTTCACATGTATAAACGTAGTAAAACATGGTTTTACTACAGTAATGTTGTAGGAACTAAAAAACATTACAGAATCATCAGGTCACTGTGCTTCTTTATATTTTATAATGCAGAATGTAATGTGTGTGTATTAATTTGTTGAGAGGGACATCCCTGGATCACAGTGAAGTCAAACATCTTCAAACACATGGCTCACAGAAGATTGCTGTTGTAATAATTTTTAAAGAAGCCCTGAAACCCTGTATATCTATCTATCTATCTATCTATCTATCTCTCTCTCTCTCATATATATATATATATATATATATATATATATATATATATATATATATATATATATATATATAAATAACTGTCATTAATAGTGAATAGATATAAAGCTTGTGAGACTATTATTTTGGGGGGGTTGCCCTTTTTTTCAGTTTCAGCACATGCCCCTCAAAAGGTCTGTGCACGGCCCTGTTAACACGAAACAATGCTCTGATGGTTTACACAACATGGCCATTGTCACCATGCACATAGTTTCTCTGTCCTTCTTTTTCTCCTTTTAGTCTTGAGCTCCTGTGTGTGCAAAAAAAGGTGTGTTTTGGTGTGTCTGTGTGGTTGTGCCCTAGATGCTTTATGCGCAGTAATATGATCATCCCAGTGGCACGGTGCATGGCAAAGAGTTCAAGGTGTGTTCTACTTGCTAATAAATGGTGTTTATTATACTGAGACTCTGAGAGGCACGTAAAACCCGCTAGACTAATTTAATGCCATTAACTAACTCATATTGTATAACCTCACTTGCAAGGGGCCACAGTCAATCTTTTTATGGGGCTAAGCACCAAAGGCGCATCGGCATATGTTGTATCTGTTAGTAATCTTATTCTTCCTTTGCTGCTCTTTTTTATTTTATTTATTTATTTAAAAATGAAATTAAATTTACTTTATTGTCCCTAGTAGGGAAATTTGGAGTAGACTCAAAACGTTCCAACATCACCTGGTACACCTAAAAAATATATACACACACACAATACATACAATAAATATACATCCAATACACAAGCACATAAAAATAGGTGTCACTGCTCCAGATTTAGCAACTTAAATGGTCCATTAAGAAACACACAATATCTATTAAATTGTATCAGGTGAGTTGCAGCGTGAGAGTAAAAAAAAAAAGCGAGTTAGCTCAAATGGGGAAATATTAATAATTATTTACAACTTGTTACGATTAATTATGAATATTTGAATCAGTTAATCAGATTAACTTGATGTAGCTACATTAAGATTACAATCAATTAATCATTTAATTCTGTGAACACTCAGTATTGATTATTAATTATTCTAAGAAGAGGGTATTTTTCATGGCCAGAGAAAAATAATTCTTTCTTAGCATTTACAGCGCTTAGAGCGTGTAACAATTTATCTGCAGGCAGGGAGTCAGAACCAAACATGTATTGTGCACAAGTATGCAGCTATGGAAAAGAATCATTTAACCAGGGAAAGAATCATCAGAATATAATTTCAAAACACCTCGTCAAGAGGATTTTACTACTTATCCTAAAACCCTCTGTTTAGTGAAGAGATTCGATACTTGCATGCCTTGCAGTAGCAGCAGTCTGTTGTTTTAGTTCTTGGTGATTCCGTGAATTAATGGTGTTGAAGTTGCAAACGACTTCTCCTGCTTTGAACAGAAGAAATGACGATGAACTTGCATGGTTAGTTTGACTCTTGTAGTAGGGAAGAGTTCTTTCTCTGTTCTAGGTAAGCACGTTGCTGGGGTGCAGGACGAGAGTGTTGGTCGGAGGAGGCAAGAGAGAGAGGGCAGAACTCTGTGGGGGCTTTTAACCTCTGGTGATGGCCTCTCCTCCTAGGGGTCAGTGGACCAATCATACTTAAGCTTTCGGAAGGAAAGTTTTGCGATCCTTTGTCTTGAACAGATAGTTTGCGTGTAATAGGTTTAGTTACAGATGAAGACGCTATTAAAGTTTCTTGTTATACTAATATGTTGCATAGGTATCAACATAACATTTAAAATCTTCACGGTACGACCCCATAGACACTAAACATGGCATAGGTGAAGTTACATTAAGTGTTGGTTCTATCATAAAACATGTGAATACAATACGGAATACAATACAAGAGACAATACACAAACAGTGATAAATGGATACCATGTCCTGGGTATATGCATGTCATTTATAGAACAGTCTGTCTATAAATTAATGCAGAAAGATTTTCAGGCTTTGTGTGCCTTTCCTATAGCCTGACTCACAATGACTTTTGATGCAGAGCTCTGCATAGTTCGGGTCGTAAAAATCAGTCTTATCAGATGGTGTCCATGGTAATTGAGGTCCTTGCCCAAGTTGATCCTTTGGGGAATGGGTCCGCAGACCCCAGAGTGAGTTTTAAAGATTATTTGTTAAATATGATAAATAATTGTGTCTGATTTGTCTCCGACGTTACAACACTGCTATTCAAAATTTTGGGTTACTATAATTTTTTAGAGTAATGATTTTTATTACTCTAGACTGGAGTAATGGCTGCTGAAAATCCAGCGCTGCCATAAGAGTTTAATTATTTAATTTAATTTAATAAATTACATTTTTAAATATATTAAAATATAAAATTAAATGTGATATTATTCCACAATAGTACTGTTTTACTGTATTTTGATCAAATAAATGCATAAGAGAATTCTTTCAAAAACATAAAAAAGTTTAGCTTATAAACTTTTAACCAAATGACAGTATAAGTTTTCCTTTTTTTTTTTCTCAGTGCAAACAAAGTTTGTCCAATTTTCAACAGTAATTGGCTCAGATTGTCTGTAGCAGGGCTACAAAGATAATTGTGAGGATGCGAAACATTAAAACAAATTATTTCATATTAAAACTAAACTGTCATCAACATTCAGCTTTAGGTCAAAAGCAATAATGCAATAATAAATCTACTTCTAGCCTTTGAACCAGTTGTTTTTTTAAAACACTAGCTGTCAGCAGTTGTCATGGCTACACAAATCTGCACAACCTTACAAGGTATATTTCACAAATCTACTCTGCGTTACAATATTCCATTCCATTAGTGTGCTTTGCTCCATAATTGTTGCTTGCAGCCATTTTTTTTCTGCATAGACAGAGAAATAAATGAGAGAAGCATGTCTGTTGTTTTCATTTCTTTCTATAAAAGATATTGGGCTGTTTTAGATTCTGCAGCGAGCGCAATTTTCAAGAATTGCACTGCAACATGTCTAATTTAATTCTCTTAATCTTTGACCTACACAGTCTTAATGGCATTTATAGGCTGCACATACTCCAACGCATGAAACACAACCAGCTGCGGGAAGAGATATTTCATGTTCTTGAATGCAGACAGCAACTGTTGCCAAGTCAAAAAGGAGAGCTCCCCTGGAGGAGACAGTGGGTGTATAAATAGTCTGAGGCTAGACTAGAGAGATGCACCTAACCTTTTTTTTCCCTTCTCACAAGCTGCTTTTAAAGCAATGAGCTCTCTAGATGCCCCTAGCTGTGTGTCCGTGCGTGCGTGTTTGGCTCTTTAAATGAGAGTAGTCAAAAGAACAACACTAAGGCAGAAACAGAGATTATTTTGAGGCACTCATCATAGTTTGGTCATTTATATAGAAAATTGAAAATAGTTCTGTATCTTTCAACCCACATCTGAGATAAATTGCATGTCTTCAATTATACATTTTGCTGAGGTACACAAGAATAAAAGGAGGATATTGGTTTTTTTTTTGGTTGTTGTTGTTTTTTTATACCTTCTCTTCCCCTCTCTCTCTGTTTATCTGCTTTCTGTCACACCGGTGGGCGGCACGGGCTGGCTCTGTGCCTTCAGTGGCAAGCACTCTGCTTATTACAGATTAGTAGGTCAAGATTCTCTATTATCATTGGGCCTGATTTATTGGGATTGTACCGCTGCGGGGGTGGTTGAAAGCTCACTATATTAGCCAGCTACAACCTTTGCCAAAGGCAGCTGCCAGCAATCAATGCGGTGTCAGACGTAGCTCTGCAATGCTGTGGTCCCATGAAGGAATAGCACCTCCAATATATAACTTTGGCTATAAATTCATCTTACTTCTCAAATGCAAATTTGCTTCTGCTTCTGTAGTAGAGGCAGGTTGACAATAAAACAAACCCTAATAAAACGTACTAGGCCAGTAATTTTATTTTACCTGGAATGTGCCATGAAATGTTTTAGAGGAGCGGATCTCAAACCTGTCCTGGAGTACCACCAGCCCTGCACATTTTGTATGTCTCCCTCATCTATCACACCTAATTCAACTCATAAGCTCATTAGTAGAGACTGCAAGACCTGAAATAGGTGTGTCAGATATAGGGAGTCATACAAAATGTGCAGAGCTTGTGGCATGTGACTATTACATGCATTATATTTGGGCTCTTTGAAAAAGCTGCAGCTTAGAACACTGTTAGTCTGCATTAATTTACAGAGCTTTAGAGAGCAAGCTTTTGCAGCAATGAATGTTGAATACAAAGTGTTATTATCCTAATGGCTTTTGGCATTGCAGATTGCACTGCCCTTAGCAGATGAATGGTAGAGCTATATCTTAAGGAGCTCTTAAGAAAAAAATGAAATTCTCTAGATGGATGCATCGTAGGGATGGGCAATATTGACTTAAAAATATCCCACATTATTTTCTGTTTTTTTTTTTTTTTTTTTTTTGCGGTAACGATATAAATGACGATATAAATATAGTAATAATCATCTTGGCTACAAGTGATAGCTGCATGCAGTCTTGAGAGCCTCAAACACAAACATTGATCTAAAGTAAAACATACCCATCATCAAATAGGCTCCTATAATACACCAATTACATACAAGAATAAAAAAAAAAAAGCCCTTGCAGAAATAGAAAAGTTGCAGATTTACTTGTTTTCAGTGAAAGCGCAGATATGGTTTAAATATGCAATTATGTTGCCCTGGAGAAGAAATTCTTCCAGAATTATTCTTCACCGCATCTCAAAACAATGTACATGAATCTGACAGCTTGATGCGTTTTTTCAAGCCGATGTGGCCGTTGACTCATGTGTTGCATGTGATTCTCCTCAGAATTTGCCTTTGAATGCTACGCGCTCTCCATGGGCGTGGTCGCATTAGTGGATAATGAGGTGACTCGCAAACGACTGACATCTCTCTCTCTCTCTCTTTTTAAACCGATTACATAAACAGAAAATTTATTTCGATTTGACTTACATTATTTAAAACCTGACATTTCATCATTTCTTTACACATATGTCTCATGTTTGTGTGATAAGTATTCACTAAGTTACAGTTCATTTTCTAACGACTATCAGAATGGATTTTATTGAGGAAGAGATAGCAGATCACACATCATATTAGTTTTCTTTATTTTGCAAAAAGCACAGCATTTTGTTTTTACTGTGAGTGCACACAAATAAAAGTAGACATTCTGTAGTTTCAATTGATGTATTACTTTTATCTGTATGACAAAAAATTGAGTATTTTAAGTAGATTTTGCACAACATTCTTGAATGAATAATTTATTAGATGCACGCTTGTCTGTTATTGTAGGGACATCGACTTTACGTTTCACACCCCTAAACATGAGGCTGAACAAAACGAACTGTGATTGGTTGCATGTCAGTCAAACGTCCCCTTGGGCAGTCCTTGGCCAATGAAAGCTGCGATAGAGTCCAGAACTTCTGCTGTCAGTCTGAAGGTCTGGCTACGCGAGACTAATCACAAACGAGTAACAGGTTTCAGTGAATTTAGCCTAAACATTGTATCAGCTATTGATAATATGCTACTTAATTGGATTATTTTCTCTATTACTCCTGGTTAGTTGAATTTGAGGTCATTTAACAGATTAGAACATAGTAAAAGGTCAGATATCTCCTTCTGTGGAGTGTGCATTGTTGCGGTGCTGTAAAGCTTGATGTGTCTTATTAACAGAGAGCTGGTATGTTTTTCTCTTGGGTTAATTACTTAGAACAATGGCCTATGTTAGGCCTGTCTCCAGGCCTGCTGGTCTCCGCTAGTTGTCTATAATTAAAGAGGACTTTGTATGGAGTGCATCCAGGCCCGGCTGGTATAGAACCAGCTGCGGCAGGCACAGAAATGTGCAACAGGAAGGACCAGCTAATGATACTACTCATGGTCATTGTGCTAGGATGCTAACAATGCAACATAAAATTAGGGTAAGGACAGACAAGAGCATTGGACATAATACAAAGTAAACAGTACTGTATATGATTAGAAGATGTCTGTAAGTCTTATGTTTGGAGAACCACTGAAGTTAAAGATATTCAAGTGTTAATTTTTCTAATATTTTTACCCTCTACATTTTTTATGATTGCATTTGTTGTATTATTTAATGGCTTTATCAAGTACTGGATGTTAAACCTTATTAGAAACACTTTATTGCTCATGAAGCCTCTCTTGCTCAGCAGTGCCCTTGAGGGCTGAAAACAAACAAACAAAAAGCATTTGTTTATTTAGAGTTCTGTCATGACAGTTTTCAGAGAGTTTAGCATGGTAATGAGTATGACAATGTTAATATGTTTGGTCTTGCTGCTGCTTTTATTGCTGCTGCTATTTGATTTTTTTTATAGATTTTGCAGCTGCTGCAGAGCAGCAAAGTACGGAACTTGCTATTGCTAATACATACACGACACTCTGCTGTGAGCAAGCAAGACAAGATGCTGCTGTACAAGCATACATGAATTACCCACGTAGCAGATATATGCAGGTGGAGCTGGGGAGGGTGGAGGGTTTCTGAAAGCACACTGCAAACTGCTACCACAAACAATTGGCAAGAATTTGAATGTTGAGCAGCAAGCTCATTGGCTACCAATGCATCAGGAACCAATCAGCTGTGCCCTATTGAGAATGATGTAATTGCAAGCAGATTGGGTTAAGGACTTATGAGCCTACACCATCTAGAGTTTCATGACAGAACTTTGTATTGTCCCCTTGGTCCTGGCAAACCTGAAAATATGAGAACATTTCAAAAGCATGATTTCCAGGCCTGGAAAAGTCCATTTAATATAATAGTAATTTCTGTAGTCAATACAGTTTTAGTAATAGTCAGTATTTCAACTTTGACTTTTTGTGAGTGCAATTGTGATAAAAGAGCAACAATAAAATTGTAACAAATTAAATCGGCAGATTTCATTTACTCTACAAGGCCTGGCAGAAATCAGATTTTCTCTTGTATGTGTTTAAATGTCTGAAAAGCTACTTACAGATAAACACATTCAAAAGAAATTCTGTGTCTGTTAAACAGAATTGAATTACTCAATTAAGTCTGTATGTGATTCTTTAGGACATTTTTTTTGTAAGTTTGTACCAATGTACCAGAAGTTTTGACTTTCATATTTCATAGTAAATGGCAGGAATAGCAAAACAAGTGCAACCAGCCATACTAACACTTTGAGTTGGGAATCTACGATGCTGGGTAATGTTGCATGATTGTTCACTGCTGTGTTGCATGAAAAAAAAAAAACTCAACACAGTTGTTGTTCTTATTCTTATGTTGACTGGATTTTACTTGCTAACTGTAACTTTGGTCAGAATGTCCTCAAAATGTGCTTTTTCTGTTCTGTGAAACATTATTTTCTCATCTATTAGAGAGGCATGGTCTCTGTATGTCCTTATCCCCATATTGCCATAGTGTCAAATGTGAAACTAACGAATATGAAAGTCCATTTCTCCTAGAAAAGTATAAATCAACCACAAATTAATCATATAGTCTTTGTTATTCAGGGATGCTGACATTGATATTTCTTCCCAAATGCTTTAGCAGATGTAATTGATCTCAGAGAATGATATCTCTCATTGACTGTTGTAGAATGAATGCAATCACCATGGCATGTAGTTAAATTCTTCTGAAAAAGCATCTGCTGTGCCATTTTCTCAGATCTCTATTGGAATAAAATACAGACAATCAAAGTAATGGTGAGGAAGCATTTAGAGAATACAGAGGAAGAATTTTATAAACGACTAAAGAGACTCTGCAGCTTTAGATTGTGAATGTTGGCAAAATATTCTTAAAGTAATGTCCCAACACTATTGATAATACCATATTCTGTCAATACAAATTGCATATGTATTTATTCCTTCCAACACAAAAACACATCCTATGTGTGCAACCCCTAACAAACACATCTGATTAGGGTTATGCGAATCCCAAACTAGTATTTCTGAAGACAGATTAGTCATGTAGTCATTCAGGCAATACACAGGCTAATCGATTTGGAAAAAATATGTAGTTTTGTGCATCCCTGTTTTATACCTTGATTAAGCACTTTTTGGATATTTTCCTGTTTGTAGCATCCACAAATTCCTTTTTGTTTTTGCTGACATATTTATGTGCCATGATCAGCCCTCTACATTGCCTGCATACAGTAATGACAAGCAGCAGTGATGAGGACATTCTTTCACAACGTTGTACATACAGGAAAAGATGATTGATTCCTTTTATTTTTAATTAATCCTCTGATTGGTTTCCCTGCTCTGATGGTCCTGTGCGTTCTCCTGATTTGCATATGTATAAGCCAGTCAAGTTATCAGTTAGAAGTGATGATTGCACTTTTTCTGAAGCCCCAGCCAGTGTTGATATGAGCTTGTTCTCATTTCTTTTTGCAACCATGGACATTTCTGTACATTCATGTAATGGCTGTGTTTGTGAGTTAATTTATCTTGCTCTAATAGAGGATTTTGCAGATTTGCATATCTAGTTTATAGTAGGGTAGTAGTTATCTGGTATATCATGTTCATATTTGTTGTGTTATTTACTGGATTTATTAAGTACTGGATGTT
Source organism: Megalobrama amblycephala (assembly GCF_018812025.1). Taxonomy (NCBI): domain Eukaryota; kingdom Metazoa; phylum Chordata; class Actinopteri; order Cypriniformes; family Xenocyprididae; genus Megalobrama; species Megalobrama amblycephala. The sequence goes on from NC_063062.1 coordinate 21,861,241, forward strand.
ATTAGAAGCACTGTATTCTTCATGAAGCCTCTCTTGCTCAGCAGTGCCCTTGAGGGATTTTCTCAATAAATAGGCTGCTCTAGGCAGTTGCCTCACCAATGTGATTATTCACAAATTTTCCCAATATCACAAGAACTACAAAGCTTTTCCAAACAGTTGATGTTTATTAAGATGCAGATTATCTTTGTATATTAAAATATAATTGACTTTGCCTTTAGTTTTACTAACACTTTACACTTTTTTTTTAATTGCAAGGTCATAAAATGTATAAACCATTCTGTTAGGCCTAGCTGGCCTAATCTTCATAAGTGACTGATTTGGAAAGCTATTTACCCTAGAGTTTGAAATTAATGTAATTAATTGCTAACATTACAATTCAATAGCAAAAAAATACATACTGAATAAACTAAACTATTATAATGATGATTAAATTAACTCTCAACTTTTTCCACAATCTTGGATTATTTTTTTATTAATTTTCCTTAACTTTTAATCATAACATTCCTCTTCATTGTCATAAATTTTTCCTTAATTCATGTTTTTTTTTAATGTTTTCTGAGTGGTCTTAGCTTTGGAAGCATGCCCAGGTGCCTTAAAATGCTGTCTAGGTAGGCTGCTCACAAAGATTTGGTACAGAGCTAAAGGTCCAGGACAAACTGTGCTCCAGGGGACATAAATCTTATCTGGTTTCCATGGTGACACTTAGTAATGACCCAGTCAAACCCTTGTTCTTTAGTCCGGTATTTTACTGTAATTCAGATGTTCTTAGGAGGAAGGCTGTCCTGATCTACCTCATTGAATTATCCTCTTTGTCTGTGATTACATGTGTTTACCATCATCTGGCTGTGCCTAATTTCTTCTCCCTGGTATACAATGTTAAAAACACCCAAATTACATCTGCCAGCTTTCTGTTGCAATCATTAATAAACTGTCATTAGAGAGAGAGAGAGAGAGAGAGAGAGAGAGAGAGAGAGGCTGAAATACAAATGATCTACAAATAAAGAGATTTAGTAGGATTTTCCTAACAGAATAGCTATGTTGAAAAGGAGTTACGGCTTCAGTCTGGTCTGGAGTTAGTCTTGGGATTTGTTTTTCAATTTCTTTCCTTGGAAATGCATTTGCATACCCCCTGCTTTTTAAATTATTTGATTTACAATGCAATTTCTAAGAAAATGTTGTTTCTATAATCACAGCTTTGTGAATAAGCCTTTGAGTATGACAAAAGAGATAGAGGGGGTGTTACATCATAAAGAACAGTACTCAAGTCAGGCCATGTGCCAATGAATTATGGTTTGTTTGCGTCACTGGATGTGGGAATAAACCCTAATCTCCTGTTCAGTTATGTACTCAGTGTAAACGTTTTTTTTTCTCTCTCTCTTTCTCTCACACACACACACACACACACACACACACACATCACGTGCACACACCACACACACACACTGCACGGACAAAACACATGTAAACATGGTTTCTTGTAGGAACAGAGGCAGGTGGCTCTTATTTGCAAGAATAATGAAAAGAATGGCCTTTTTAAAAATTGCAGAGGATAGTGCATTTATTGTTCATTTATTCTAAATGCACTAAGATTGTTACATATTGACGCATATTTCATTTCTAATAGTATGATACCACTTGAACAATAAGGGCCATCACTTTATTTGGGATCACTGAATTGATAGGATGCCTGTATTTCTTGGATATATTTTAATATTATTTAAGTTTTTTTTGTTTGTTTGTTTGAGTATGTTTTCATATTTCATTGTGTTTTTGTTTTTTGTTTTTTTGCAGGCTGAGTGGTTGTGTTTGAATTGTCAAACACAGAGAGCTATAACTGGGCAGCTGGGAGACATGGGGAAAATATCAATATCAGACCCTGTATCCACAAAAGACAAGCCTACAGTCACACCCAAAACACAGCTGTCCGAGACACCTGCACCTACACAGGCACCTACTCTAAAATCCAAGCCAAAACCATCGCCCGAAAAGCAGGCAGAGGAGAAAACCTCCTCTACTACTGTTGCAAAGTCAGCTGTGACCACTCCAGCAGTCCCGGCACCTCTCTCTGTTGTGCCTACTACAGATATGCTGCAGACTGAGATGACAGCTGTGGTGGCACCAATACCAGCTGCAGAGTCTCAGAAAGCTGTTATTACTGATGCTGAGGTCACTTTGAAAGAAACAGGCAAAGACAAAGTCCCAGACGAGACACAAGTTGAAAGGGGATCAATGTCTACGCTTCCAGCAGTGCCAATTGAGGCAGATGTAGTAAAGGTATAGTATTACATACATATTATTGAGCAATGCAAGAAGCTGTTGTTTTTAACTTACTCAAATGTTGATTTATATTGATATATTAAAAAGAATTGTTTGTTATGAATAGAATGCAGGTTTGTTTAAAGGAGACAACTACAATAGTAATTTCATGGTAATTTCTTGGCATTACAGATTTTATTTCATTGTTTTCTTTCTTCATTATTTGCAGGTTAAAGAAGATACATATACTCATCCTGCAATGAAAGGACAACAGGAAGATGTTGTAATACAAATGGATAGAAGTCTTTCAGAAAGTTCTAAAGTAGACAGCTTAAAAGCAGATGTTAAAGAGCAACAAAGAAAGGACATCTTGCCGGTTTCAGTAGAATCATACAGCTCAGCTGAGGAAGAGCTTAAGGAGATACAGAGAATCAGTGAAATGGCCATAAAAGAAACTGCTACAAAACTCTTGCCTGTTAGAGCACAGGATAGTGTAAAACAATACCATGAGGACAGCAGTGAGAGTGAACCCTCCCCTCAAATACAGCGAAGAAGAGTGAGGCCTGCTTCCTCCAGCAGTGAAGAATACAAACTAGACAGTTCAAATTCTGGAGATGATGAAGAGTTCATAAGAAGACAACTTATGCACATGGGTGAAGATGAGAACTTACCATCTGATGAGGAAAACCATGTCAGAGAAGAGCAACAAATACAGCAAGAAACCAGAGAGGCTGAAAAATCAGATGATTCAATAAAGCATAAACGAGCCCTAAAGAAACTTACTGTAGAACCTGAGGAGAGTTCTGATATCAGCCTGTCTTCTCATGACCAAGATGATCAAGTTGGCCAAGTCATCCCTGTTTCAGAAGCATTGGAAGAATACAGAGTGGAAATAGATGAGTCAAATGATAATGAGAATATCATAGCCACTGACACCACAGTAGTTGCCATTACACAAACTCCTGTTAGACAGACCACAGAGGAGTATGAGAGTCTGATCGATGACTTGTCCAAGGGTGATGGGTCTTCCAGTGTTCAGGTATCCAGCATTACGCCAGGAACAGCTTCACCTACTTCAGTGTCCTCTATCGATGAAGACAGTGACAGTAGCCCAAGTCATAAAAAGGCAAGAGCAGAGAGTAAACAGCAAAGAAAGGCAAAACACAGACCACATGGCCAGGCCCTTCCCACTATAGAAGACTCGTCTGAGGAGGATGAGATACGTGAGGAGGGTGATCAACAGATGGAGCAGGAAAATGAACAAGAAGATCAGCAGCAGTTAAGAAAGGTCACAAAAAAATTTAGGACCGAAAGAGATGATCTGGGCACGCAAAGGAGACGTGATCATTTGACTAAAACTGATAAATTACAACAGATTGCAGGGATGGGGGAACGCAAGTCCTCCTTCTCTGACATTTCACCTAGTGTTGAATCTGAACCAGAGAATGCAGAATACAAAACATTATCATCTGAAACATGTGATGCTGCAGAGAAGCCATTAAAGAGTGCTGAAGAGGTATATGAGGAAATGATGCAGAAAGCACAGGAATACAAAACATCAGAGAAACGCACACCACCTGATATTGAACCATTATATGGAGGCATGTTAATAGAGGACTATGCTTATGAAACTTTAGTTGAGGAGCAAGAACAGACTGCAACAGCTTTTGGTAAAGTCACCCATGAGCAAGATTTCAGAAAGATGTCCGAGCATGAGTCGGTGAGGATACTTATGACACCAGACGAGGCTTATGAGGAAATGATGCATAAAAGGAATAAAATCTTGCAAAAAGAAGAGGAGGCTCAGCATGCACATGCATCAAAGGTCGACACATCCTTACCGCTTCATGTCAGTGAGACTTGTTATGTGACTATCCCTGGAAATGATGCGCTTACTTCAAATAAAAATGCAAAGCCATTGTTGCAAACAGAGGATGCCTATGAAGAGCTACTGAATACACAAAAAGATGTTTTAACACCAGGAACAAGTCCAACTCAATCAACTCCTATTTCTCCTGCCTCCCCTCTGACTGTGTCTGAGTCATCATATGATTCCCCCGAGGTGATTCTCATCCCTTCAAGTGGGGAAGAAGACAACCTAGCTGAACCTATTGAGTGCATTTTGGAGCCTTACATTACAGATTCAACATCTACACAGGATGTATCTGTGAATAAAGCATTATATCCAATTCCTGACTTAAAGATCACTCAGTGCTCCTCTGGTGAAGAGGAAATTGAAGAGGAGGACAGTGTCATACAAGAAAAAATGTCATCTGAGCCAACTGATATTGCTCAAAGTGAAGAGGAACTACAAGCTCCAGAAGAGTCATTTGAGGCTGCTCCCATTTCTGTAATCTGTGAAGTTCCTTCATCGAAACATGTTGTGGAGACAACAGCAATGTCACCACTGTCTCCACCGACATCCCCAGCAGTCTCATCCCCAGATTCAAATATAGAACTTACAACAGTATCATCATCCTCTCCAGTTTCTGGCCAGACATCTACTCCAGCTAGCCCCAGTGTTGCTGATATTTCTGCCCCAGTTGTAATTCAAATGCCGGACTTAATGTCTGAGCAAGCCACAGTGCACCTTTCACTTGCAACTGCTCCTGTTGCATCTTCCACACAGATTATTGGATCCCCTTCACCGGTCATTCCAGTCTCATCACATGTCTCAGAAAATGCTGGCACTCTGACTCCTTCTAAAGTTCTTGTTGCAAAGCCAACAGTAGGTCCAAAACCAAACCTAGCTCCAAAACCAACAATTATACCAAAATCTACACAGGACACAGTCCCTACTCCAGATAGGGTTTTATCCTATACACTGGATTCAGCTCAGAAACCTTTGACTGATGCAATACATGAATCATCTTCATTTGCTAAATCAGCCTCTACAGACAAACAAACTGTTGCACCAATGACTTCTCTAAATGAAGACCATGTGAAAACTCCTACAACAACTTTTACTACACCTATTGTTCAATCTCAAGAAGCGTCTTTAATAGAAACTTCTGTTGTTGTTCAAATGCCAGATCTTGTGTCCCCCTCATTAGAGCATCCAGTTCTAGAACAAACTTTGGTTTCAGAGCCTACCTTGCCATCCACTGCCCTCAAGAATCAGATTACTACAACTACCCCCATTGTTTCCCAAATGCCTGACCTGGTCACATCTCCATCACAGTCAATCTCTGTGACTTGTCCAATACCTTCTCAAACCTATGCCCCACTTTCAGCTACAGTTTCAGCAGTGGATCAAGCACCAATCTCTGTTCCAACTATGGTATCACCCTTAATACCAGCAAATGTTTTCTCTACAGAGCAAACCAGCTCAGTTGTTGAACAAGTGGCCACACCACCATCTGCCTGTACCACTATACCTGCTTTAGTAAGAGGCACTCCTCCTCCGGCCAGTGTTTCTATTCAAATTCCTGTTCAGAGACCAGTGGAAACAAGATCAGCCATGGCACCCCCATTAGACCAAGCAGTCCCTATTTCACCTCCAACAGATCACAGAGACTGTATTGCTGCAAAGACAGTCTCTGTTGTTTCACCTACCATTACTACAACTGTTGCTTTTGGAGCATCACCCTCCCAACCAGTTCACTCTATACTGGCTGATATCCAGCCAAGGATGGCAGAAATACTGCAGAAAGATGATGCAATTTCTTTACAACAATCAGTTTCTCAAATCATTTCTCCTGTTGTACAGACACAGGAAGGTCAAGCTGCTGTCAGACTGCCAAATCTTGAAAATGTGGTGGTTAAAACAACTATTGAAGATGGGAGGGGACACCCTGTTATTGTTAGCGTTTCTCCTTTTACTTATCCAGCCACTGTATCAAGTTTCATCACTGATTCAACAGTTCCACCTTTTATGACATCTGAAAAACCTCATGTGTCTCAAGAAAGAACAGATAGACCAGTGATTTCATTTCCACCACCCCCCACAGCTTCACCACCAGAACTGCCATATAGCACATTACCTAAAGCTGATTTTAACCAGCAAAAGACTGTTCCAACTCCCTCATCAGTTACAGCAACTCCACCTGAACCCCCAGCAAATATGGCCGGTGTGACTGTAATACCAGCTGTAACCCCAACACACAAATCACCACCCCCTGTCCCCCCCCAAACCTGTCTGTATTCCCCCCAGGATTGGTATTTAGTCACAGATCAAGAGAGAGTGTAAAGCCACCAGTTAGCCCCGAACCAGTTGTTGTTCAAGCAGTTCGTGCTGCAACATTGCCAAGAACAAGAGAACCTCCAAATGCATTGTCACTAAGTTTGACTGCCCCTGTTGAGACCAAGTACAGTGCTTCATCACCAAAATCACCCTTGTCCCCCAGATTTGCTAGAACTCTTGAAACATATGTGGTGATAACATTACCCTCAGAACCAGGATCACCTGTGGAGGGCATTACAACTCAAGCACATATGAGAAGATCATCACTGCCAACTCCCAGGCAGCCTGTTCCATCTGATGCTCCAAGAGTGTTTGTTCCAGCTGTAGTGGATGCACCTGTATCATTAATTTCAGCACAAATTGTAGCAGCTCCACCAAAGGGTATCTCAGCTTTAAATGCAGCAGTGCCCTGTGTGGTGAAGACACCTGACTTTGCTTCAGTCACAATGGAGACTTATATCACTCCAGCTGTGGATTCAACACAAAGTATTACAGCACCTTGTGTAACGGTTTTAGAGATGCCACTTGCTTCTGTGCAACCATCGGTTTCAGCACCACTTGTAGTGTCATCATCAGAAGTAGCACAGACTATGAATGTTGTTTCTCATGTCACAATGGAGAATACAATGCACTTCCCATCTGTGAATGTAACACCACATGATAGAGCACCATTAATGGCATCTTCTGCTTTGATTTCAGCAGCACCTGTTGCAGAAGCAGCAGCAGCAGCAGCACCACCACCACCACCCATTGCTATGGGACCACCAACATATCCAGCAATGATGTACAGCGCACCTTCCATGGTTTCTAATCTTCCCATGCCTTCAGCCTCAGTGGTGAATACATCAAAACCATCAGCAGAGGTACCAGTAGCCTTAACGCCAGTGTCAGGAGTTTCTGCTGCTCAGCATACAGTGAGTGATGTACGACAAGAACTTGAGATGCAACAAATGCTAACAACATATTCTGTACCAATAACAATAACCCAGATTCCAATCCCAGCTCAAAATGAAGGCATTCCTGGTTTGGATATGGAAGAAGTACTAATAGTCTCAGCTTCAGAAGAGGCATTGACTGACATGGATCCCTCACCAGTTCCAATAAAACGGCTTCAAGAGCAGCAAACAGTTTATGAACAAAAACAAGAAACTCCAGTAGTGACTTTTGCAACATCTGTGCCACCATTACCAGTCACATTTACCCAATTTACAAAATCTATTGAGAGTCAAGAAATACGTGGACAAGATAAAGTTATATCAAGCATGAGCCAAGTCTATTCTGCAATCTCAACAACTGAGCAGCATCCTGACACATTGCCTAATCTTGTAACCCAAGTTGTCACAACTGAAGTGCAAAGAACAACTGTGTCAGTTGTCCAGGAAAGGATTCCTGTCGAACCCATACCTGAACCTGTGAGTGCTACAATCACAGTCCAGCCAGAAGTCCATTTTAAGCCCAAACAGAATGGAAAAATACACTACCCTGGTGATGTTATAGATCTTACTACTTTTAAAGTGAATGTTTCGATGACTGATCAAGGGATGGATCTTACAGCCCCAGATTCAAGTAGGTCTTCCTTGTCAAGTGAATCAAGTGGACGGCAGGCCACTGCTGTACAGCCAGAAATAGTGAATCTTAGTGCTGAAATAATCCCTGCTACAACACTCTCTGTTGTAACTGATAGCATAACAATTGTCACTTGCACAGCTACAATTGCCTACAACAACAACACAGTTGACAAGCCTCTGGACCTGGGAAATGCTACTTCAGTGCCTCTTCCACTTACCACATACAATCCATTTGAGCCACTTGCACAGATAGTGTACAGACCTGTGAATTCTCAACCTAAGCCACCAACCAGTGCAGAGATTCCTATTAACCTGTCATACAGAGCTGTTGCAAGCACAGCTTCTCCTCTAATGCCTGTTCCTGTAAATGCCACTGCTGGTATGCCAATGCATACAGAGCCATCAGCAGTTGGACCCGTTGATCTTACCACTTCTAAGACAATGAAAACCATGGTTGCTTTGTCCCCATCTTCTGGAGTAATCACAACTGTTGTGGAAGATGATGGTACACCAGTTGATCTTACATCTGGAAGACAAACCGTTTGCTGTGATGTAATCTACAGGCTTCCTTTCACAGGAAGCTGCAGAACACAGCCACCTGTGACCACACAACCAGACAATCAAATTGGCTATCAAATTAATATTGCCACAACACCTGTCATTGAAGATCTCAGTACCATGAAGGCTTCGATATCAGACAGTAATTTCAGAGAAACTGGGTTCTTTGGGTATGAAAGGAAGAATGGATTCACCTATCAGAATGGGGCATCTGAGGGGGCTATAGATTTGACATCAGCTAAAATGTCAACAGGTCAGTATTAAAGTGCACATGTATCTATTTTGCATGTTAATGTTAAGAAATGTACTTTTTATTGATTTTGTCCCTTATTTTTTTAACTCTGAATGTCTTGATTTTCATTCTTGTTTTTCTGTTCTTTTTTTTTTTTTTTTTAACAGATGCATGCATTTGCCTCCGTGTTGTCCCTCAGTGTTTTGGCTTTGCATCCTGCTAATCTGATGACACTGACAAGAAATTTGCATGCTCTTTGGCTTCCATTTCATAGTTAATTAATGTTGCATGAAACAGAGAAATTATCCATTTAGATGCTGATGATGCTGCTATTTTTGTTTTCTTAACATAACAGAAGAAGCCTTAGACTTCTCAAAGAAAGGCACTTTGGCATTTACCGGAATCACCACTACTCCATATTCTCAAGGAACATTGTTTGGCGTTAATAGTTTGCTAAGATCAACAAATGGCATTGTTTACTCATCTGTTGCTGCACCTGTTCCCTCCACGTATGCAATTACTACCCAACCAGGTTCAATATTTAGCACAATGTACAATAGTCTGACTGATTCTACGGAGCCATTTTCAGCACTTCAAAATCAGCCTGCTCCATATGGATTTGTAAACACCACAGGCACAGACCAATCAATATTCCCACAATCTGATCTATCAAATGATATCCTTCCTTCTGCATTAGCCAGTCTCCTTCCCTCATTGACAGCCTTCCCTGAGCTCTACTCAGATGCTACACTTGAGGCAATAGCAGCCTCCCTGGATACGCTGGTATCACCAAATTTCCCTGATCTAGATGACAGCAAGAGCCAGCAGTACAAGGCTGAACATGAGTTTTTACAATTAGAGAAGTTGAAGCAGCTGTGTCTAGCTGAAGAGCTTGAATGGGAGAGGCAAGAAATACAGCGTTACCGTGAACAAGAGCAGATCATTGTTCAGAAGGAGCTGGAGGAGCTTCAGAACATGAAGCAGCAACTTCTAATGCAGAAAGAAGAGGAACGCAAAGCCCATCTGATTCTTCAACAAGAAACCTTTGCACAGCAGCAACTTCAATTACAGCAAATCCATCGATTACAGCAGCAACTCCAACAACAACTAGAAGAGCAAAAGATACACCCATATGGGTTTAGGCCAAGTGAGGGTATGTCCCCACCCATGAGCTCAGACATTATTCTTGACTCAAAATATTCTGGGGGAGATAATGGACAGTACTGGCCAGTGAAGGATGACAACTCAACATCATCTGCAGTGTCCACCCACGACTCTACATCAGGTCAAAACTGGCTAACAACAACCTCTGGGGCTTTTTCACAGTATAGTTCAAACATTCCTGTATCAGTGAGTGCACAGACAAAGGAGCAGTTGCAGTTGTCCACAAATCTGCCAGATACAGCCAAGACAGAGCAAAGTGTAGGGATAAGTGGTAAGAAACTGGTTGAAAGTGGTGTTCAAACAGATGATGAAGATGGTGTTGAGAAGATTCCTTCTGGTAGAAGGAGAAGAAGTAGGAGAAGTGTAGATAGCTGTATGCAAACTGATGATGAAGATCAGGATGAGTGGGACGTCCCCATTCGGAGCAGACGAAGGTCTCGTTCCAGTAGATATGCTGATGGAGAGAAGGGTAAAAGCTCCAAGGTATCAAGTATTGCAATTCAGACTGTAGCAGAGATTTCAGTTCAGACAGAGCATTCAGGGACAATTAGAAGATCTCCTGTTCGGGCTCAGGTGGACACCAAGGTAGATTTACACAGAGAGGGTCAAACAGAAAGCGATTCAGATATTACATCAGATAAAGATAAAAGACGTCCAGTGCCTGCTGAAATAAGTGTTAGCACACACCTGACAGCTGATGATGTTGGAAGCTCTTTAGTTACCAAATCTCCAAAGGTATTATGCTCCCCAGTTTCACCACTGTCCCCTGGGAAAAGCTCACAGAAGATGCTTACTGCTGATTCATCAAGGCATCTCAGTAGTCCAAGATCACTAAGGGCCTCACAACGATCTCTGTCTGACCCCAAATCACTCAGTCCAACAACTGAGGACAGAATGATGTACCAGTACTCAGACAACTATTCAGTAAGTACTGCACTTTAAAACCGATCCACTCTTTATTTATTTATGTTGTCCTCATCTATAATTGCATTTCATACCAAGTTACCATGCTGTATACTGTATATCATGCCTATTGCTTGCTTGTTTTTCTTTCTATTTCTGTTTTATTTATTTTTTTATCCACAGAGCAAAGGTTCTCAGAGCGGCACACCAGTTGGCACTCAGAAGAAAGTAAAACGCACACTACCTCATCCACCACCGGAAGAAGATACCATCATTGGCCTCTCTGGGTACACCACTGCTTCTGCCAGAAGACGAATGTGCAGGAACACCACTATGGCGCGGGCCAAAATCCTCCAAGACATAGACAAAGAGCTGGATTTAGTTGAACGTGAGTCCTCAAAACTTCGTAAGATTCAGGCAGAACTTGATGAGGAGGAGAAAGAGATAGATGCTAAATTGAGATATCTGGAGATGGGTATAAATCGAAGAAAAGAGGCTTTACTGAAAGAGAGAGAGAAGAGGGAGAGAGCCTACTTACAAGGAGTGGCAGAAGAGCGAGACTACATGTCAGATAGTGAGGTCAGCAACATCAGAGAGTCACGAGGTAATGGTCATGGACTAGAACGGCCACGGACTGCCCCACAGTCAGAGTTTAACCAGTTCATTCCACCACAGACTGAGGCTGAGCCCCAGTATGCACAGCTTACAAGCCCATACTCCCATTATCAGTATGCATCCCAAACAAGTCAGTATCCTCAGCAGACGTTGTACCAACAGCAGTCTCTTTACCATCAGCAAGTGTCCCCCTACCAATCCATCTACTCATCAGTGCCCTCACTCAATCAGCAGTCCCAGCAGACTGGCTATGACCATTCCTCACTCCTTCTGATGCAACAGAAACCCCGTCAGTCTACTTTGTCTGACTTAGAGCCAAAGATTACTACAAACTATGAGGTCGTACGCAATCAGCCCCTCCTAATTGTCCCTACATCCACAGAGAGTGTCTATGGAGTTTCCCATCTCGGTGGTAAATACAGTAGCCTTGATCTGAGGATGGGTCTGGAAGAGAGAGCCAGCATGGCCAGCAGCCCCATGTCCAGCATATCAGCCGAGTCCTTCTATGCAGACCTCGATCATCATAATGCCAGGAACTATGTCCTGATTGATGACATTGGTGAACTCACAAAGAGCTCCACTGGCCTCAGTTCAAGCTTCAGTATTGCCGACAAGGATATCAGCAAAGCTGACCGACTTCTCCGGACTGCTGATGTTCGACGAACAGCAGATGTGGCAGACTTTCTCGGTCCTCTTCAGGCTGCTTCCCGACTGCATTCGTATGGTAAAGCTGATGATGATTCCATGGAGGAGCCATATGAATTGAAGATGTTGAAACAGCAAATTAAGCAGGAATTCAGACGAGGTACAGATAGCCTTGAACAGCTTGCAGGTCTGCCCCACTACCTCCACTCCGACTCTAGTTTTAGACATTTCCCTAAAGCTGAAAAATATAGTATTGGGAGACTAACTTTAGAAAAGCAAGCTGCCAAGCAACTGCCTGCCTCAGTTCTTTACCAGAAACAGTTAAAGAATAAAAAAGCACTAATTGACCCGAAAATTACAAAGTTTTCGCCCATTCAAGAGAGCAGGGACCTTGAACTAGACTACAGCAGCTTTTTGGCGTCAGCCAGCTCATCGGTTGGTGGATTGTCTGCCAGGGCAAGGCTCCTGCAGGATGAGATCACATTTGGTCTTAGAAAGAACCTAGCGGAGCAACAGAAATATTTGGGTTCAGCTATTAATGCTAACCTGGCTCAGTCACTCAACTTTGGCCAATCTCTCAACCTAGGGCCTACCATAAGGTCTTCCCTCCACGATGATGGAACCTATCCCAGCGGCACTCGGTCAAGACCTTCCTCTAGGCCTTCCTCTGTATATGGACTGGACCTATCTATCAAAAGAGACTTATCAAATTCCTCACTACGCCTGAAAACAGAGGGTGAGGGCATGGATTCACAGTTTGTATCTAGGGCTAAACCAACAAGTCTGCCAATTAGTCAGAGCAGGGGTCGAATTCCCATTGTTGCACAAAACTCAGAAGAGGAGAGTCCACTGAGTCCTGTTGGTCAGCCCATGGGCATGGCCAGAGCATCTGCAGGCCCACTCCCACCCATCTCAGCAGACTCAAGGGACCAGTTTGGCTCCAGTCACTCTCTTCCAGAAGTCCAACAGCACATGAGAGAGGAGTCCAGGACAAGTGGCTATGAACGAGACATTGCCTTTATAAAGGATGACCTTCAGGGGGCCATGTCAGATAGTGAAGGTAAATTTGTTATGAGATCCGTTATCTTCAATCCTAGCTTCTGTTGATATGCATCTTTTGTATGGCTCCGAGTGCATTATTTATATTTGTGTGCAAATTAAATTGTTACATTTTCCTTTACGTTTTTCATCTTTTGTTTCAGATTTACTTTACAATTGCAGGGTGTCACATTTGCATGTCATCCTCTTAAATTTAAATTTTCACCTTTATACTGTATGTATACATAGTATATATTTTTTTATGTATAAAAGCTTGCCCATGTGTTTCTCAATGAATTTGCATGCTACTTGCATGCAAAAAGGAACTTGTTTCCTTCCATTTTTGTTTTGTCATATACTTATAAGAGTGGAAGAATTTTTGGAGATCTTGAAAACTATTCATTCATCTATTTGAATTCATTATACATTCAGTGCCTCTGTTATTTATCACAGTCCTAAAGTTGATGAGGAAACTGCTCTGCCTTCCATCTACTGAGTTACTGCATCTTATAATTCTGTCAGAATCATTTAGTGACTGGTTATCTTAAGAGGGCACTATTTTTGTCTGTTTTTAATTATTTAAATAGAATTTTGATAATCTTGTTGTTTCGTATTAGAAGAAAAAAAAAAAAAACAGTTATCAGGTATGCAGTTGAACTGTAGATTCTCCCTCTAAAAAATAAATTCTCCCTCTACATCTTTCCAGGAGCTATGGAATACTGAACCATTTATTTGAATTATAATTAAACTATTATCTTCTTGTCAAGACATTGTCAAATGTTACTTTAATGGGAGTACCTGGTTTAGTTTGTCTGGTTTTCATTAATCCAGAATATTTCAGGTTGCAGAAAAGGAAGTGGCAAAATTAATGTAGTGAATGTATATCTTTCCCTTTTCTGTCCTTGTGGACAATAATTTAGACAAATTTGTGCTTTTGACAATTGATAAGATAAAGTTGTAAAGTAAATAAGGGTTAAAAGAAGTAGATCTGTTTATAACATGCATTAATTGGAGCTTAGATTTTCATCACCTCCAAATATGCTACTTTTAAGTCACCTGTTTTACAGTTTTCTTCTTTATGTCATGTAATGTCTATCATGTGTGTTTCCAATTTCATTCTCAATAAATTCTTGCTATTTCAGTTTTTTTGCATGGCTTATAAATGGGATCTTATGCATGTTACATGAAGATTAATATATTTTTGGTGAATATACTATTCATATACTATTCTCTTTCTGTGTTTTTCATATATATTTTGTTATTTTTACTGAAGTGAACATTAAGCAAGGATTCAAATTTAAAATCACCCAGGTATTGAATTGTTTTGAAGGTCTGTCTTATAGGCAATTTGTGAGATAATTACACAAATGGTTTAGTTATTAAATATAATGTTTTGTTCTTTTTTTCCTGTAAAACACGTTTTTAATCTTTAAACTGTCATGGGGCTCTCAATGCCAATATGACAACAGTATTGAGAAACATTATAAAATGCCCTCTAGATAGTGATATTGTATTGAACGTCAAGTTGTTTGAAAAGTTTAACATAAGCCAGGTGTAAAGCTTGTATAAACCGAGTGCAAATTGTGAATATATGTTGGTTTACAACACTAAATGCTCTGCTGGGTTTGCACAGATGTGACCCCATGCTCTGTTGTGAGAGTATCAGAAATGGCTTGTGTTTCTGAAACAGCCTTTTTAGCTCTTCTTATATTCACAGTCAAAGGAACGTTCCAGGTTCAAAACATAATTTCAGTAGTCTCAGTTTGTATAAACAAGCAGAAATCATAAATCACTGCTGTTTTTAAGCTACCTATTTTGCTGTAAAATCAAATGCTGTAGATGCTGTCAATAGAGCTTAGTTAGTTTTGAACCTGGAGCATTCAATTAAGACTACTACTGCTGGTCTTGCTAAACAAATAATTCCTTTTGTAAAGTTTTAGCACATCATATATATACAGTATTATTATATTGAATTGTCATTAGTTCCACGGTGCTTTACATTTATTACCTTCACTGGAGAAGATGCTCATACAGAACTTCACTAATGCTGCAGAATGTATTTAAAAAGCTCTCTAGAATAAAAATAGATTACAATGTTGTGTAATTGACATATTTTAGAAAATGAGATTATTGTATGTATTAGATATATGCAATAGTATAAGTTATCCAATTGCACTGCAAATATAACACTGTGTTTTATTGGCACAACATAGCTCTGTTTTAAGGCTAATTTTACTATGAATTCTCTGAAATACAATGTTTGCACTACAGCTGGAGGTCCTAGCTGGAATGTGAAAGGTGAGAACTGCTGTTCAGCAACCTTCAAAATATCATTAAGCATAAACCTACTTTCATGCGTGCCATACTGTAGTCTTGAGTGACGGGCATTTCTCAGTGGTGCACCTCAGACCCATCCTGGTGTTCATTATCACTGCACTTCCTGAAGGTCTCTCTGACATACCCTGATCATATCAACCAGGGCACATACATGTCTACATACACAAGTAAATATGTGTGCATAAGGTAGCAGAAGTATCCTAGAACAGGGTAGGCTCATTAGGAAACGTCACTCTAGCAACCTTTATCTTGCCCCACCAAAATGTCACTAATGTCATGAAATCCTTCAAAAGTAGTTGACGTTATAGATATGAACACGGGTGCTAAAAGTCATTAGAGTGATGTGTCCTTTTGATAGTGTGTTGGCCTGAATGACAGTTTTCTATAAGCCATAGGTTTGTGCCATGGTCAATGGTTCCTCTATTTTGGGTTATAAAGTGAACGCACTGTTGATTTAAGGTGACATTTCCTTGCAGAAGGACTGCACATCAAGCTCTTCATCGCAAAACTCTTGCAGACAGATCCGGTTGTCCATTTTCTTCTCACTTTATTAGGAGTTAAATGATGATTTGTGGCATACTATAGTGCTGCCTCATGAATAAAAAAATGCTTCGCTTACACAGTATTGTAATCAAGGCACCTGCAGGTTGTGCAAACTACCCAGTAAACAAAACATAAGATATTGCTTGCCTGATCTATTTTAGGTATGTGCTGACATGTCTGCCCTAGCCTGAGTTATGAATTATTCTAGGAATTCCCAATGTCTTTGAAGAAAGTGCTAGACTACCTGAAATGGAAGCTGAAAAAAAAAAAAAAAAAAAAAAACAGCAGTAGGCCTATATACAGTCTTCTAGGATGCAAAACTATCAACATATTACCAGTGCAACTCTGTAGGTTAGACCAAGTACACTCAAGTCAAGTCAAAATCCTTGTCTTAATTAGTATTTTTGTATTGTTTTTCCATAAAAATAAACATTCTTATGTTAAACATTCTAAATATTCTTAAAACAAAATATTAATTTAGTTGAGAGCCAAAATTGTATAAGATCTTAGAAATACGTTGAATTAATTTTCTTAGCGATTATTTTAAGCATGAATCTAACTAAATTTAATGAGATCTGAGCTTAAAAGGTTAGTTCACCCCATAATGAAAATTATCCCATGATTTACTCACCCTCAAGCCATCCTAGGTGTATATGTATCTTCTTCCAGACAAACAAAATCAGAGATACATTTAAAAATATCCTTGCTCCTTAAAGCTTTATAATGGTTGTGAAGGTGGCTATTTGAATTTATAAAGTTTTAAATATGGATATTTTTCTCACAAAAATGCATTGCTTTGTTTTAAAAGGCCTTTATTAACCCCCTGGAGCCATATGGGTTATTTTTTTATAATGGATGGATGAATTTTTTTGGGCTTCAAAATCTGCCCCCCACCCCTTCACTACCATTATGAAGCTTGGAAGATATTTTTTAATATATCTCCGATTGTGTTTGTCTGAAAGAAGATAGTCATATACAGTACACCTAGGATGGCTTGAGGGTGAGTGAATCATGGGATAATTTTAATTTTTGGGTGAACTATCCCTTTAAAAGAATTGTTTTAGATGCATTAGCCTTACACAATTTTGCATTCAACTATATTTGTCTTTAAGAATGTTTTTTAAAAAAAATACTGAAAAACAAGATAACACTGAAAAGAAAATGTTTTTTGAGGGTGCAGATTTCAGTTTGAACTAACTACATTTTAGCATCATGAAAGTCTGGTTTCATAGAATAGAAGCTGTGTTTTTGTTTGGTTTGAGTAGTGGTTTACTTGTATAGTCTAACTAGTGTGCTAGAGCTAGTACTAACAGAAAATGTACTGATCATCAGACATATGGTAAGGCATCTCATCATCACACTGTTGTATGATGGTGTGTGTATGTGCGTATATCTGCTGTGGTTCAGTCCCACAGCAGTTCTCTATCAAATTCTCAACGCATGACATGTGTCCCGGTCCTGAAGGGACACAGCATGCATGTTCATGTGTGCATGCCCGAAACATGTCTCAGATCATTGCTTTTTCTGCCCTCACCATCCTCTGTCACTGCTCTCTCCAGGGACAGGCTACTTAGTATATTTAGCATTTATCTAAACAAATGCTCATGATTTGAGATCTTGTGGAATGGAAGTAAATGTCCAATTCTTTTGAAACATAGATGATGTTCTTGGAAGCCCTAACCTAAATCCATCAAGCTGTCAGTTCAAACACTCTAGCAAAGAAGTGTCCCCAACTGGAGGTTGTGAAGGGATGGTTGTCTGGGAGAAAAGTGGTGGAGTGGGACACATGCCCCAGTTTTGTCACTTGTGATGGTACAGTGGCTGCTTTCTTCCTGTCTTCTAGCATATCACCTTCAGCACGAAGAGACGGACTGGTTTGACAAACCCCGCCAGGGACGCGGTGGACCAGAAGCCGGGCCAGATAGAAGACAGGTAAAGTGGCACCCACAGAGTGTCCGTGATTTTGCCTAGTATGTGTTCCTGGAGTCTTTTATTGGTCCTGGAACAACATATCTCTCAAAAACATAGATTTAATCATAACAATTATGTATTGCCTTAAAGTTTTTACAATTATATGTCAATAACAACGCCGTTTAAGCTCCTACCCTAAATCTCCAGAGTTAAATCAACTCTGCTCAGAGTACTTATGGACCCTCTCTAAATAGTGTTAAAATAACACTAAAGCAGAGTTGAAGTTAAAGAGATAATTAAGCAATTAATTGATGATTGTGCATTAGTGA
This sequence comes from Megalobrama amblycephala, assembly GCF_018812025.1. NCBI lineage: Eukaryota > Metazoa > Chordata > Actinopteri > Cypriniformes > Xenocyprididae > Megalobrama > Megalobrama amblycephala. Next base: position 21,879,523 of record NC_063062.1, read on the forward strand.
TGAACACCTGCTGTTAACAAGCAGAATAACTGAAGAAAAGAGAAACGCAAGAACTACAACTGACTTCAGTCACAGCCTTATTAATTTGCTTAATTATCTCATTAACTTTAACTCTGCTTCAGTGTTACTTTAACACTATTTAGAGAGGGACCATATGTATTCTGAGCAGAGTTGATTTAACTCTGATTGGTTATGTCCTACTTTAACCACAGTTACCATGCAAACACATGGACATACTGTACTTGTTTTTGAAAGAACGTCAAACTACATCTGCATGCACGTAGTTATACAAAAGCTCTGTTAGAGCTTCAGGAATTGTTTAATCATTTGCTTCTGTATTGTGTTTTCATTGTTGCAGATAAAAGGCAGCTATTACCCCTTCCCACACACTCGTATCAAACTGCAAAGGGACCCCAAGGACCACAGCATCTCAGGTATGTTTTCGCAGCAATTACTCAACAAGATACACAGCCATAAGTAGTTAATTAGGCCTGCAAACTAAATTACTGGAAGGAAAAGCAAAACAACAATTGTAATCTATCTCGTGGACGATGTATTGATGAAGAGATCACATTTAAAATGATACTGATATACTCTGATTAGGATCCAATTACTAAGCCATTTATCAGCTAAATTAAACCCTTGTGATTTCAGGGAGAGGGCTGGGAATCAGAGTTGTGGGCGGAAAGGAGATTCCAGGGACCAACGGAGAGATCGGAGCATACATCGCCAAGGTTTCAGCAGGAGGATGTGCCGAGCAAATGGGAAAAGTTGTTGAAGGTAAGAACTTCTATATTATTTTGTCCGATAACATTAGCAAGTTAAATTCTCTTACAGACATTCAGGGGTTAATGAAGGGAAAGATGCAATACATAGAAAAGCAAATTCTATTTATATAAAAAGTTTACATACATGCTGCTTTTATTCATATGTCAAAAAAAGCAAACGTCAGCACATTCATTTTGTTTAAGCAAACCATATGCTTTCAAAGGAAGAAGTGCCTAATTTGGAATGCCATTTCTCATTTTAACGGGGACGCTGTTGTTGCAGTATGATTTCTCTTCTTGTTGACTCTGCTGGCTCAGCATGCTGTGTCAATTTGGATGAGCTCCTCTGAGAGTAGCTCAGCTTCCTGAACATGTTTTTGCTTGTATGATTTTTAGTCTTTCATAACTTAGAAAATGCTCTTAATATTTCCATTTTTCCTTTATAGTGTCAAAACTTTGGTATATTTGATTTGTTTCATGCCTGAAATATGCAAGCACCAATCTGCTGGTAGATTACACAAGCATCTGTTTTCTATCTTAAGTATGCATTTCCCTTGATACAATATAATAATGTATGCTGCCACAGTGGAAAAAGTGCTAGAGAGCAGATTTAATAGCTGATAGCTGTAGCGATATTATTGTTTGGACCAAGAACTGAATGCACAATGCATACTCATATGCGTGCAGTTCAACAGAGAACTACAAAGTATGAGTGTTTGTGGTGCATAGAACAGGGATCTTATTTTAGTAACACACTGGTTAAATAAGGATTGATCTTTAACCATATAGTTAACCCAAAAATGAAAATTTAGTCATTAATTACTCATCCTCATGTCGTTCCACCCCTGTAAGACCTTCGTTCATCTTCAGAACACAAATTAAGATATTTTTGATAAAAATCCGATGTCTCAGTAAGGCCTGCATTGCCAGCAAAATCATTTCCTTTTTCAATGCCCAGAAAGCTACTAAAAACATATTTAAAACAGTTCATGTGACTACAGTGGTTCAACCTTAATATTATAAAGCAACGAGAATACTTTTTTGTTCGCCAAAAAGAATTAGGACTTTATTCAACAATATCTAGTGATGGGTGATTTCAAAACACTGCTCCATGAAGCTTTGAAGCTTTACGAATCTTTTGTTTCAAATCAGTGTGGTTCGAAGCGCCAAAGTAAGGTGATTTCAGTAAACGAGGATTCGTTACATCATAAGTGTTTCGAAATTTCAATAGTTCACGTGACTTTGGCAGTTTGATACACGCTCCGAACCACTGATTCGAAACAAAAGATTTGTAAAACTTTGAAGCTTCATGAAGCAGTGTTTTGCCCATCACTAGATATCATTGAATAAAGTTTTTTTTTTCTTTTTTTCTTGGTGAACAAAAAGTATTCTCGTCACTTTATAATATTAAGGTTGAACCACTGTAGTCACATGAACTGTTTTAAATATGTCTTCAGTAGCTTTCTGGGCATTGAAAAAGATGATCTTTCTGGCAATGCAGGCCACAGTGAGCCATCAGATTTGATCAAAAATATCTTAATTTGTGTTCCGAAGATGAACGAAGATCTTACAGGTGTGGAACGACATGAAGGTGAATAATTACTGACAGAATTTTCATTTTTGGGTGAAATAACCCTTTAAGAATTAAGTTTCAACTGTAATTTCCTATATGTTGGGATATAGAGCAACATTTTATTTTCTGGATATTTTCTAACATTAAAGCCTTTTTAAATATGATTTTGATTGCTTACTTGTATAGCTTCACAATATTTTCAGCAAATTAACCAAATCTAATTAAGCATGAATCATTTAGATACTTCAAAGATGAAGTTATGATTTTGGCCTAGTGGTAATCTTGCAGAGTAATATGGAGATATGACATACTTGCTGAATATTTTGAGAGGTTTTTGAGTGAAGGGATTGATTGTGTAGTGATGAACAGACATTTGAATGATGTCCTATTGTTATCAGCCTCTGAAGCACTCCGTATGCAAAAGACCTATCTGAAGACTCGCTTTCATTTGTGTAAGTGCCCGGGGTTTGGCTTGAAGTGGGCTTCAGTTTGCAGTGATGCTTTTAAACTACTTTTTCTCTCTCTCACCTCTGCACTTGTTTTGGTCCCTGATGCTGCAGGACTGTTTTCTTGTAGTGAGTGGAGCGCTCAGGGAAGCATGCTATTGATGAAGTGTGCATGTTTTTATGTTTGTAGGTAATTCAGTGATTGCTTTTCCTGAATTTCCCCTCAGGAATCACAATCTACCCGTCTATCTGTGTGTGATTCTATCATAATAGTTTTTGACATGTTTCCCCAATATGCAGCACCTTCACTTTTTTAGTGACGCACTGAACCAAACTTTGGCTCTCAGTTTGAGGCTTTTAAAAATAAACATACCGTAGGTGACTTTTATAAACAACATCTTTCCATAACAACCTGCAGACAAATAATGTTTACTTTTGGTTAAGACACACTGTGAGAATCTGTTTTTACTGTTATAACCTAATAAATGTATTCCACTCACTGTTCCTAATGCCATATGTTGTGTTCCTCAGGAATGCAGGTTCTGGAGTGGAATGGAATCTCTCTGCTGGGAAAGACATATGAAGAGGTGCAAAGCATTATGGGTCAGCAGTATGGAGAGGCAGAAATATGCGTGCGCCTGTAAGTAACAAAGATGTATTCAATGTTCAAGTCCACCACACTAACTAAAAAGTACCATGTTAATTTTATTTATTTATTTTTAATGTGAACAATTGTAGTACCATGAATTCCACTACTCAAAAGGTTGCATTTATTTGATAAAAAACAAAAAAAACAAAACAGTAATTTGATATTTTATTAAAATTTAAATTTATATCATGGTTTATCTGAGTACTCGATTCCAATTGGCTGAAAGGTGTGCATTCAAACTGTTAATCACTGCTCTATATTAATGTGCTGCTTTCACTGAAGCGCGCACACACACATCACTCTCACACAGAGATCGGAGATTGTGCTGCGCACATAGAAACATTCAGGAGCACAGAAACTTATCAACGCTGCTATTAATAAAATATCTTTGCTACTGAATCGCTACATTACATTTCTCAGCAACGAGTGGGTAACATTAATGGTTTTGAAGGAATTAAACATACAGCTTCATTGTTAGTAGAGAGATGCTGCACAGATGCAGGTAATTCACACACACATGCATCTATCATCTCTCTCTCAATAATTAATTCAAATAAATTCTCTAATTCATTTATTCAAATAAATGTAATCTTATGCACTACTTCATTTCTGATATTGTACGGAAGAGGATTAGGGCCAAGCAATAATAAAAAAAATAAAACCATCTCGATATTAAAGTTGTTAAATTTCGAGAAAAAACTCGTTAAATTTTGAGAAAAAAATGGTTAAATTTCAAGAAAAAAGTCTAGATACAATGTTGAGAATAAACTCGTTAAATTACGAGAAAAAAACTTGTTAAATTTCGAGAAAAAAGTCGAGATAAAATGTTGAGAATAAACTAATTAAATTATGAGAAAAAAGTCGTTAAATTACGAGAACAAATTTGTTAAATTATGAATTTGTTCTCATAATTTAATGACTTTATTTTCAACATTTTATCTCGACTTTTTTTCTTGAAATTTAATGACTTGATTTCTCATAATTTAACGAATTTGTTCTCATAATCTAATGAGTTTTTTCTCGTAATTTAATGACTTTATTCTCAACATTTTATCTTGACTTTTTTTCTTGAAATTTAACGCCTTTTTTTTCATAATTTAACGAATTTGTTCTCATAATCTAATGAGTTTTTTCTCATAATTTAACGAGTTTATTCTCAACATTTTATCTCGACTTTTTTCTTGAAATTTAACGAGTTTTTTCTCAAAATTTAACAACTTTAATCTCTTTTATTATTGCTTGGCCCTAATCCTCTTCCGTAGATATTGTGAAATATTATTACAATTAAAAAAAAAAAAAAAAAAAAACGTTTTCTGTTTTAATATATTTTAAAATGTAATACTCCAGTCTTTATTGTCACATGATCCTTCAGAAATCATTCTAATATGCTGATTTGGTGCTCAGGAAACATTTATTATTATTATCAATGTTGAAAACAGTTGTTCTGCTTAATTTTCATTCATTTGTTTTATTTATTCATTTTGGAAACAAAAAAAGATGTTTTTGAAAGTTGTCTCTTTTGTTCATCAAGACTGCATTTATTTAATCAAAAATATAGTAAAAACAGAAATATTGTGAAATATTATTACAAATTAATAACTGTTTTCTATTTGAATATATTTTAAAATGTAATTTATTCCTGTGATGACAAAGCTGAATTTTCAGCATCATTACTCCAGTCTTCAGTGCCACATTAACTATCAAATATGTACTACAGTGCCATGACTGTGCTCTTTAAGCTAATACAGTTGTTTTCTTGTCTTCTTTTTAGAGACCTAAACATGCTCTCCAACACAGAGCACCCACAACAACTGGAGCTCCATACTCAGTTAAGAGCTGGTGAGTGTCTCTAACATTTTATTTCCCTTCATACTTACATGTCTTCATGTCTTTAACACTAACTCAGCTTCCTTTAAGGTAAATGAGTCCATTCTGCAACCATCTTGGTCATGCACAGACTCCAAAATACTTGAATGGGAATAGACTAAATCTAAAACAAAAAACATTAGCTAAGTTTAGGTTTCAATTACATATTTCAGTGGTATAAATATTTAGCTTCTTAAGAAGGCTAAAAGGGACATTTTCAGATCCAGGTCCAGCTAATATGCATGCATAAGTAATTTGCTATTTTAACTGGAAGTTGGGACTTCCTTTCCTACAGCTTTCCTCATTTTAACCCTGAGTTATGAGTCTTCTTACACTCCTGACCGTGGAGAAGGTGTTCATATCGATCAGTATGTTGAAAAGGGATTGCTTTTGTGCTATAGCTGTTGTGTGTGTGTTGTAGGTGAGCGTCAGCGCTCTCCAGGTGTCGACCCAAAGCAGCTGGCTGCAGAACTACAGAAGGTGTCCCAACAGCAGGCTCCTGGCTCCGTGCTGTCTGCTCTGGAGAGAGCGGGACACTTGCACTCTGGCACCGGATCTGCCGCTTCTAGTGGGGTCCCCAGCCCAGGGCAACCCGGGTCCCCTTCCGTCAACAAGAAGCGTCATAGCAGCAAGGTACTGTATGTGTAAATGTGTGCAGGAAGGTGCATCTGCATGTGCCTCTTACTGTATATTGAGTATATATACTGTATCAAATGTTGTGTATGCATAAGGAACTGCAAAATAGTTTTTTTAGGGATTTATTTTCCATTATTTTGTTTTTCAGTCAGCAGAGGTTCTGAAGCCACAACCACATCCAATCACTGGTGAAATACAAGTAAGTCTGTGCAATTTTACATGTACTGTACAAGACAATTCTAAAGTTAATTTGAATTATATGGTTATGTTTTGACTGTGTTTGCATCATTGTAAGCCAGTCATTATTGCCATTTCCAGATATTTGAATATGGCAGCCAGCTGTATTAATTACAATTTGGCAACATGTAAACAGTTTTTGGAATATCTTTAAAGGTGCAATATGTAAGATTTTTGCAGTAAAATGTCCAAAAACCACTAGGCCAGTGTTATATATTTTGTTCACTTGAGTACTTACAATATCCCAAAGGTTTCCAACTATTTGTAAATCGTGAAAAAATTGCAATTTTAACCAAGGCTCTGGGACGTGTGAGGAGTCGCCTGTCAATTGCATCATACCCGCGTTAACCCTCGGTCTGCCTCGGTTTACGGTTTTATTTTGTAGAAACCATGGAAACACCAAAGACGCTTTAATATAATACACGTTTTAATAGACAAGGGAACAACTGTTTTGATATATTTATAGACAGAAAACAAACTGTTGTTATATAGATCAACATGTTTAGTCTTATTGTTTAAATGTAATTTTTTTTTTTTTTTTTTTTTTTTTTGCGAGTACCATGCTTTACCATGCCTCAGAGAAAAACACTATTTTGTGAAGTAGCTAACATGGCATAATCAGATGCAGATTTATTTTTAGTAACAGAAATACAGCATTTTCTCCATCATACAATATGTTTTAAAATGAATTGCATGCCATTTATCAACACAAGCCATCCAGCATTTAATATGATATTCTAAAATTGATCTATTTTACTGCAGTGTGTCTCACAGCAGCCACCGAGCGAACACACAGAGTAACATTATAACATTTTCAACACACTCAAATGTATCTAATATGATAAACAGTGCTGTGTTACCTCACATTCATGACCGGAAAAGTGGAAGTGGTGCCGGCGACTGTGGCATAATAAAATCCTGCTGCTCGCGGAGTGTGTTGTGCAATCGTTCCAGCGGCCTTGTTCAGCTCCCACAACACTCGGTCCTGCTCTGCTTCATACTACAATAACGTTAATAATCACATCCATGAACATGATTTCTTCCCGAGTCCTATCCCTATTCTTTTGCACCGTCCGTTGAGGTGAAGACCACATGTCCCAAGATTTCGCGCTCAAACTTGGCATCATCAAACTACGCCTTTGTTTTAAATAGGCCTCTAGCAACCTCTAGTGGACATAAATCCTACATACTGCACCTTTAATACATTTTAATTATTTTTTTAATATCAAAGCAAAAATAGTTGTGTAAAATGAGATCTGATTTTTTGTGGAAACACAAATATTTTGCTCTTCATACTTTTGCCTGTTACTGTTAAAGGAAGGGTAGACAACATTTTTCATTTTTAAACTCTTCATATCCTGATAGTGATCAAAATGTTATGTCATAGTTATCGTGATTATGGGTTGGCAACCCCATGACATTCTATTCTGAGCTATCTAAACTGTCAACATGAGTCTGCAACAGTCAGGTGGTACAAATCAGGGCTCCAAATTGTTTACGTTCATTATTATTGTAATCTTGTGTATTATTGTATTCTTGTGATGCTTTGCAGACTGCTGCGCGCATTCATGTGTTTTGGAGGAGGCGTGGCTTTGGAGAGGGAGGGTGTGATCTTATGCTTTCAAAGCTAGCTTGCTATTGCTAGTCTCTCTTAAATTGCCTACCCTACCTTTAAGTACATGAATAAAATTTTATATTTATATTATATTTTATGTCGAAATTTATGATCAGCCCTTATGACTTTCTCAAGTATTGGATTTAAATTGCAGCATCCCAGTGCTATTTTGTTCAATTTGAATGGGCTGCCTATAGTATTGTGTGTCATATAATTATTTTTCCCTCAGCTTCAAATCAACTATGACAGGAATATGGGCAACCTGATTGTACACGTACTGCAAGCAAGAAACCTCGCTCCTAGAGAAAACAATGGATACACAGACCCTTTCGTTAAGGTCTATCTCTTGCCAGGGAGAGGGTGAGTGTCCCTGTGTGTGTGTGTGTGTGTGTGTGTGTGTGTGTGTGTGTGTGTGTGTGTGTGTGTGTGAGAGAGTGTGCAAGTGTTAAAGTAAAAGTAAGAGTGAAGAATGAAAGATTTAGAGACTCTATAGTACCTGTATTCTTTTATGTTTGTCCTTGTCTGCATATGTAAGTGTTGTAATTTTGATTACTTTATTGTCTGATTTGTCTTTAAGTTACTTGAGTCACTTAATTTGGTTAATTTCCCCTTTTTTTTGGGATAGCTCTGTTGATGTTTTTCTCCAGGTCTTCCAAAAAAATCCCTGAAAATCACTTTCGTTTCTCCAGTATCCAGATTCTAGATATAATGACGTGTATACAAATGATTCCAAAAGTTACCTATAATAACTTGCATATCCAGTGGGCTAAAAGGTCCCCTTTCCTGTGTAGAAGTCCTTACCTCTTTAGTACAGAAATGACTTATTGGAAGGCTAAAGTGGAAGAGATCTTCTTTAGAGAAGTCAATTTTTATTAGCTTAACCTTCCTCTCTTAACATGCTACCTAGTAATCAAGCTCAGTGTCTCGGACTGCGGAGACAGCACAATCGATATGGCTTCCACCAGTATGGGGTGTGTAATGCTATATCTGCCATCTCCTAATGGCCATATCTGCAGTGTTTATGAGATTAGTTCCTATTACCTGCACAAATGATCCTTTTGTCTGGCGTTAAAAGCTCGGCAGCCATGACTCCACCCTTGAGCCACAACTTTTTTGGAGGGGTTTCTGTCTACCCTTCCTTGGATTCTCTGACTGTTGTCTGTTTGTCTGTCTACTTTTACTTTGCATTCCATACAAATCTCCGGATTGGTTCAGACAAGTCATGGTTGTCCAGAACGCAAGGTAGCGTGGCGATTCTGTTTCTTTTCATTTTACTTTTTCATTGGTGCGTGGGTGTGTGTGTATGTGTTTGGATTTCCTTTCTTTCATTATCTAGCTGTCATTCATGTGGTGAAACCTACTGCGTCATCTGTGAAGTGTCTCAGATCTACCTCAAAGCAACCTCTACCTCTGAAGTTTTTGATGTGAAGTCAATAAATTCTTCAAATGATTCCCTCAAAGCCAGTAAATATTAAGTTCAGTTGTGCAACTCTACCATTGTTTAAATTCACATCAGCTCATTGTAAGAGTCTACCGCTACTGTATGCTTGCATAGATTGCCCATATACCCATGTAGAAGTAGACATTTTTCCACATTTTACTCTGTGATCTGATAATGTCATCATCATCATTGGTGGCATGGACTGTAGATGCATTGGTGTCGCCTCTTGTGAGGTCATTTTTTTTATGAAACTCCACTATCCTCAAGTGTGGCTATATAAATATACTATACATATATATCAATTTCAATGCATCTTCTAAGTCTATTGCTCCTTGTATCCTCTCTTAACATGATGACCTCACAGTGCTGAGAACAAGAGAAGGACTAAATATATCCAGAAGACTCAGAACCCAGAGTGGAACCAGACAGTCATTTATAAAAACATCCATCTGGAGCAGGTAAGTACAACAATGTGTATTATATTTATTTATACACTGCCATTCAAAAATTTGGTGTCAGTAAATTTTTCTTTTTTGAAGAAATTAATACTTTTATTCAGCAAGGACACATTAAATTGATCGAAAGATATATATTTCTATATCAAATACATGCGGTTCTTTTGAATTATATTTAAAAATATAGGCCTTGTTTAGAAACATTTGCCAGTGCTGCTTATCTCTTCTAATGAGATAATATCTGTAAAATATTATATCTATATGAAAAATTACATTCTCTCTCACTTCTGTTTTTTTAAAATACTCTTTATTACTTTTTCATACAGTCATTCTTCATGCAGAATTCATCTTTCATCTCTCTCTTTCTCTAGCTATATATAATGTTATATAAAGTCCAAGGAATATGCACAGAACTTTACATGTAATTACTAGTCTAAGACACAAGGGAAGTTATATCACAGTCACTTCCCCCATGTGTCCCATTTTTTCCATCCAAACTTGGCATTCCATGCTTGAAAACACTGAAAGTTGACCCAATTTTGCTGTCGTTGCTATGCTGTTTACTGAGTCACAGATTTCATATTTGTGCCTTCATAAATTATGTCTTTAGCCCACATCTGACTGAAATTTTGTGTTTGTGTGTGTGTGTTCGGCTCAGCTGAAGAAGAAAACTCTGGAGGTTACTGTGTGGGATTATGACAGATATTCCTCAAATGATTTCCTGGGAGAAGTGAGTGTTGCTAGATAAGTGTCATTCCATGCAGCACTTGTGGCAGAGATAAACATAATTAGCATAGCATCAATTCCTTAGATGTGATTCAAAGTATGCTAGCATTTTGTCTTCTCTTCCTCTTTATTGTTATGCAATTTGTTATTCTTAAGTCATTTTAGCTTCTGTCAGTATCTATTTACATTAATATCCACCAAAGAATAGTTTATAGTTGACTAAAGGAAAGAAATTTCTCTGAAGTCAGAAGGCTAAATGTAATCTAACACATTATGAATATGATTTTGTAGGTGCTCATTGATCTTTCAAACACGACTCAGCTGGATAACACACCTCGCTGGCACCCCCTAAAGGAGCAAAGTGAGAGTATTCACCATGGAAGAACCCACCCTCCACAGGGACCAAGCGGCTCTGGGGGACTTGGAGGTCAGGGCGGCCCTGGAAGTCAGGGAGGTCCTGGAGGGCCAGGAGGTTCTGGAGGTCAAGGAGGGCAACCGGGGAACCAGCAGTCCCCTAAAACCTCTGTCATCAAGAGCCGAAGTCACGGCATTTTCCCTGACCCCGCTAAAGGTAGGTCATGCATACTAAACAAAAATATACACAGGAATCGCACAGGTGGTTCAACTAGTTTAGGGTCGGTACGATTTTTTTGAAAGCCTCTTACAGTCACCAAGGCTGTATTTATTTGATCAAAATACAGTAAAAACAGTAATATTGTGAAATATTATCACAAATCACAACTGTTTTCCATTTCAATAGATTTTAAAATGTAATTTATTCCTGAGACTGCAAAGCTGAATTTTCAGCAGCCATTGCTCCAGTCTTCAGTGTCACATGATCCTTCAGATATCATTCTAATATGCTGATTTGCAGCTCAAGAAACTGAATAAAAGTATTAATTTCTGCCAAAAAAAAAAAACCTTACTGACCCAAAACTTCTGAATGGCTGTCTATAATTAACAGGAGATATAAGGTTTAAAAGGATAGTTCACCCAAAAATGAAAATTCTGTCATCATTTACTCACATGAATTTCTTTGTTCTGCTAAACACAAAGGAAGATATTTGAAAGAATGTCAGTAACCAAACAGGTCTCGCTCCCTTTGACTACCATAATATTTATTTTTCCTACTATGGTAGTCAATGGGAGGCGAGATCTGTTTGGTTACTGACATTCTTTCAAATATCTTCCTTTGTGTTTAGCAGAACAAAGAAATTTATACAGGTTTGGAACTACTTGAGGGTGAAATAAATAAATGATGACAGAATTTTCATTTTTGGGTGAACTATCCCTTTAAGGGTTATTTGGGATCAGTGCTGGATTAATCGAGGGCACATACTGTATGTTCAGACACACAGGTCCCTACAATAGAAAAGTCTCACAGTAGTCCCGGCAGCTCCAAATCTTCCTCTGAGGGTCACTTGCGCTCCCACGGCCCCTCACGCAGCCAGAGCAAAGGCAGCGTCACCCAAGCACACCTGGAAGAAGCCGGGAACGCCATCGCTGCAGCCGAGGCTGCGGTGCAACAGTCCCGTCTCCAGCCAAGTAACCCTTATTACTTCACATGAGCTCACAGCCTATCGTTCTCTGTCTTTCTTTCTTCCTTCCTCTCATTCTCGCACTCTTCCACTATTTCTTTTCCATTCCCTTTCGTCCTCACCTTTCTATCACATTTTTTTGTTTAGTTTAGTTTTCATTATTTTGTGTTAATAAATTAAAGCCTACACCTAAAATCACAAAATGAAAACGTCTAACTCAATAATAGACAATATCTTATTGAATATTAAGAAAAGTGAAAAATTAGATTGCCCTAAAGTACTTTTTAAACCTTCCAGCATTTAAATTTAGACATTTGAGTGTCAAAACGAAAATAATCCCATCTAAAAGATGTTCATTTTTAATAAAGCCTATAAAACATTAAATAATTTAAACAACCAATGTCTGTTAAACTCCCGTTCGTAAATCTCAAACCTGCCTTTAGCTGCAGTAAAACTTAGGTGAGTCAGTAATTAAAATTTTTATTTCCCAGATAAAAGTTAATGCCAGACATTCAGGCTCAATCTTTTTTTTTTTTTTTTTTTTTGTAAAACTGCAATTCTGTAGTAGCAGAGGAGGCTTTTGTTGTATTAAATAAAAAAAAGATCCCTAGAAGTATTCTTTGCCAAATGTTCCTGCTGTCATATAGATAATCGATGCTAAATTTGCATATTGAAGACACTTCACACTGACATCCAGAGCATGATGAACCCCTCTGTTACCTCATTTCCCCTTGCAAGTAAAATCCCAGGCCTTTACCCCAGATCAAACCCATATCTATGTCCGCATGACTGTGGTGTGTAAAAATCATGAGCTGGTTTCATGTGAGGGCGACTATGCAATCTGTGGATGAGTCCGTGTAGAGACAGCCCCATCTAAAGGCAGAACTGGCCCCATACTGATCATACAACATCTTCCAGCCAATGAGAGCAAAGTATCGAGTCAGATGACCATCATGGAGGGATCTCTGCTAGAGGAGGTGAGAGACACGTGACTCCTCCCTCTCTCTAAATATAAGGATAAAAATCAGCACTAATCAGCACATTACACGTCCATTTTAGAAGCAAAACACAAAAATGTTTAAATCTATAATCAAGAAAGCCACGAAATTTGCATAAATTTCTGTTCTGTGTTTAAACCGATGTTTAAAGTTATTTTACAAAGAGTGCATTACCTTTCATTTCACCGTGGTCTCTTTTTTTAGTTCTTCTCTTGCTTATCTTTTCTGTTCATATGTGAATAAATGCATATCCATTCTTTTTGCATAAACTGTTTTTAAATTAGTAATGTAAATAATGAGCCCTGTCCTTTATATGACACATGTCTAATTTCTTTCACTCTGTTTGTGTGTGTGTGTGTGTGTGTGTGTGTGTTTCTACAGATAAAACAAACCACAGAATGATTGATGGGGATGGATACACTCTGGACAGTGAAGATGCCATGGGCACTAATGCTGTGGACAGCGCCATATTTCAGGTCCCTCAGCTGTAAGTATGCCTATTTAATCCTGCATTTGCAATTAATTTGTATCATATAGACTTCAAATATTCAGTGAAGTGATAGGCTGATATATTGGATGATATTTGGCTATTTTGAGATTATCTGCATTAGTTAATAGAACAGAAACACTAGTGCCACCTATGTATATAGTGCCGCTTATGTATATAATATCAAAATATATATCAAAAGTATAGAATTAATGTTGTTGTTAAAGTCTCTTATGCTCACCAAGCTGCTTTTATGGTTAAAAATACAGTAAAAATAGTAATATTGTGAAATTTGAAATAACTGTTTTCTGTTTTAATGTATTTTAAAATGTAATTTATTCCTGTGATGGCAAAGCTGAATTTTCAGCATCATTACTCCAGTCTTCAATGTCACATGATCCTTCAGAAATCATTAATATGCTGATTTGCTGCTCAAGAAATATTTATTATTATTATCAATGTTGAAAACAGTTGTGCTGCTTTATATTTTTGTGGAAATGGTGATACATTTTTTTCCTCAGGATTCTTTGATGAATAAAATTTGAAATGTATCTTTTGCAACATTATAAATGTTTTTACTGTCACTTTTGATCAATGTAATGTCTCTGAATAAATATATAATTATTATCATAATTAATAGTAAATATTAACTTCTTTAAACAAATCTTACTGACTTACTAGTGTATCAACAATTTGAGTGAAAATTTTAAATGCAAAACTGAATGAATTTCTTATTTGATTTATTGGCAAGAAATCTGCAGAATCTGAAATATTTCTAATCCATTTTATGTCAATTTTTATTTATTTTAATAATTAAAAAATACATAAAACTTCCAAATTTAAAGCTGCAGTCCGCGATTTTTGGCCCTCTAGCGGTTAATAAACAGAACTGCATGTGTTTTGCGGAAGAACATTGTAGCTACTTGAGCTACTTCTCTCTGTGTATGTCTATGGTATATACACGACATTCAATCAGATTACCTCTTCTTTCGCGGTCAAAACTGACTGCATCCACACAAGCCAGCATTGTGCTACATTAGTGCTGTTCTCGACAATATAACCTTTGTAAAAGTGGGGATTTAGTACTTACTAGCATGAAGAACAAATAGATTGCATGTAGATTTAAGATTAAAACTCTCTTCGATACAAAAACATACCCTTCTACGAGTTACTGTTTTTAATGTTGATAATATTATACCAGCAAGAATATTGTCTCTATTTGGCAACGAAAGCCACAGCAGAACTGCAGCACACAAACTGTTTCGTGAGCGAATCTGTGGCTTTGAATGAATCAACAATGATTCAATGATCCATTCATAAATACAGCCGCTAGCTTTGATACTGAAAGAATGAATGACTCGATGATTCCCTCATAAAAACAGTGACTTACCGCCACCTACTGGCGGTTTTAATGTTATATTTAAAAGCATTACTTTGTTTTTATGTATTTATTGAATTTTTAAAAAATTTTAAGGCATTATTTATTTTACAAAGGTATTTATAAAGGTAAAAAATGCACTGGAAAAATTTATTTAAGAAGGCAAATATTGTCCCTTAATGGAAATGTGTAACTGCAGTCTAAGTGGAAAAGAGAGGGTATACAGAAGGATGTTTGATATGTACAATTGCACAAGTGCTACTGCTAAGAGTGCAATGTCAAAAATTATAAGACTACATATAAAATAGCTATCAAAATTAATGTTGGTAACTGTAGTTTGACTAAAAGTAATGACTAAGACTTGACAAAAATGTGATGACTTTTCGTTGACTAAAACTAGACTAAAATATGAAAGACTAAAATTACTAAAATGTGACTAAGACTAAGGAGCATTTTCATCTGAAGATAAAGACTAAGACTAAATCAAAAATGGCTGCCAAAATTAACACTGTTCTCATTATATAATTTTTGTAAATTTTGTACACAAAAAAAGTTGCGGACAGCAGCTTTAAATGACATTTGAAATCTTACATTTTTAGACCCTACTCTTTATATATTAATCATATGTGACCCTGGACCACAGAACCAGTCATAAGGGTCAATATTTAAAAAAAAAAAAAAAGAGAATTTATACATCAGCTTTCCATTGATGTATGGCTTGATAGAATATGACAATATTTGACAGAGATACAACTATTTGAAAATCTGGAATCTAAGGGTGCAAAAAAAAAAAAAAATCAAAATATTGAAAAAAATCGCCTTTAAGGCTGTCCAAATTAAGTCCTTAGCAATGCATATCCACTCACAAAAATAAATTTTTGATACATTTACGGTAGGAAATTGACAAAATATCTTCATGGAACATGATCTTAACTTAATATCCTAATGATTTTTGGCATAAAAGAAAATTCGATAATTTTGACCCATACAATGTATTGTTGGCTATTGCTACAAATATACCCGTGCTACTTATGACTGGTTTTGTGGTCCAGGGACACACACACACACACACACACACACACACACACACACACACATATATATATACATATACATATACATACATATACACACACACACACACACACACATATATATATATATATATATATATATATATATATATATATATATATATATATATACACATACATATACATATACATACATATATACACACACACATATATATATACATATATATATAGTGTATGTATGTATGTATATGTATGTGTGTATATATGTATGTATATGTATGTGTGTATTTTTGATTCATATACTAATAATGTACTAATATATTACATATATACTAATATATACTAATCATGTATATCAAAATAGTAAAAAAATAAAATAAAAGACTGCAGTACTCACACCTTCAATTTCTTTGCTCTATCATTGTTCATTTCATCAGGAAAAACATTCCTAATGGGACAGATAAAAGCAGAGGACTTGAATCTTTGAACCTGCCAGATTCGGAAGGTAATGATCTGTTTCGTATTCCAGATTCTGTTCACACACAATCTAATTCTAGTCATGTGCGTGCTTATAACAAAAAACCTTATGAGAACAAAATAAAATGGGCAAACTTTGAGTCATAATAGAGCTTTGTACTTTGTTATACAGGGTAGTCAGTACAGGTCAGGTTCACCCCTGAGGTTGAATTAACACTTGTCAGGAAGCTGTTTGGTAGACTAAGAACCTGTTAAACAGAGGAAAACAGCAGTCATCCCCTTCTGTTCTGCCACTGTGTCACTGCCATACACTGCTGAATAATTCATCACAGCAGAGGGTGTGTTTTTGTTGCTGTCAAAAGAAACAGACGTCGGCACAACAAAACATGGACTCTTAACTGTGTCATGAGTGTGGCAAAGTGTCAAAAGAGACATTGGACATTTTTGCTTATCTTTGTACAGCATAATGAACATTACTCAAAACATTGTTTTGCCACCAATATCTTATTCTGAAGTTTAGCATTTCATTATATATATATATTGATTTATATTGTGAATAAATATATTTTTTCTTTTAACATACATACAGGGGTTGGACAATGAAACTGAAACACTGGCCAATATAGTTTTGGAGGTTTCGCACCTATAAGTCTACTTGTGCTAGATGGGCAGGTCACTGTCAAGGACTACTGAACCATTCTGGAGGACCATGTGCACCCAATGGTGCCTAAAGTTGGTGTTGTGTATCAGGATAATAAAGTTTTATTTAAAGTTCCCCTGTAGTCAATAATTTTATCCCTTAAAACTCATCTTTGATCACCAAAATGACATATTTGAATGTTTTTTCCTGTGAAAAAAATTTCTTCATGCATTAAAATAGCTTGAATGTATTTTCACGGAGCCATGACTATGCAAATTAGCCCCACCTCCACTCACTCACACCAGCTCAGAGATCCACTTTTTACAACGTCAGACACATAGCGGTAATTAATATGATTAGCCTTTGGCTTGACTACGTTATCAAACAGCTAATAATGTGTTGCTAATGTTACACAAACCGTGGTCCCGTTAATCTCAGAGTCAGACAGCTGCCTTCTGAAAATTAGTATCCTTTGAACAACTCCGAACATCAGTGGAGAAAGGCATATAGTTCATCATAACATCGTAATATACATCATAAACTCGCTATATTGCTAAATCTGCACATTTTTTCGTGATTGGGTACAAGTTAGTTTGTGACAACAGAAACACCAGCGATATCAAACTGCGTTTTTGAGACTGTCCTCAGTTTAAAAAAGAGAAAATACTCAGCAATGGTGCTGACTTACAGTTGCAGGAAAAAGTATATGAACCACTTGCAGAATCTGTGAAAATGTGAATAATTTTAACAAAATAAGAGAGATCATCCAAAATGCATGTTATTTTTTATTTAGAACTGTCCTGAGTAAGATATTTTACATAAAAGATGTTTATATATAGTCCACAAGACAAAAAAAATAGCTGAATTTATTAAAATAACCCCGTTCATAAGTATGTGAATCACTGATTCTTAATACTGTGTGTGGTTACCTGGATGATCCACGACTGTTTGTTTGTTTTGTGATGGTTCTTCATGAGTCTCTTGTTTATTCTGAGCAGTTAAACTGAGCTCTGTTCTTCAGAAAAATCCTCCAGGTCCTGCAGATTCTTCAGTTTACAAGCATTTTTTGCATATTGGAATCCTTTCCAGCAGAACCAGTCCCTAAATTGTCCTCAGTGTGAAAAGACAGATCTCAAAATCATTCAGTCACTGCTGTAAAGGGTTAAAATATGCAAAAGATGGTGGAAAACTGAAGAATTTTTGGGACCTGGAGAATTTTTCTGAAGAACAGAGCTCAGTTTAACTGTTCAGGACAAACAAGAGACTCATGAAGAACCATCACAAAACATAAAAACAGTCATAGATCATCCAGGTAACCACACATTAAGAATCAGTGGTTCACAAACTTTTGAACTGGGTCATTGAAATAAATTCAGCTATTTTTTTTTTGTCTTATGGATTATATGTAAACAACATCTTTTATGTAAAATATCTTACTCAGGAAAGTACTAAATAAAAAATAACATGCATTTTGTATGATCTCACTTATTTTGTTAAAATTTTTCACATTTTCAAAGATTCTGCAAGTGGTTCACATACTTTTTCTTGCAATTGTATACATTTGCACATGGTTTGTCTTAAAGGTGCCCAAGAATGCTTTTTCACAAGATGTAATATAAGTCTAAGGTGTCTCTTGAATGTGTCTGTGAAGTTTCAGCTCAAAATACCCCATAGATTTATGTGAGTAAAGTATTTATTTGGATGTTAAAGTTTTATTCTGAGTGAATTTGAGGCTGTCTTCCGTGGCTAACAGCTAATGCTACACTGTTGGAGAGATTTATAAAGAATGAAGTTGTGTTTATGAATTATACAGACTGCAAGTGTTTAATAATGAAAATAGCGACGGCTCTTGTCTCCGTGAATACAGTAAGAAACGATGGTAACTTTAACCTCATTTAATAGTACATTAGCAACATGCTAACGAAACATTTAGAAAGACAATTTACAAATATCAGTAAAAATATCATGCTATCATGGATTATGTCAGTTATTATTGCTCCATCTGCCATTTTTTGCTGTTGTTCTTGCTTGCTTACCTAGTCTGATGATTCAGCTGTGTGCAGCTCCAGATGTTAACTGGATGCCCTTGTGTAATCCCTTTCATAATGTTGGGAACATGGGCTGGCATATGCAAATATTGGGGCGGACACCCCGACTGTTACGTAACAGTCGGTGTTATGTTGAGATTCGCCTGTTCTTTGGAGGTCGTTTAAACAAATGAGATTTATATAAGAAGGAGGAAACAATGGGGTTTGAGACTCACTGTATGTCTTTTCCATGTACTGAACTCTTGTTATTCAACTATGCCAAGGTAAATTCAATTTTTGAATCTAGGGCACCTTTAAATCATATTAAAAACACCATATAGACATATAATAACATTAAAAACTTGATTTTTAAGTGAAGTTGAACATTTCCCATGGCCTGCATAGTCACCAAATCTGAATATTATCAAGCCACTTTGGAGTATTTTGGAGAAGTCAGGAAACGTTTTCCTCCTCCAGCATCACACAGTGACCTGGCCACTGTTCTGGAAATGGAATGGCTCAAATTATTGTGGTCTAAAACCAGATGTTTCAGTTTCATTGCCCAACCCCAGTAGTTCATAGTTTATAAACGTTTTGCCTACTTAGGTTTACAGCGTTTCCTTTTTGCTCTGTGCAAATTTTTAGTTAGGCATCTACCCCCTAGAGGTCGCCATTGCCAACAACTTATATTAATTGATCTTGAACAGCTAACAATATGCAGTAAGTAAAGATAAATACAACAGATATATGAAATAGAAGAGGTTGTATTTTGTTATTCTTTCTATCTATCTATCTATCTATCTATCTATCTATCTATCTATCTATCTATCTGACTGTAGGTAAGATGATAGGTGAGATCAAGGTTGCATTGAAGAAGGAGATGAAGACTGAAGGAGAGCAGCTGGTTCTTGAGATCCTGCAGTGCAGAAACATCACCTACAAATTCAAATCTCCAGACCACCTACCTGGTAATGAAATGTTCCTCAACACATACTCATTATACCATTGCAATCAAGTAATGTAGTCAAGATAAGTCATTTGAGAAAGATTTTTAATACTTGATCTTGAAATGCTGATGAATCTGTTATATTTGTAGACTTGTATGTAAAGCTTTATGTGGTGAATGTGGCAACTCAAAAGAGGATCATAAAGAAGAAGACCAGAGTGTGTCGCCATGACAGAGAGCCATCATTCAATGAGACATTTCGTTTTAACCTGAATCCTGTAGGCCACTCTATTCAGGTGAGAGAAATTACAAACTGAAGGAACTTCAAAATATATATAGTCTCACACACACACACACACACACACACACACACACACACACACACACACACACACACACACACACACACACGGGTTGCGGACCTGCTAACAAGAATTTAAATTGTTGTTGTTACGTAAATCTCAGTACTAAACAAAGAGCGTTAATTGTGGGATTATTTGAATACGTCAATTTAAATGAAAACCAATTATTTAAGTTAAACTAAAATTATTAATTCAAGTTAAATGAACTCCATTGATTCTAGTTAGCTGTACATGGTTGATTCTATTTGGTTTTACTTGTTTTAATAACATGGAACCACTGTCCATGAATTAATCATGTTCAGCCAAAGAGCTATTTTTTGGGGGTTGGTAAGATTTTTTAAATGTTTTTGAAAGTTTCTTATGCTCATCAAGACTGCATTTATTTGATCAAAATACAGTTAAAACAGTAATAGTGTGAAACATTTTTAAAAAAAATTTTTTTCATTTTTTTTAAATAATCTATTTATTATATTTTAAATTGTAATTTATTCCTGTGATGACAAAGCTGAATTTTCAGCATCATTACTCCAGTCTTTAGTGTCACATGATCATTCAGAAATCATTCTAATATGCTGATTTGACCCTTCGCTGGGAGTTTGATTGACAAGCGATCTAACCAATCAGAACGCCGAATCCGCCATTTTGTCCGACAAAGCAATCAGGAGTTAGAAGATTAACCTCGGTGGACTTAAACTTGAAAAATGGTGTGTACTGACATCTTTGCGTGTTTGAAACAACATTACTTCTAATGTTCATTCATGTTTATTTGATGCTATTAATGAACTAGTAGGAAGAGATGATCGGTTTACGAGCCTCTTGAGCTGAGGCACTACAGCGATCTGTCACGACACATTAAAGAGCCACAAAAGAGGTTTTTATTGTTCGAATTTCTTAAAAAATTACATAATTTGAAAGCTGGGACTTTGTTTAATATCATAAGTAACCTGCTCTGTCTTGTCTGTCGACGTGTTGTCAGTATCCTCTTTGCTCCGGTATGTATTTTTCACTGTATGTGGGTGACAGCGCCACGGCTTGTCGGACAAAGCAACAGTAACTAAGGGGGGCGGGTCTTTGCGAAGGGTCAGAAACATTTCTTATTATAATGTTGAAAACAGCTGTGCTGCTTAATATTTTTGTGGAAATCATGATACATTTTCAAGATTCTTTGATAAATAGACTGTAAAGTCTTTACAGTCACTAAATAAAAGTATTAATTTATTTTAAATCTTACTGCCCCCAAACTTTTGAACAACAGTATATGTATAATATTATTTAAATAATTATTTAAATAATTTAACTTGAATCTTTTACTCACATTTTGTTTGCCCTTTCCCCACGTCTTGTATCCCCTTCCTCCTCACAGCTGTTCCTGGTGTCAAATGGAGGGAAGTTTATGAAGAAGACCCTGATTGGCGAGGCCTACATCTGGCTGGACAAAGTGGACATGCGTAAGCGGGCAGTCAGCTGGCACAAGCTAATGGCCACCACCAATCAAACGCAGCCATAATCAGACGCACATCCATCTCCCATCAGAACCCTCAAAAAAAAAAAAAAAAGAGAGAAATAAAACAGGAAACAGTAGGTTCGTCAAACTGGAATGGCTGACAGGAGAAAATCAAGGTGAAGAAATAAACTGACTACTGTGTCGAACAGTCTGTAGGGTCAGACTTCTGGTTTTCCCAACCATTCCCAATCAGGATATGTAAATCCATTTCCTCTCCCAGAGCACTGCTGTTGTCTTTTTGCGGGAGTCATTTTTGCAACTACATTCTACATCTAAAATATCGTAGGCATGGGCCAATTATTACTTGAGGTTTTCTACATTTCAATGCCATTTCAGATGTTATCACATGTTCAAGGTCATATATATTTCTCGCAAAAAAAGAAAAGAAAAAAAAAGTAAACATTATTCACATGGAGATAAACGTAGCATAATTTATAGTTCTTTACACAATCATGTGATATACAATGACCATATCAGTCTATGTTATGCACTGTATGGAAGTTATACTGTAAGGAAGAAAGACAATCGTAAATATAATGGATTTCCCTTTTCGAATGCAGCATCCAACCGCACACAATTTAAGATTCCTCCGTTTATATTGTCTCGAGTGTCGTCTTCAACGTTTAGGGAATGTTGTGACTGATGTCATTGAAGTTGAGATGATCTGGTTTTCACACAATCTTCTTGAGATGTGTCGAGAATGGCTGTTTGTTGGATGCTAAATGAGGGCGTACTTTGTTTTTAGCATCTCAAGCCCTCGAATTAGGTTCTCTGAAGTTAAAGGGCATCTATTCTCTGTCCAGAAGTATGATTGTACGTGTCCGCAATGTGTTTGTTTTATGAAGAGCATCTTGAAGTAAATGTCATGTCAGTGGTCAGATGTTGTCATCAATAGTCTCCGTTTTGTGATCAAGTTGTATGTGGAATCCAAATATGCAATGACAAAAAAATATATATATTATTAATATTAATTAACGTACACCTTTCTGGCATTTATATAAGGGTTTTGGCTCAATTGGCTCGACTAAAATCCAAATGTTATGTTTGTTGTTTATTTGAATGGTGCAATGTCCTACGTCCCGTGTCACTGTTCCATAGTGGTGCACTTTTTAATATTGTTTTTCTGCTGTAAAGTTCATCTGTTCATGTCAGTTTAGCTACGAAGGATGGTTCTTTTTCATTATGATCACTGCCTCTGCACCATATCAGTGTACAGCTACACTAGTATGTGCCATCGATGGATAAAGGCACATGTTTTTGTCTGTCTAGGTCCTGAAAACACCATTATGTAATTTAACTTAACGGTCAGTGTTTCCATTATCGATATCAGTGGACATATCTCACACATGGAAACGGAGTGTTTTGTAACCTGGCTAATAAAACGTACACAGACGTTTCCATATGATTTAATCTGCATCTTGCACAGCTGGTGCACAGATGTATCTGAATAAAAGGTTGCTGTCATAGTAAGATAAACTATTGTGTGCCAACCTGATGTTTTAACCAAACCACTGCTTCTGTTTGGGTAAATCTATGCAACATGGATTATGTTCTTTGAATGCATATACCTTAACATGCGACATCCAGCGAGTGTCTGAATATATGTATATCTGTTAAAGAAAACAAGAAATTAATTATATGAATATTGTATAGTGTTTATTTTTATTTATTTATTTATTTTTTACTTCCTCTTTATGGCACAGTACATATTAATAGTATGCACTTTACGTTATTGTTTTCATAGGTTTCCAAATGTCATCATAAATAATGACAAAAAAAATATGCTAAGATACCAGAAAATTGGGATTGGGAAACATAATGGGAAACATAATGCATATTTTCAGTTGTACCCTTTAAGCAAGCACATTCATTTCTTTTTGACTACTAAATATTATCTTCTATTCTTATATTACTCCATTCCTTTTAAAATCATGATGCGTTTGATGAATTCAGTTGCCGTAAATAGTGTGAATGTAATTTTTTTTTTTTGTAAATATATAGGATATTTTCTACGAGAAGAGGTCTGAATATTTATTTGGTCTGACGTTGAGCATGTGATTGTGATCAAGGTCAAACTATGTCTGTACATATACTGTATTTGTCTAAGTGTGTAAGAAAGTAATATCTGGATTGGTTTAAAATCATGTGTTCAATCAACCCATTCCAACCCAACCTGTTTGATGAAATCAACAACATCTCTCAGAATGAAAATGAAAAGAAAAAAAAAAAGAAAAAAAAAAGGAAAAAGACGATACAAAATTTCCTGTCAAATTGAATGGTTGTCAAAGAGTTTCTATGTTTTTACATAGATGTTGCATGTTTTGTTAGATGTTTGTTGATATATTTTGCCTCCGGATTCAGTTTAAAAAGAGAGAAAAATTGAACACATCATCTGAAGTTGTATGCCGACTGTAAAAATGCTTGTAAAATGAGTCTTGTTTTTCACTTCGTGTAAAAAAAAAAGTAGAAAAAAATCTAATGTTATGGTTTTGTGGTTGTCCACAGGATGTCATGAAATTATGCAAATTGTGCAGTAGAGAAAAGATAATATATGAAAAATAACAAATAAATAAATAAATAACTTTCTCCCTGCGTCCAAATAATAAAGAATAGATTTATTTCAAATGTGAAAATGTTTGGTATGTTTTGATTGTTAATGTGCTCATATCTGGTGAAATGTTTACATTTTTCATTCTTATTTGATGGTTATTGGATTAATTCAATTGTCGCTTGAATTGTCTCAGCCCTATTTTAGGACCATTAAAGTTTTTTTTTTTTTTTTTTAATTAAACATTTTAAATGAATAATATTTACAACAAAGCCCAAAATCCGCCCACAGTCATAAAAGGTAAAAGATACAGAGATTAAAAAAGGGGGTAAGAAAGAGGAAAATTGTAAAATATAAATTATATACACTGCCCTCCAAAAGTTTGGAAACACTCCTGGCAAAGTGTGGTTTTGGACGATATCAGCATAAATCCTTATAATTTTTTGGTGCAAATACATTACAGTAACTTGACATTATCATTTAAGACTAGCAATAATAATTTTCATTTTGATTACATAATAATGGCAATATATACATGTCAAAATCAGATATGCCCCTTTGCCAGCTGTGATGCCTGGTTACTGGTTTAAACTTGGCCCAGGTTTGTAAAAGATTTGTAGGTCAGCACACCTTAATAGCTTCAACAATTGATTACCAATTAAGTTTATAATACAATGAACCAATTAGAACCCAGTTTAGGTCAGATAGCTGCTAATGGTGGATATTTTGATAAACTTTATATAATAAAATATGTTTTCATAGTTTGTGTTGTCCCTTATCAGTGCAAAATTATCACAAATTAAAAAGGATTCATGCCAGTATTGTCCAAAACCCCACTTTTCTAGGGCGTTTCCAAACTCATATACAACACACACACACATATATATATATATATATATATATATATATATATATATATATATATATATATATATATATCGATTTGGGGTGAAATATGTGAGCGAATTAATAGGTTTTGTGCGATTTACAATCTTGTGTTTACAGTTTTTGGCCAGCAGAGGGAGATGTCTGTCTAATAATAATTACAAGGGAAGTAGCTCAGAGACTGGCCATATACGTGAGTATTCAAAAGAAGTTAAACTTAATTAGCTCAGTTGTTTCGATTTATGAAAATAATCACTTATTTGAAATATATGATGAACTGACCAACTAAATGATCATTGCGTGAACTGCAACAAACATGCACGTATACTAAGAAAAAAAAAGAGGAAATGAAGGAGAAAAAGGGAGTGTGACTCATCCGGGCCTCATTATCCCCTCAGCATTTTGTCAGGGTTAAATTAAAGAACACAAGGCGGCCTTACCAGAACGATTACAAGTCCTGACTCCTGCCACCACACAAAGAAACTACCACTCATCACTGTAGCCTCAGGTCTGTTTCAAAGCAGGAGCAACAAGAACCATGTACTCGAAACAGACTATGAGAGGAGTGTTTGTGAGCTTCCATTCTCTCTCTGGGTAATGCGAGGCAGGGCATGTTGCCATGGAGACGGGGGTATAGGGGTAGGAGGACCCAGGGGAG
This sequence comes from Megalobrama amblycephala, assembly GCF_018812025.1. Lineage (NCBI taxonomy): Eukaryota > Metazoa > Chordata > Actinopteri > Cypriniformes > Xenocyprididae > Megalobrama > Megalobrama amblycephala. Next base: position 21,905,419 of record NC_063062.1, read on the forward strand.
CGATGTAGCTTGGATAGCAGGATGTGCTAGTGAGTGTGTGATACTCATCATCCTCAGTTCAGTAGACCATGATAAATTCTGGTTTTTGATGTGTCTAATCAGCCAGCATTACTCGATAATACTGTGCAAATGAGAACGCTTTCCCTGAAAATCGAGCGAAAGCCGCTCACGATTTTTAGCTCGATATCCGTCGCAGAATTGCTTTGACAAACGTCTTATATCTGAAGTTAATTAGCTTCCTCAAACTCCCGAGAGACAATGGTCTGTTTGTTTCAGAATCAGGCCTAATAAACGCCGTAGCTAGAGTTACCGAAACAAGCCTGTAGTAAATAAATAAATGCACACACTTTAGTTTCATAAATGGAGTCTAGACCCAGGGGGAGGTTGCATAAACCACTAAGACTAGTCTTACAATTCAGTGATCTTTTTTGTTTCTTTAAGACTGTTCATAACTTTTTAAGTCAGTTACATAAAAAACGTAGATTGGTCTAATTTGATAAAGAAAAGTAAGACTGCCCCTTGACTAACTGTAGTTATGTTAAGACACTGTCTTTACGTAATGGCTATGTCTATAATCTACGTATTGGTTTATAATCTTTTAGCTGTGAAAGACACTTAAATAGGAGCATTCACGTGCGAGGGACCATCCTAAAATGTAAAATGCAACTATCTGTTTGTTTTCATGTATAAAGACCCTATTTGTAAAATAAAATGAGGTCTATGTGTAAAAATTATTTGTAAAATATTTAGTTTCTGTTATTGCGTTACGGAAGCCCTAACCGCATGGTGAAAAAAAAAAACTTGGTAGGGAGGAAGAAAAAAACGAAATCTTATCTCGTTATTTCGACATATTAAGTGTTTATTTCAAGATATTAAGTCGTTATTTCAACATAATAAGTCGTTATTACGACATAATATCTCGTTATTTCAAGATATTAGGTCGTTATTTCGCAGCAAAAGCTAGAATTACGATCCAATACATTAGTGTTGCGCCACTGAAGACGTTGATAAGTGCGTGTCCTTTATCATACTTGATAGACAACAAAGAGTTATTATGTCGTTATATCGACGTATTATGTTGAAATAACGAGATATTGTGTTGTTATATCGACTTATTATGTTGAAATAACGAGATATTATGTCGAAATAACGACTTAATATCTTGAAATAACGAGATATTATGTTGCTATATCGACTTATGTTGAAATAACGAGATATTATGTCGTAATAACGACGTATGTTGAAATAACGAGATATTATGTTGATATAACGACTTAATATCTTGAAATAACGAGATATTATGTCGTTATAACGACTTATTATGTTGAAATAACGAGATATTATGTCGTAATAACGACTAATTATGTTTAAATAACGACTTAATATCTTGAAATAACCACTTAATATGTCGAAATAACGAGATAAGTTTTCGGGGTTGTTTTCCTCCCCACCAAGTTTACATAGGCTACTTAATATAATACTGAACAGTTAGGTGTAGATGTGTTATTAATTTATTTAAATTAAGTTGAATTTATTTTAATCAGTTTATTTATTTAAATCAAATTCATATATTATTTTGATACAAATTATTACTTATTTAAATCATTTTTTATATCAATTTATTGTAATCAAATTTATTTGTTAAATCAAATATTATTTGTTTATTTTTTATATTTAAATTAGATACAGTGGCATGAAAAAGTATGTGAACCCCTTGCAGAATCTGTGAAAATGAGAATTATTTTAATAAAATAAGAGGGATAATAAAAAATGCATGTTATTTTTTTAAACTGAGCTCTGTTCTTCAGAAAATTCCTCCAGGTCCTGCAGATTCATCAGTTTTCAAGCATTTTTGCATATTTGAACCCTTTCCAGCAGTGACTGTGGGATTTTGAGATCTGTGTTTTCATACTGAGGACAACTGAGGGACTCAAACACAACTATTAAAAAAGGTTCAAACATTCACTGATGCTCCAGAAGGAAACACGATGCATTAAGAGTCGGGGTGTGAAAATCAATGGTTCACATACTTATGAATGGGGTTATTTGAATAAATTCAGCTATTGTTTTGTCTTGTGAACTAAATGCAAACATCTTTTATGTAAAATATCTTACTCAGGACAGTACTAAACAAAAAATAACACACATTTTTTATTATCCCTCTTATTTTATTAAAATAATTCTCATTTTCACAGATTCTTCAAGGGGTTCACATACTTTTTCATGCTACTGTAGATTGTATTTATTTATTTTAAACAATGTATTTATTCTTTTAAATAAAATTACATTTATTTAAGCAGTGTTTATTTTAATCAAATATATTTAACCATTTTTATTATTTAATTATTTATTTACTGTTACTATTTTATTATTTAATTATATATATACAGTATACAGTATCTCACAGAAGTGAGTACACCCCTCACATTTTTGTAAATATTTTATTATATCTTTTCATGTGACAACACTGAAGAAATGACACCTTGCTACAATGTAAAGTAGTGTACAGTGTACAGAGTGTACAGCTTGTATAACAGTGTAAATTTGCTGTCCCCTCAAAATAACTCAACACACAGCCATTAATGTCTAAACCGCTGGCCACAAAAGTGAGTACACCCCTAAGTGAAAATGTCCAAATTGGGCCCAATTAGCCATCAATATCACACACTCTTATCACCTTATTGAGCTCACAGGAGAAGTTCCATATGACTGTGCACAACATTGTAGATTTTATGACCAAAAAAACTAATGTTCAGGAAGGAAAGTAAAAAAAAAAAAAAAAAAAAAAAAATCAAGATTATATTTTGCCTAGCAATCATTGTAGATACAATTATTTGACTTACAGTACATAACCTAAAGTAGCTGTTTCTCTAGTTTAAGTTGATTATTTGCATTCATGCTAACTTCACTTAGCTGTTATGGCTGTTTGGGGTGATCACATTCAAGTCAATCACATTCTCTGTTAGGTTTAGTTCACCCAAAAATGAAAATTACTGCAAGCTTTACTCACCCTCAAGTCATCCTAGGTGTATATGACTTTCTGATGAACATAATCACAGAAATATTAATAAATATCCTGAAGCATCCAAGCTTTATAATAGCAGTGATCTAGGTCTCATTGAGTATGAGCTGAAGAAAGTGCTTCCATCCACATCCATCCATCCATCATAAACGTACTCCACACGGCTCCGGGGGGTTAATAAAGGCCTTCTGAAGCAAAGCGATGCATTTGTGTAAAAAACATTTGAAATCCTTATTTAAACAAGTCATGAAGTAAAATATATAGCTTCCGCCAGACCGCATTCCGTATTGAAGTTACGAAGAAAGGGTAAACTGGCGTCACGTCAGTTAAACTTTTTCCTTAAGTTGAATAGGGAAGGTGTAGGACGTAGTGTAAGCTTTGTGAACTGCAAGAGTTTTACACTTTCTGCGTATGTTGAATACGGAAGGCGGCTCGTGCGGAAGGTAGAAATTTTACTTCATAACTTGTGAACAAAGTCGGCCAATACTGAGCCGACATTCGGACATTAACATGTAAGTGCTGCACAGTGTTCACTGCGTCAACTGCATAGAAGGCTGTCAAAGAAGAGAGGAGATTGTTGAATAAAGTCGTTATTTTTGTTTTGTTTTTGTGCACAAAAAGTATTCTCGTTATAAATATTGAACCACTGTACTCACATGAACTGATTTAAATATGTTTTTAGTACATTAATGGATCTTGAGAGAGGAAATGTCATTGCTGGCTATGGAGGCCTCACTGAGTCATCGGATTTCAACAAAAATATCATAATTTGTGTTCTGAAGATGACTTACAGGTGTGGAACAGTATGAGTGTGAGTAATAAATGACATTATTTTCATTTTTGGGTGAACTAACCCTTTAATGTTAAAACACTGTAGTCACTTTGACTATTTTAACAATGTCTTTATGGACCTTGACTGACGATAATTACACTGCTTTCTATTGGTGATATATATAAAAAAAAAACGTTAAAAACAAAGTAGACAAATGTGTCTAATGTGCATCAAAATTTGAGAGATCTAGCACAAACAACCACTGAGTTACTGATGCTCAAGGAAAAAGTGTTGCTATCATCCCCAGTCTCCCCTTATATTTACAACTTTTCCACGGACTCCCAGTTTGAAAACCCTGGTCTAGACAAACAGATCGAGACTCTCCTGCCGTCATTAAATGAGCTTGGTCATTAGCTTTTACCGAACGGCCCAGGGTCAAGCCACAGGCGCGCTCACAAACACACCAACACTTCGCCGACACAAAGAGTTTCACCCGCAAATGCACCTGGAAGGTCCTCGGAAATGCTTTTAATGCACATCAATGTCTAATACACTTCACTGCCAGAGCCTCTTGTGTGCAGGCCCGACCCCATAAACACAGACCTGTCTGAAAAGAGTTGGGTGAACACATTAAACTGCAAGCAAAGTGCACATGCACTCCGCTTTCCAGCATCCTTTAATCATCGGCTGGGCCGTGCATAAGAGGAAAGAGGTCACAACAGCGCTGTCTATTTAAGACCTATTGGGAATTTTAATGAGAAAGTGTGTTTTTGATGATGGGACGGCATCTTTTCATTTAGCCGAGTGTTGGCCCAGGGCTTTTATCCTGGTCTGTTATAGTTGGCTACTCTCTGTGCTTGAAGCTACAGGGTCACTGTATCTCTTCTCCATCAGAGGGGCTGCAGTGGTGCATCAGTACAAAACCTCCTCTAGGCCCTGTTGGATCCGCCGTTCGATGGGATGGATGGGTGCTAATGGACCTTCATGCAGACCAGGGAACAAAAGCACAAGGCCTCTCCTATTATAGAGCTCGCGCTCTCTCGCAGTCTCGCGCCCTGTTGCACGCGCCTCGCTTTGACACTCGTCGTTGCCGCGGAGAGCGCGGTTGCTAGGCAACGGGTGAAAGCCGAAATCCCTGGGTAACTCGCCGCTTACTGCCCCGACCTGCCTCCCATCCCTGCTCGCTCGCTTATTAACTTTATTGCAATGGGAAGAAAAATAAACAGTATATCATTTAAACGAGCATCATAGCTATATAACTTTGCTACGATTTATAGCATTGCCTTACGTTATAAAGAAGAAAAAGAAAAAAGGATACTGTGCATGCAAGCGTTCATGAATGAGATGCATCATTTAGTGATGCCCTGAATGAATAATGAACGGATGTATTTGAAAAACCATCTATGATGTGCTCTCACTTAGCCTAAATATTGATCAGTTGTGTATTTTACGTCAGATAGGCTAATTAGTTTAACTTTATGTAGTTTGGTGATGTTAGTGTACATGGAGATGTTGTTTTGTATAACATCATTATTTATATAATTATTTTTATAACAATAATAATAGGCTAATATGTGAAATGTACGGAGCCCCTAAAGGGACCTTTGCAAAAATAAAAAATATACAGACTTTCGCATGCTCACGCCATAAGTTTCTCGTACGCACGTGAAAGTCTGTATATTTTTTATTTTATTTTTGCAAAGGTCCCTTTAGGGGCTCCGTACATTTCACATATTAGCCTATTATTATTGTTATAAAAATAATTATATAAATAATTATGTGTATTTTACTAACAAGACGTATCAATGTATCGGCCTATTTATATAAATATAATATTTATAAATATAATAATTTAAAAAAAATAATAATTAAAAATATTATAATAAACGTTTGGCTAATCTAATAATAATCGAATTATCATCTTGTTATTAGTAATTGTAGTAGTATACAGACTTTATATAGGCTAATTTGAATTAAAATTAATATTTTATCTGGCTAATCAAAATGAATATTATATTTTTGCATGTAGATGACTTTATTTTGTTAATATAAAATGAATATAAGTATTTATATACGTTGCGTAAGTATAAGTATTATTTAAAATAACAATAAAAATAAAATATTTTTGAACAATTATTTTGTATTTTATGGAAACACATATTCACGTAAATCGAAATGCCAAATCCTTTGTGTTGGCTTTCAGGAGAGTATCTTGGCACTTTTGTGCGCATTCTTAATTGATTTCAGGAGGGTGTTACTTAGTATGTGTTGAGGAAGCATAAGAGGAGGAGGAGGAGGAGGAGGAGAGAGAGAGAGAGAGGGACTGGAGAGGGTTGCGTTGTATGAAGATCCGATGAAAGATAACAGGCTATTGCAATAAGAGGGCAAGAGAGAGGGGTGGGGGCAGAATGACGCTGATTCGGGGCTATTGATCTCTCCCTCCCCTCTATATGGGGTCAGTAGTTTGATCAGAGCGCGCGCAGGATCACACAGAAGAGCCACGCGCTTTTGCCATGTAACACGAAGCGGCGCGTATAGAGATATCCAACAGGACACTCATCACCAATCCGATCCTGTCTGTCTCTAACCTGATGACGGGAAATAATAAGATTATCCAGCAGGACAGGAGAGCGACACGTTATATCTCTGAAGAAAAGTAACTGGAGTGGATTGACAGATGATGGTGCGCTCGAGATCAACAGATCTGACCATGAATCCGTTCCGAATCTCCGTGATGATGATGTTCATCTTCGCATCTGTTCATATCTCGTGCCCATCGCAGTTCCCCAGTCCGCTCATGTAAGTACTTTGATTTTGTTGTCTGTGTAGAAGAGTGTCAGGGTTTCAACTGTTGATTAAAATGCATTTTTATTTCATTCAGGTCGTGCTGGATGCACAAGGCACAAACTATTTATTTACTTGTGTTTAACGCAGTTTAACTTGCCCCTATAGTGGTCAATAACATCCAAAGCGGAAACGTAAATTTAAACTTGTAGACAAATTGTGTTGGGTGTGATGTTAACAGGCAACGGTTGTTTAATAATAAAGCAGAGAAATTCGCAATCAATATTATGAATTATCCTGAATGATTAAGGGTGAGGAGTCAGGCATATTGCAGTTTCCCCATTATTGATTTGTTTAATGAAAAAAGCTTTCTTTCAAGGAATGGTTCGCTTGAAAATGACAATTCTGTCAGTATTCACTGACCATGTTGCTTCAAACCTGTATGACTTTATTCTGTGGGAAAAAAAAGAGAAAGAATTTGAATATTTTTCATACAAGGAGAGGTGATAAGCACAATTGTTAAGATACAAAAAGCACCATAAAATTGTTCCATATGGCGCACTGTAAAAAAAAAAAAAAAAAAAATTTCATGATTTATCACAACATTTTTTCTTTTGTCAAATCAACTTCTATAATTAATGTGGTTCGGATAGCATAATATTTTGAGTTTCTGTTGATTAAACCAATCACCTTCATTGTATAAACTCAAATATTCAATTTTAATGAACTCAAATTTTTAAGGCAAGTAACTTACTTTTTTTAAGTTAAACCAACAGTTCTTTTTTACAATGTGTGAGCTATAGTCTTCTGATTATGAGCTTCATCTTCAGTAAGCTTGAGAACAGCTGTGACCAAATCACTGAGTCATTGAGTTGAACTATGATTTGTTAAAGAATCAGTCCAATTTGTGAACTGGTTCAACTTATTGAAAAGAACTGGCTCAAAAGAACGATTCGTTCATTGTTCCTGTGATCTGTCCGCAAACCTCTTTCGAATATCAGCGGATGACAAATTGTCTGTTAATCTCACAAAGCTATTTTGTTTTGTGTTTATGTGTTTCACTTAGATTGTACTGGCACTGATCTTAAAGGTTAGAAGATAGATTAAAGGTTTCCATTTCACTTCCACCTTATGTAATCTTGATTTAAGGTTTTTCACTTTACAAATATCATTCAGTCCTTGATATTTAAGTTAAAATAGGGTCATACCTTATTTTACCTTTCTAAAGATATCCAGATTGTTTGCCTCAATGTTACTTGAACAAAAGTTCAGTATTGTGTGTGTTAATGTACAGTATTTTATAACATATTCAACAGAAGTGCAATGCGACCATGTATTGCAAACAAATTATTGTGTTCGTGAGGGACAGATGTGACCTGACAGATGGTTGAGCATTTTTTAGTTTTTGAGTTGGCAAGTCTTGTGTTAACCTATTTAAATTAGTCTGTATAAAAGACATGTTATATCTTATGGGAGAAATAACTTTTATCTGTTGTGGATGATTCTGAATTTGTACAGAAAAATATCAGTGTGGATATAGATCTCTGCACACCTGTTTTTGTATGTTCAGGATAGATGCATCTGAGATGTATGAGAGAACTTCTTCTTAAAAAGTGACAGTTTCACCAGGTGGTTGTGACAGAAGGACAAGAGAATAGGCTGTTTTTGTCTCTGTTACTGGCTTAACATGCCACATTTTTTACATGCTTTTAGAAATCCATAAACTGTCATTTCTGAATGCAATAAAAGACAGAATTAGTGTATTTTTACATTGTGACTGTGGTCTCACATTGTGTTTTATTGCATGGTGTAAAGAGCGTTAATGCAATGCATTAAGATACCCATTTACAAAGATTATGTAGCTGGACCTTTTGATTTGACCACCTGTTTCTTCTGCTGAACATGTATTCAGTAAAAAGAAATCTCTTGGGTGGCCTGAACTAATGTAGATTGATACAAATGGCCGTAAAAAAAACAGGGCACAATTGTTCTGCATAACAAGAGTTTTTCTTAAACAGGCTTTTCCGGTAGATTTCTGAGAATTTACGTCAATAATGCCTAATGCCTTGCTTTAAAATAATGGGAAAACTGTGCCTTTGTCATTTTCAATTACTGATTTTTTTCATTGAAAAGGTTACAGCAGCATATTATAGAGTGAATTAAAAGTTTTAACAACTTAAAGTATTAGTTCACTTTAAAATGAAAATCACCCCAAGCTTTAATCACCCTCAAGCCATCCTAAGTGTATATGACTTTCTTCTTTCTGAAGAACACAATCGGAGTTGTATTAATAAATATCCCGATGCATCCAAGCTTTATAATGGCAGTGAATGGGACCAATGAATATAAAGGTCAAGAAAGTGCATCCATCCATTATAAACGTACTCCACACGGCTCCGGGGGGTTAATAAAGGCCTTCTGAAGTAAAGCGATGTGTTTGTGTAAGAAAAATATCCATGTTTAAAAAAGTTACGAAGTACAATATCTAGCTTCCACCAGACCGCCTTTTTGAATTCGGAAGGCGTAGGACGTAGCATAAGCGTTTTGAACAGCGAGAGTTTTACATTTTCTTCGTAAATTGAATACGGAAGGTGAAAGATAGATATTTTACTTTATAACTTGTTAAATATGGTTATTTTTTCTTACACAAATGCATCGCTTCGCTTCAGAAGGCCTTTATTAACCCCCGGAGCCGTGTGGAGTACATTTATGATGGATGGATGCACTTTCTTGAGCTTCATACTCATTGGTTTCATCAGACAAAAAAAGTCATATACACATAGGATGGCTTGAGGGTGAGTAAAGACTTATTTATGAAACTATTCCAAACTTTTGCCCACCAGTGCATAAATCAGGTTTTTTAATCAATTGTGCAATGAAAAAATGCATTGAGCTATTCTAGAATGTACAATGGTTGTTGAGACCATCACTGTTGGAGAGAGAGAAACAATGCATCAAGACAAAAACATGAAAAAATTAATAAAACACTTTTGGATTTCCCTCCCATCTGTGCCTCTGATACATTTATAAAGGAAGTGAGAATACTCAATAACTAATCCACTCAATTTGGAGTGACATAAGCCACACTGCTCTTCTGGTTTCTTTCAATTGCTAGTATTAATGCAGAAACAGGCTCTTTTAAGAGGGAACTGAGGGAGGATTCCCACAGAGAGATGACGCAGGTGATCACTGTGACTGTGTCCTCCTGACAGCCAGAGACACCTGTCCCTCAGTCCCACACTGGTCCACTTAAGGACACAGAGACACCACTCAACTGTGGAGGGAACAAGAGACAGGTTATGCTATAAGAGACAGTGTGTTTGAGAGCACACAATTGCAGGTTGCAAAAGACAAAGTTTTTATTTTTAAATAATAGCATTTATAATAGAAGCTTAGCAGACAAGTAGGCCAGATGGTTAAAACCACGAAAATAATTACCTATTCTTAATTAAAATTAGCTGTGCAGGTTGTCTAAATCATCCGTTTAATTATTAATTTTAATAATACCATTCAGAAGTTTGGGGTATGTTTTTTTTTTTTTTTTAAAGAAATACATTCATACTTTTATTCAGCAAAAAGGCAAAAGTGACAAACTTTTACATTGTTACAAAACATTTCTATTTCAAATACATGCTGTTCTTTTGATCATTCTATTCATCAAAGAATTCCCAAAAAAGTGTCAAGTTTCAACAAAAATATTAAGCAGCACAACTGTTTTCAACACTGAAAATAATAAAGAAATGTTTCTTGAGTTGCAAATCAGCATATTAGGATTTCAGAATGATCCCAGGAATAAATTAAATTTTAAAAGAGGTTATTTTAAATTGTAATAATATTTCACAATATTACTGTTTTTCCTGTAGTTTTGTATTTGGCTTGGTGAACATTCTTCACAAAACATCTTACTGACACCAAACTTTTGAACGGTAGTGTAAGTTTGACAGACTTGAATTGCATTCAAGGTATACGGTTTATTAATTCATGTATTTTTTGAGAACCAAACACTGACTTTGGTGTTTTTAGTGCCTTGCTCTACAGTTTAAGCCACGGGAATGTTCAATCTTTCCTCCTTTTTTATGAATAATGTAACATTTTTAAGGAAGAAATAATGACAGGATTTGTCAAAGCATGCAAATTTAGTGCCATTAGAGACAAGTCTGACATCTACTGGTGCCCTCTTCAAAATAGGTGTTTGGTGCCCTGGCCTAGACTCTTACATTGTTCCTAGCAGCAACTGTATAGTGTTATGGAGCTTAGACATAAGTTCTTTTAAGAAAAAAGCTTAGAGTCACAGTTCTGTTCCCCTGTCAGATGAGCGCTAATCCTCAGCCTGTAAAGGGATTAAATAGCTTATTATAGAGGAGCGCAGGGAAATCTCTGAATGGACCTTGGAAATGGAAGTGAATGAAAGCACACGTTCGCTGGAATAAACTCATTATGATCGCTGACAAATTACCTTTTTTGCAGAATCCATCTAAAGAACTGTGGCCATTTCCTTTGACTAGACATTTTTATCTTACCTACTGTACTAGATAGATCTTTTAATTTAGGATAATGCTGTGTGGAAGTACCATTAAAAGATACATGAACAGTTAGGTAACACTTTACTTGTGGTCTGTATATGTATACTACATTATAAAAGTATACTTATTGCATTAATTATGCCTCATAATAGACCTGTAATGCTGGGTGGCTGAGTGCTAACAAAATTATTCTTTATTATAATCCACACAGAAATCTATGGAGACCGTAGGAGATATAAACAACCATATAACATTGACACGCAAACAATATTGTACCAAGGAACTAAACAGAACAAGGGGTTAGGCTTAACAGAAGGCTTAACAAGGGCACAGGTGAAAGTAATCCATAATCAAAAGACAAACAGAACACGTACATGGAATCAGGAACTATGGAAACTAATCACCAAACAGGGAAACTAACTAGGAACTAAGGAGAACGGGAACAGAGTGAACAGAGTGAAAATTAAACTAAAACATAACATACACCCCCCCCGGGAAAAGGGCGTGTTAGCGGAATAACAGTCCAACTGAGGAGGGAGGGTGGAGGCTCTAGATGAGGATGTGGAGCAGACTAAAGGTGGAAACAGAGAGGCACTGGTGGTGGGAGAGACCTGGGTGGCGATGATGGTGGGAGAAGCTAGAGTGCATCCATCTATCCATCCTTCATGGTCAGACGAGCATCCAAGGTGGAGCTAGGGTTCCTGAGGACTGAGGCGGAGCCAGTGGGACCAAGGACCAAGGCGGAGCCTGAGGGAAGGCGAAGACAGATGGAGCTGAAGGGGTGGAGAGATGGAACGCAGTGGATGGCTCGTACTGTAAGTACATGGCGCAGGCAGGGTGACGTCTGACCAAGGCTGAGCCGGAGGGACGAGGGAGCCTGGTGAAGCCGCAAGGACGATGGTATCTGGTGGAGATGAGGCAAAGCGGCACAGACAGGTCGATGGACCAGGATGGAGTAATGGGATCAGCATCTGGAGGCGGAGCCTCGACTTTCCTGGACAACGCTGGCGAACTGAACTGAACTCGAGGTGAATCCACACAATGGACTTGTGTAAGAGGAGGAGCCGAGGGGCTGAAAGGAAACCAGTGGAAGTGGGGGCTGAAGGACTGGAGACTTTGAGCTGGGCTGAACCAGTGTGGACACAGGAGACTTTGAGCTGGGCAGGACTAGCGGGAATGGGATAATCAGGAAAACTTGGTCTTTCATTTCAAAATAATTCCCAGAGGCCAGTCACAACACCTCCACAGCGGTGGGGGTGTGGGCAGGACATCCCTCCATGCCCTTGAACTCCACAAGCAACCTCACAGGGACAGACAATGTAGCTAGCTCACGCACCTTGTCAGATGTTTTGCGAGGCTCGAGCTCCAGGGCTATGGTCGACTCGGTCCTCCTTTCAGGCTCTGGCTCGTGCATTGCGCAGGCTCAAGCCCTCTGTCTGGGGTGGGCTCTGGCATTCGTGCCGTGCAGTGGGGTGATGGTCGGCTGGGCTCTGGTTCTGGAGCGAGGATGGTGATGGCCTCTTCAGCAGGGCAGCGTCAACTTGAATACGGAAAGCTGTTTAGTGAAAGCTAGTTATTTTACTTTATAATGTGCTAAATATGGATATTTTTCTTACACAAACGCATCACTTTGCTTCAGAAGGCCTTCTGTTAAAACCCCGGAGCCATGTGGAGTACATTTATGATGGATGGATGCACTTTTTTGAGCTTCAGACAGGTGGTTTCCTTGCACTGACATTATAAAGCTTGGGAGCATCAGGGTGATTATTATATAACTCAGATTGTATTCGTCTGAAAGAAGAAAGTCATATACACCTAGGATGGCTTGAGGGGGAGTAAATCATGGGATAATTTTCATTTTAAAGTGAACTAATCCCATCAAAAGGCTGGGAGTAAAGAATATAATATATAAATTAATATAATATAAAATATACAATATAAAAACACTGTTACTGTATATAAAGGTTGAAAAATATTATATTATAAATTATATAAATATTATTAATTTTCACAGCAATAAAGTAAATCATATGGGCCTATTTTATTTTTCTAATTATATTAATCTTTAATTTTTAATATTATTTATTATTATATTCAATTACAAGTAAAAAACATATTAGGCTAACACTGTTAGTGATATGAACAAAACAATATTTAGTAGCACAAAATTCATGATCGTGACAGACCTAACTGTGATTTCAATTAATTATTAAAATATCTAATGCATTACAGTATACATTATTAATACTTTTATAATGTATTATACTGTACATCAAGCTTCAAGTTAAGTGTTACTAAAATCTGCAGACATTTAGACTCGGGTGTATTAGTGCCTGAAAGGGTTGTGAGGTTGTGAGAATATTTGCTTCTCTTGCACCATAAAACCTGGCAACATGTGTGACTGAAAGTTTACTAGGTAGTGTGCAACATCTGTAAGTAAGCCAAAGTCCTGTGATTGAAGGAGACCTGGCTAGTAATGGCTTATTTACAGTGTTTTAAAGAGTGTGTGGTATTTTACATCGCTGGAGGCATCTACTTGCAAGCAGGATATTGTGACTTAAGATACTTAGTGGTTTAACCATATCTGTCCACCTCTGCTTGTTAGACAGCACCTCAGCCAACAGATTGTCTCATTGCAACCTACATCTGTGCTTCTGTGTTTCCAGCCCCTGAGGGAAAAGGCTATGACAGAAGAATAGAATGAGAACTAGAGGAGAAGAATGGAGGAGCCTATATTAAATTCAGAATTGTTTGCAGCCCATATATCTTTTTTCACTTTCCTTTTCAAATTCAGTTCTGACCCCAATATAGAGAGCACCAGAGGGTTCTATTATACTAGTATTGACGGTTTGGGTTCAGGACCTAAACTTGGACGGCTGCTGTGGATATGTGTGTTTCTGTTCTTCTGGGAAAGAGAGTAAGACCCTGTCCTCCTGTGGAACACAAAGCCAATCTGAAGGTCCTGAATGCAGCCACTGAACATTTGCTACTCAGCTTCTTTGATGTAGACGGCAGTCATTTGGTCCCTCACAGGGCAGAATGAGGGCAGAATGCTTTACTGAATATTTCTGTGCAGTGTCACGTAAGTGGGCGAGCGACTCAGTCACTGTTTAATAATCAAAGATAAAAAATAACTTAAAGGTGCCGTAGAACGTCTTTTGTAATATACGTCTAAGGTGTCCCCTGAATGTGTCTGTGAAGTTTCAGCTCAAAATACCCCATAGATTTTTTTTAAATTAGTTTTTTTAACTGCCTATTCATTCATCATTAAATATGAGCCGATTTAGGCTGCAGCCCCTTTAAATGCTCACGCTCCCCGCCCACGGAGCTCGCACTTGCCTTAAACAGCATAAACAAAGTTCACACAGCTAATATAACCCTCAAAATGGATCTTTACAAAGTGTTCGTCATGCAACATGTCTAACTGCGTAAGTATGGTATATATTTGGATGTTTACATTTGATTCTGAATGAGTTTGATGGTGCTCCGTGGCTAAAGCTAACATTACACACTGTTGGAGAGATTTATAAAGAATGAAGTTGTGTTTATGAATTATACAGACTGCAAGTGTTTAAAAAATGAAAATAACGACGGCTCTTGTCTCCGTGAATACAGTACGAAACGATGGTAACTTTAACCACATTTAACAGTAACAACATGCTAACGAAACCTTTATAAAGACAATTTACAAATATCACTAAAAATATCATGATATCGTGGATCATGTCAGTTATCAGCTTGCTTACCTAGTCTGATGATTCAGCTGTGCACATCCAGACGTCCTGCCCTTGTCTAATGCTTGAACATGAGCTGGCATATGCAAATATTGGGGGCGTACATATTAATGATCCCGACTGTTACGTAACAGTCGGTGTTATGTTGAGATTCGCCTGTTCTTCGGAGGTCTTTTAAACAAATGAGATTTATATAAGAAGGAGGAAACAATGGAGTTTGAGACTCACTGTATGTCATTTCCATGTACTAAACTCTTTTTATTTAACTATGCCAAGATAAATTCAATTTTTAATTCTAGGGCACCTTTAATATATACTACCGTAAAAGGTTTGTGGTCAGTAAAATTTTTTCAATTCTTAATTAAGAGTTTCTTATGCTCACCAAGGCTGCATTTTTTTGGTCAAAAATACAGTAAAACAGTAATATTGTGAAATATTATTACAATTTAGAATAAGCCCTTTCTATTCTATTTTTTTTCACCCCGAGATTGCAAAGAATCCAGTCTTTAGTGTCAAATAGGCTAATTCTTCAGAAATCATTCTAATATGCCGATTTGTTGCTCAAGAAATATTTCTTATTAGGGTATGTTTACATGACAACGAAGAATAAAACTAGATTTAAAATCAAAGAGACAGCATATTCTATGCATGACCTGACGTTTTAATCTTAAATGAGGTGATGTAAGCATTATGGAGCGCTAACACTCTCATATAATGTAAGTTTCATTCATACTCGAAGCCAGAGGGCGCTCTCTCGCAGAAAGTCCAAAACGTACTCATAGAATTGATAACTTATGAGTGTCCAAGAAATCCCTTATATGGACAAAAGCAGCCAGCAACTATCGCTGTAACAGAATAAAAAGCAGAAACATTTTTACTGATGAAACGTGAAGACAATAAACAACATGTTACCCCTTTTCCACCAAGGCAGTTTGAGTGCTGGTTCAGAGCCAGAGCCTAGTTTCAAATCAGTTCTTTGTCTTTCGACACACAAAGCACCAGCTCCGAACCAGGAAAAGTGGTTCGTAAGTAGCATCAAAACATTGCTGGGCTAGAAGTAAGAACCGCTTGCGTCAGGGGCTGGGGGCGGGGTTACCGTGACCAACAAAAAACTTGAGACCGCCATTTTTGAAATAGCAGCTAATCGAGCTAATAGCAGCTCGATTGTAATCTCCGTCTATATATAAATGGATACAGGTTCGCAAAGCCATGAGCATCAACAGTAGTGAAACATTCGCGATTGTTAGTGGAAGGCTTGTTCGAGGTGCATCGGAGCAGCACGGACCGATTCGGCGGGTGACATCGGAGTGCTGCAGGTCCACGGGTGTGTTTGTAAAGCATATGACTCCTTGTGCTTTTGGATCGTTCGCGCGGTGCTTTAATTTCATGCGCCGATCGCTCTGGGGGAAGCCGATGCATCTCGAACAAGCCTGGTGTGTTTGTGTTTGGCGCTGCAGCGCTAGCTTTGCTGTGAAATATGAGACGTAGTTGTGACGTAAATCCTGGCTCTGTGCTGGCTCTCTAGCCTCTGGAAAGGCAAACCAGTTCTTAGAAGGCTCGTCAGTTGAACCAACTCCGAACTGGCACTAGCACTAGCTCTGAACTAGCACCCGGTTCGTGCTGGTGGAAAGGGGGTATATGTGACCTGTGCTGGCAAAAGGAGTAGGAATGCGCACAGGCTAATTTCGAGCAACAAATAGTAATTAAACATCCAAAAGTATCTTTATTTGTACATTTTCTGAGAGGGTTACCTTTCCTTTGACCATGAAAAATGCTGTTTTTCTCTGCTCGCTTCTTGATGACTCATGCTTCCTCTCAGCACAAGTTTGGTATCATTTTAAAGCACAGCATTCCAACTTTGTGAATATTCATTGCGAATTCTTGATGGCATGAGTCTGAGCCAATGATTTTCAAACTCATGATGATGTAAACAAATGATCTTACTCTTGCTGACTGACAGATCCGAAAATGCCTCAAAGACAAAGACGCCTCAGACTGCGCACGATCATGAAATACACATATAGGCTACACAAAATTACAGTATTTCTAAATATCTGTCTTAGCGAGTATTCACACAAACATTATCTGTTATATCTTAAGTGAATGTTTGGTTAACTGTTGTATAATGCGGCGCTAACTGACATAGCCTTTATTACAGTATAAAAAACCTTGTATTACTTTTGACATTTCTGTCCCCCTCACTTCTGAAATGATGGCTACACCCTTGACCACAACACTGCACATTTTTGATGTTTCTCTCTCTCTTATCTGACACACCCGTCTGAGGTCTTGGGAGTTGTGTTTGACTGCGCAGACCAAAGTCCCTTGGCACAGACCGATCGGTGTACGACATCAAAGTACCACAAGAGCGATTAGAGTGCTGACGGCTCAGTATGCTCTCACGGTACTGTGATGTCATACATCGATCGCTCTATGCGGCGCCGCTTCAAGTCAAACACACGTGTCTAAGGTGATGAGTTGTGTTTGATTAGGGAGACATCTGTGCAGTACTGGGGGTTGGGAACCAATGGTCTAATGAACATTGTCAATGCATCAGAAATACACAGTTCTTCAAGAGATACCTCCAGTTCACTGACTTCACACTTCACACACACCTCCTGAATTTCTCATCATGGTCTGGATAATTTTAGATCTGTGATCGCAGAGGCCACGAAAGACATGTGACTTCATCTTGATGTCCATGAATTCACTCTCTTTTTCATCCTGCAGTGACATCAAGGAATATCATGAAGAAAGAGAGTGTGGTTGTACAGTAGCATTAATTATTAATATTAATTGGATGTTATATAACCATGGAGAACATTCATTGGAACCAGTGACTTCTCAGAATTTTGTCTTATGTAGAGCATAACTTTAACAGTTCTTTTTCATTTTCTCAAAAATAATATTTTGCAAAAAGTAAGGCTTTTGCAGGTTGCAGGCTTTGATTTATTTTGCAGTTGTCTTCCATTTTGTACACATTGTGCTTTTATTTTGAAGTCCTTGCAACATGTTCTTATTTTGTTTTTGTTCACTATTTTTTTCCAGGTAAGTGCCATTGAAAGTCGCAACTTATTTGTGTTTGTATAACCATCTTGTTTTTCCTGTCCTTTGTTTGTCCAAACAAGTTGGTTGAGAAGTCATTTGCCTTGTCTTGCTTAAAGGTGCCCTCGAATGAAAAATTGAATTTATCTTGACATAGTTAAATAACAAGAGTTCAGTACATGGAAATGACATACAGTGAGTCTCAAACTCCATTGTTTCCTCCTTTTTATATAAATCTCATTTGTTTAAAAGACCTCCGAAGAACAGGCGAATCTCAACATAACACAGACTGTTACGTAACAGTCGGGGTGTACGCCCCCAATATTTGCATATGCCAGCCCACGTTTCCAACATTATAAAAGGCATTAAATAAGGGCAGCCAGTATTAACGTCTGGTTGTGCACAACCAAATCATCAGACTAGGTAAGCAAGCAAGAACAATAGCAAAAAATGGCAGATGGAGCAATAATAACTGACATGATCCATGATAACATGATATTTTTAGTGATATTTGTAAACTGTTTTTCTAAATGTTTTGTTAGCATGTTGCTAATGTACTGTTAAATGTGGTTAAAGTTACCATCGGTTATTACTGTATTCACGGAGACAAGAGAGCCGTCGCTATTTTCATTTTTAAACACTTGCAGTCTGTATAATGCATAAACACAACTTCATTCTTTATAAATCTCTCCAACAGAGTAGCATTAGCTGTTAGCCACGGAGCACTATCAAACTCATTCAAAATCAGAAGTAAATAATATAACAGTATACAATACTCACATAATCCGACACATGCATGCCGCATGCATGACGAACACTTTGTAAAGATCCATTTTGAGGGTTATATTAGCTGTGTAAACTTTGTTAAGGCACTGTTCAAGGCAAGCGCAAGCTCTGTGGGCGTGGACCACGGGATTTAAAGGGGCCGCAGCATAAAATCGGCGCGTTTATAATGATGCCCCAAAATAGGCAGTTAAAAAAATTTATTAAAAAAAAATCTATGGGGTATTTTGATCTGAAACTTCACAGACACATTCAGGGGACACCTTAGACTTATATTACATCTTTTTAAAAACATAATCTAGGGCACCTTTAATAGATTTTCAAGTCTTGAGCAATGAAATTAGCAATCTATTCGGTTTAAAAAAATCAGGGAGGGCCACATAAACTTCAAAATAAAAGCACAATATTTACAAAACCACTTCAAAACCCATTTCTGAGGTAAACTCCGTACACCTGCTTATGCTCTAAGCGTCACGTGTTTGTTCCGAAGGACAGTGTTTTTTGTGCTTTTACAAGGTTATTCATCTTGAGTACTTGCTTGCAATTTGCTAACTGACTATTTAGTCGTTTGTAACTGCCTTATGCTATTTTTAAAACATGCATATTAAAAGAACCTGTTATGAGATCACATTCACTGTAGCTGTTCCATACTGCAAATTGCTTTCAATTTAATATGACTCACACATGTAGCTGCCTACGTGATTTAGTTACTTCATAAAGTCTTTCCTATCACATTTTCTGACCCCTCTAGGTATGTATATAGATTGCAGTTGAAATATTTAATTTGAGTGTTTGTGTTCGCAGGATAAAAGAATGGGTAGATCAACTGCAGCAGGAGCTGGTTTCTTTAGCAGACACAGCCAGCGCTGGGAATGATCTAAAACAGGTCAGAGGTCCAGTGGCCTTCATGCACACACCCCTGTACATATTGATGTATGTGTATTTAAACAAACAAATTATGAGTAAGAGTTAAGCCTCAATAAAAGCCTGCTTAATTATCAAAACAATCATTACCGGTAAACCTTCATCTTGTTACTTCATTATGAGTCCCTAATGAGTGTCTTTTTCTTTCTGTTACGACAGATCTTTATGGATAATCAGAATTATTTCACTGTGGAAACAAATAATGCGGCACAGCTTGTGGAAACAGCGGCACGAAATATAGAAAATTTTTTGAAGAAGCGAGCCACAGCTCTACAGGTAAGACAATTCTGTTTTAAAATCGGTATGAAACAGAAGTTGTGATAGTCTTTTCTTCCTTATTGTGCCGTATATCAGAGTGGGGTCTTAATGTTGTCCTTCTGGAATTGATTGGATCGTTCTGATTTGCTATTGCTGTGATCTCATATGAGTGACAGGTTGTGCAGCCAGTAAACACGTCATCAGAGAAGAGAAGAGATGTCACTGCAAAATGGAGGGGAAATTATTTTGATCAAATATTATTAACATAAATTAAAAAAAAAATATGTACATGGATACATCATTTATAATAAATGCTGCAATATTCCATAAAATATTCCACAAATAAATGTCAATTTCGATTTTATAGTAAATTTAATTAATTATATTTTTTTCATTTAAATACATATTTACGTAGTATAAGTATTAAATACTAGTTTAATATAGTATCTCTCTCTGTCTCTCTCTCTCTCTCCACACACACACACATATATATATATATATATATATTTAAAAAAAAAATAATATATATATATATATGTAAATGGTAATACAGGATCTCAGGGTCTCTCTTAAACTGTGTCAGAAAGAATTAATCTTAATTATGTCAGATAGTACTTAAGCAAAACATATATATATATATAACAGCGTGCTGATATACAGCCATATCGTATGGCTATATGTGTGATATTGCATTTATACAACACTTCGACGACACGAGTGTGCAAATAAATAAGAAATAACAATGGAGTGTCTTTAAAACCCTCTTTTGTGCAGAACTTCCTTCTGCCATGGATTCAAATCTCAAGTTGACCAAGGCTCCGTTACTAATTCAAAAAGTCATTTTAGATCTAGTAACGAAGGAATGTTGAGTCCCTCCATTGAAACTCATTGTATTTTGTACAGTATTATTGAGAGAGAGAGAGAGAGAGAGAGAGAGAGAGATCACCTGAGCGAGCATTACCTGTGTCCGATATAACATTCTTTCTTCAGGTCGATGTCCATAATATTATATCCATTATAAAAATCCGTTTGAATGTCCACTGAGGAAAGCGATCTTTGTATTTGTCCTTTTTACAGCTAAGGGTATTTTCTATAACAGTGCTAAAACAATGCCCTTTGTTTACAATTGTCCCTTTTTAATTTAAAAGTCTCTTGCGACTCACTCACTTGTAAAGTTTGCTGCCATCTAATGGCATATTAATGGTGTATTAAAACTCAATCTATATTACGCACTTATGGACCCTTTCTCATTACCAAATACAACTATATATTTTTTTTTATATAAAATGATATTTATTGAACAACAATATTTAAATTAACAACAATAACCATTATAAATGCAAATAGGAAATAAACACATTTGTACAATTCAGTCAAACGTACAAAAGCAGTGCTCTACAGGACATACTGTAAGTTAAATATAGCCTTAATATTAAATTATTAAATTTAACAGCCAATTGATTTGCTCAGGAAAAAGTAATAGATTAAAGATTGCCCGTTTTATGTACCCAAAATGAATTATATGTCATGTTTAACCACTATAGGAGCCAAATCCCCGAAGCACTGGCCGAGATGAAGCTGTTCTCAGCGGGTACACGAGCACTGAGCAGCCGCTGACGGCCTGGAGCTCACATCTCCGAAAATGTCTAAACAAATTGTAAAATAGGCTGTGATTAATTATGAGTCACATATTTCAGGTCTAAACAACTACATTCTCGCATAAAAAAATATTAAAACTACAGTTCGTCGTACAAAAAGTGTAGTATTTGTAAAAAATACCGTGGATTTGCTCGGCCCCCATGACAGTCGCTTCAAGCGGATTGATACAAACGGTGAAAAGGTAAGAGTGTTGTTATCACTAAAATATCGCACGACTATCAGCCAATCAGATTCGAGAACTGTTGTCTGTGTGTGTATATATATAATATATACTTAAGGATAGATAGATAGATAGATAGATAGATAGATAGATAGATAGATAGATAGATAGATAGATAGATAGATAGATAGATAGATAGACAGCATAACACAAATTGTGGTTGTTAGTTTAATTTTAGGAAGCTTATTTAGTTGCTTATTCGGGGTTGAACAGATGCCCCATAGACACCAAAATAAAATTGCATCTACCCTCTTGTGTGCTTTTACTGACCTGCATCTGATCTAAGCATCAATGAGTATGTGTGTACTTTTGTTTGTATGTGTGTGCGTGCGTGCACACGCCAGCTGGCATAGCCTTTGGAAGGCGCAGCAATGGAAAGATGGATGGATGGATGCCAGCAGGTTATAATTGTTATCAGCCTTTGAAAGATTCTGGGTGCCTGAGCCCACTGCAGATGTGTCGGGCTTTCCCGGTTCACTGATGCCAGTCTGCAGACCTGGAGGGGGTTTGGCATCGCTGCTGTGTTTATATGTGTGGGGTTTGTCTACCCGTGGGTCCATTAGCATGCAGAGGAAGTCTCAGGAGTGGTCAAGGCTGTCAGGCAATTATTGTATAAGTTTGTGTGAATAATGTTGTTGTCTTTGCAGAGAGGCAGGAGAGGGAGAGGGATGTTTGGACTGGTCCTTCTCAGCCCATTACTCAGGTGTTCCCTCATCTTTTAGTGACAGACAGACAGGCCTTTGGGAGTTTTCTTCACTCTTTCACTCACATCTGTCTCTATAACACACCCATGCTCTTGTTTTTCATTCCCCTTCTCTTTTGGTCTCCCCAGAACACTTAACATTGACTTAAATGTTTCACTAGAATAGATTTAATCTTTTTTGAGTCACAATTTGTCACACAGTTGTCTTGTATATACGGACAGGAAGATTAGAGCAGGCCGATGGAGTGATGGTTTCATTTGAGGTTTTGCAAGACCAGATATGATGCCTTTTCTTGGAAATGCCACAAGGAATCATTTACTAAGCAGTTAATGAGGAGCTGTTTTGCTACTGTACTTAATTTGTGAGAGAAGGCTGTTTGTGTAAATAGTATTGATTGCTTTTCTATATATTTTTACTTTTTTTGTGGTGCTTATAATGGCACAGGCTAAATATTAAACTTCAACATGCAGTTAAGAAAGCATGCGATATGTTTGCACAAGTGGATATGTTTGCACAAGTGATATGGATATGTTTGCACAAGCTCTGCAATTTACTGGCATCATGTCAACAGATGAGGTAATTAAAATTACATTGTTAATATAGTTTGATTATAAAGTATATTTGAAGCTATAGACTATACTGTCTATGTAGACTATAGTTTGAATTAATCTCTTTTCTTTGCATGACACAATGACATCACAGTACAGGATGGCACTTTTGGCATTAACCCGAACCATTGAACGACACATCCTTTTGATTCTCCTGGCAAAAAAAGTCCTTCACATAAAAATCAGTCGACAGGCTTTAAAGGGTTAGTTCACCCAAAAATGAAAATTATGTCATTAATGACTCACCCTCATGTCGTTCCAAACCCGTAAGACCTCCGTTCATCTTCGGAACACAGTTTAAGATATTTTAGATTTAGTCCGAGAGCTTTCTGTCCCTCCATTGAAAATGTATGTACGGTATACTGTCCATGTCCAGAAAGGTAATAAAAACATCATCAAAGTAGTCCATGTGACATCAGTGGGTTAGTTAGAAGTTTTTGAAGCATCGAAAATACATTTTGGTCCAAAAATAACAAAAACTACGACTTTATTCAGCATTGTCTTCTCTTCCGGGTCTGTGTATATCCGCTTTCAATCCACAGTGACGCTGCTGCTTCTTCTTCTACGGCGGTTGGCATCCAGCTTATTGGTGCATTACCGCCCCCTTCTGCTCCAGACAGTGATGCTGATGACGTGTTATGTAGTGCGTCCGAGCTTCGTTTACAGTCTGAGGGAGACGCACGCTGTATTCAAGCTATTCTACATTGTTTGTATTTTGGTATTGCTATATTTTTTAAAATGGTGCGTAGGTGTGCATGTCGCGGATGTCCTAATCGCGTCATAGTCCGGAGCAGAAGGGGGCGGTAATGCACCAATAAGCTGGATGCCAACCGCCGTAAAACAGGAAAGAAGAAGAAGAAGCAGCGTCACTCTGGAATGAAAGCGGATATACAACAGACCCGGAAGAGAAGACAATGCTGAATAAAGTCATAGTTTTTGTTATTTTTGGACCAAAATGTATTTTCGATGCTTCAAAAACTTCTAACTAACCCACTGATGTCACATGGACTACCTTGATGATGTTTTTATTACCTTTCTGGACATGGACAGTATACCGTACATACATTTTCAATGAAGGGACAGAAAGCTCTCATACTAAATCTAAAATTTTAGGTCTTACGGATTTGGAACGACATGAGGGTGAGTCATTAATGACATAATTTTCAATTTTGGGTGAACTAACTCTTTAAAGGCACAATATGTATGATTTTTTTTTTAATTAAAATATCCAAAACCATTAGAACAGTGTTATATATTTTGTTGACTTGTGTACTTACATTATCCCAGATGTTTCCAAAAATGTTTAAATCCAGAAATCCAGAGAAATAAGTAATTTTTACATAGGACACGGACCGTGTCCATGCGTCGCCTATCAATGACATCATACCTGCGTTACCCTCGATTTCCGGTTTTATTTTGTAGAAACTATGGAAACACCAGAGATGCTTTAATATATTATATGTTTTATTAGACCAGGTAACAACTGTTTGGATACATTTATAAACAAATTATTGTTATCAATTTTCTTATTGTTTGAATCTCGTTTTCTTGATTTACCGCGAGTACCATGTTTTACCATGACTAATATCGATCTATCTTACTGCAGTGTGCAACAAGTGTCTCATAGCAGCCACCGAGAGAGTAATGTTATAACATAATTTTCAACACACTCAAACGTAACTATAAAAACAGTGCTGCGATATACGCTTGACCGGAAGAAGCGGAAGCGACGTCTGCAGCATAATAAAAGTTTCGCTGCTGTCGAGCTGTGTTTTGCGCTCGTCTCTCATTAGCAATCGCTCCAGCTGCCTCGTTGTGCTCCCACAACACTCAGCCTGCGCTGCTTTATACTATAGTAATGTTAAAAATCTCATCCATTAATATGATTTCTGCCTGAGTCCCGATTCTTTTCTACCGGATATGAGGTGAAGACAACATCTCCCATTAATTCATACTCAATCTTCGCGTCATCAAGCTATTTTGAATAGGCGACCTCTAGCGGCGAAAAAATACATACTGTGCCTTTAATAGACAATCTTGGTCCTAGGAAGACGGGGAACATCTTGTTTATTTAAGTTTCGCTACAAGCTGTT
The DNA here is from genome assembly GCF_018812025.1 of Megalobrama amblycephala. Lineage (NCBI taxonomy): Eukaryota > Metazoa > Chordata > Actinopteri > Cypriniformes > Xenocyprididae > Megalobrama > Megalobrama amblycephala. Next base: position 21,930,548 of record NC_063062.1, read on the forward strand.
CACACAATAAAAAAGTGATTAATACATGGACATTCTTACATACTGTATAGCCCCCTTTAACCCTTAAATGCATGACTGTTTCGCCTATCATTCTTACATATTCGGGTCTTTATCGACCCAGATCTATATCTAACACGGAATGATCTCTACCTGTCGCGATAATATGAAACTCTTCTGATAGAATAGAGTGACAATTACAGAAGAATAAAATAAAGCATATTTTGTTACCTTTTGGAGCTTGAAAGGGTTCAGTTTGAGCAGATGTTTTATGCCATCCTCACTGTCCTCGTCAGAGCTCATTTCCCAGTAAATTCAGCAAATAATGGGCTAGTTTTATGTTTGAGGTCACAAATATGAGCCCATTCGCGATCTCAAACGTATTCTCAAAAGTATATAATTTTCAACATCTTCAAAATCAATATTTCAATCGCTAACAGCTTCACCAGATCAATCCAGTAACAGTTACAGTCATATTTGATTGCGTTCAGTACTTGCTCTGCAGTAAATCACTGAGCCATTTCATGTTTTTCTTATTATTTTGTTTTCTGGCTGAATGAATCGTCACTTCAGCATTGTGTTTCAGACATTGCCACCTTCTGGAATAAAGGTGAATTGCACTTATTCCGTCATCTAAGATTCAATTATTGTTGTGCAGAAAAAATATACTTACACTCATACACACCTCGGGTCGTTTGCGACCCTATACAATTTTTTTACAAAAAATGAATACAAAAATAGGCTTTCTTTTATAATTTTATGATTTTTTTCTTATTATATTTTTTATAATGAATTGATTGAGGAATACCAAGAAGGTTGATGTCTAACTTTAAAAAATGAACGAGGAGGAGGGTAGTGAATGACGTCCCGGGTCACTAAAGACCCGAGGTATGCATTTAAGGGATAAACTTATTTTACTTTGTTGCCAAAGTAACAATTCTAATTTTATTTCGTATAGGGGTTTCATGTAATATTTATATTTTATATTATTATAATAGTATTATTTCAGCTTAATTTCAATTAACTAGTGTTTTCTTTGGAAAATATAAGAATCTAGTTGCCATGATTTTTGCATTTAATCTTGAACTGCTTGAATCCATTTGCTGTTTTTTTTTATTATTATTATTTATTTAATTTGAGCCTCAAGTGTGCTATTTTTCAAAAAAATCATTATTTAATATTAAGAAGAAATGAAATGTGCAATTAATTTATGAAAATCTCCCATTGACTGTAGAATGTTAACTGAAATCTAACTGACAGTGATGACTTCATTGTATTTTGCGTACTGAATTGTGATTAGTCTTTTGCATTCATTTGAATACTGAATTATAATGTGGTCTTTTTTGCATCTATTTAACCTTCTATTCGCCTTTACGCTGCAAATATGGTGTCAGGCTGTGTGTTGATTCTTATGCACAGCTGACAAGATTCTGAGCTCTGATTCGGCTTTTCATTAACAGAACTAAAGCTTAAAATCTAATCTTAGCTAAAACTTTAACATTATTCTTTTGCTGCCTCACATCCACTGCTATTTCCTTAAGGAAATGCAAATGTTTTTTCCACATTCTTTTTCCAGTTTTCTCTTCTGATTGATGAAAGTTTTAATCGCAGGTATAGCTTCTCCTAGTGTTCCCGTCCTCTGACTAAATAAAGGACTGGTTTAGCATCTGTCTCTCTCTTTTTCTCTCCACTGCACCATTCTGAAAACACAGATGCAAACCATCAGCCTTCTCAGCTCCAACCTGTGTGATCTGCTTTGATAATGCAGATGAAACGCGGGTTGGCTTGGTTTCAAGCTTGGTAGTCGATTTTTAAGTTTCGCATGTGGTGTGTAGGTATTTTCCTGTTTGCAGTATGTTTCTAATAATCACAGGTCAACAGTTAGCTGTTCAGAACCTAAATAAGCAGCAACCTCTCACGTGTGTGTGTGTGTGTGTGTGTGTGTTATATTTAACTGTTTACCAGTAGGGAGCTTATCCTGCATTGTCCGTGGAGAGGTGGAAATCTTAGCTGTCATTAATATCTGTATGTGTGCTGAAGGGACTTGTCATTTTGAAATGATTCTGTGTGTGTGTTGATTAGAATGAGAACCTGTGGATGTGTAGATGACACATGCAAACACACAAGCATAATACATAGAGTGGGGTCTTTTACAGCCATTTTGGCCATTCATTTACATGACAACGGCGTATTGGTGGCCTGAAAACACAAACTATTGAAAATGGGTTTTAACTCTCCACCTTCTGGAGATCCCATAAATCCCTTGACTTCAAATTATTTAGCTTTATAAAATGATACCATTATCATCTCTGTGTAAACTATGAAAACGGGAATTTGTGAAAACAGTAACCTCATGCTCATGCATATTACATGTTCAGCATAGTGTTTCTTTACAAAGTGACATCGCCAACTACTGGCATGGCATGTGTAATACAGCGTTTTTAGTCATTATCACAGATCTGACTACAACGTCATCTTTACGTGAAACTTTTCAAAAGCGCAAAGGAAAAACTTTTCCCTTTTTAGTACATTGCTGTCATGTAAACGTACCCTTAGACTACATTCAATGTCTAATTTAAACCTGGAAATAAAGTTGTAATATTTCAAAAAAATGTAATTAAAATAATTGTCCCATTATGTTGCTGACAATATAATTACCAATAAAATAAGATTATGATTTCTTTTTAGAATTATTTAAAATGAATAATAATAATAATAATAATAATAATTATTATTATTATTATTATTATTATTATTACATTTTTTACCCATTTTATTGCTGATAATACAACTAATAATATATATTAAAAAAACATTGTACTGAATTAAATTTAGACTAATTTAAAATGAAATATAACAACAGCAGTAACAAAGTATTATTGTTGTTGTTAACATTTTTATATATTAATTTTTATATATAATAATGATAATAATAAATTTAAAAATAATATTTGTAAAAACGTAAATGATCAGCAAAATATTTTTTTTGATTATTTTACTCATAATATTTTCACTAATAAAAGAATACAATAAAAAATAAACATTGTATTAAATTAGACAGTTAGAAAATTGAAGCATTTTCAATAGTGGTATCAAATATTTAGAACTCCAGTCAGTCAAGTTACAACCAGTCATTTCAGCTGTGAAAAATATATATCTGTATGTGTGTGTGCATGGGTTTAAGTTGATCGATCCAGTGGCCTGGTTGTCTAAGTCAAGTCTGGTCTCAGCCCTGTGTTTGATCCTGTCTGTTTCAACATGCATTATTAAACAGCCCTCTCCTCCCCTTGATCAGCACCATATCTGAGATAACCAGCCTCCAGCCGGCCACATTCATCCTGGGGCATGTTGGTGCTCAGCAGGTTGCGCTCTTAAGTGGCCGTACTGAGCCGCAGCGTCTGTGTCGCCCGCTGGGCGCAGGAAGGGTCCTCTCCACCTTCTGTAGATCGCATAAATCCCATGACTTCAAATTATTTCGGAAACATTGCCGAGACCAGGCGTCACATCATGTTACTGTTTGCCACTCGCGCCCACATTCCAAAATTAGTTAGTGAAATGTTTACCGCCTAATTAAAAGGCACTTCGTCCATCTGTGCGATGAAGTTTTTTTGTTTAGTTGTTTAATTATCTTCTCTAGACTGTGCATATTTGCGTGTTCAGTCCATCTTAGTAGATAGTGAAATGTTTACTGCCTAATTGACTTACATTTTCTCAATCTGTGGTGGGGGGTGTTCAGATTTTCACAGTTCTGTCCATATTTTCCTGTTAAGGAATCTCAGAGGAGACAATGTTGAATATCATACTGAGACCAAGCAAAATTACTGCAGAAATTATTGCTTCTAGGCATGGCACTCCAGTAAATATGCATTTTGTCAGGCAGGGAACATGTAATTTTTCACATAATTGTTATCTACCAAAAATCATGGTGAATAATTCACCCCCTTCATGTTCGTATTAATAATAGATGCAAGGCGTTTGTTTGAGAATAGCTAGATCGTTGTTATCCCCATGCACTCAGAAAGGTTGCTTTGTGAGAGGGAAATGGATAGCTACATCAGAGAATTTCAGCTCATAAAGTCTATTAGTGTTCAGCTCATTTTGAATGATTTGTTTGAAGTTTAAATCCACTGTGTTACTAGCAAATGAGGCATTATCTCCCAGGGTGATTTTTGAGGGGCTCTGAGTTTAAATATATAGGTGAATAACACACAAGAACAAACCTCTTCCGGAGGCTCAAATGTGCTGCGTAACGCACGAGAATGAACCTCATTGGTTACGCAGCACATTTGGGCTTCCGGAAAAGGTTTGTTCTTGTGTGTTATTCACATTCGCCTAAATTAAAATTAAGCCTAAATTAAAGGTGCTACAGAGGATGTTTTGTTTTATACATTTTTGCAATATTACTTGAAACTGTCTTTACTAACTGATAAAAGACTATTTATTAGGTACACTGAAAGGAATAATATTAATATACATCATCTGTGCACGAGGTAGGGCCTTAAAAAAATCAGCCAATCGTTTACGCGATCATCGCGTAAACGATTGGCCCTCTGGCTTGTCAATCACTGCCTTGACATTCTTTGTGAGAGACGTGCGCGGCTGCGCGCTCCAGTAACTTTCCACACTCCACAGGCGCCGCATGCGATGTTTTTGTCCGGACACAGGAGTAACAACTGCAGATTATGAGTTACCTGCGGTGAGTCCGACATAATGAATCCACTAACATGACACAGCGAATGCCGGTGGTAAACACTCGTGTTCCAATACTCGTGCACGAATTTTGGGAGGCGTTCCCTCGAAAGGAAGGGGGGTTGTTCTTACGCATGCGCTCATTTCTAAAACTCAGTAACAGTCTTTGGTTTCTCAGTCGACGAAAAGATCCTCTTTATCACCTTTAACTCTGTTCGTCATAACAACTGATCGATTCTCTTCGGAAAATTTGGACTAAACCACTTAATTCATATGGATTAGTTTTCCGATCTCTTTATGAACTTTTTGGGGCATTAGTTCATAAAGAACCAAAGTGGTAGTTGCAGAGGCAGTCTATGGACAGAAATCTGACAGCATTCTGTCATCAAAAAGATCTTCATTTGTCTTCCGAAGATGAACGAAAGTCTCACGGGTGTAATGACATGAGGGTGAGTAATTCATGACAGAATTTTCATTTTTGGGTGAACTAACCCTTTAATCCTCCAAATAAATGTAGAAACAACATAAAGACAGTATATTTTAAATATTTGATCTAACAGGTAGGAAATATCCAGAATCAAAGCAGTTGTCAAGCACTTCACAGGCTTCACTGCATAATTTAGATTACATTTTTATTAAAGCTACAAAAGTTATTCAATTAAGAGCAATGAGTGATTTTCTTTTTCTTTTGTTTTTTGATTAACATTAATGGCAGACTGTAACAGATTTATTAGGCTGCTGTCACTTTAAGACTTGCCTGCTACCTGCTCAGATTTTACTACCTCCCATGACAGCGAAAAATGCTACCTATCAGATTGTGCTAACAGCTTCATATTCATGTGGTTTGAGGCTTTATTAACGTTCTTGCCTAACGCACTGCTTTCTCTTTTGTCGTCACACTTGAATAGTTTAAAAGCATTAAATTAATTGTTAATTGTTAATTGTGTAATTGTGTTAAATGTAATATTTCCGTTTTCTTTTTTAATAAATCTGCAAAAATGTCAGCAATTCTGTGTTTTTCTGTCAATATGGGGTGCTGTGTGTACATTAATGAGGGAAAAAAATGAACTTAAATGATTTTATTATAACAAATATAACAAAGAGTGAAAAATTTAAGGGGTTCTGAATACTTTTCGTACCCACTGTCAGGGCCGCATTAAGACTACAAGGGGCCCCTGGGCTTTACCTCTTGAGGGGGCCCTTCATCCACCAGAACTATTATCTACATTCACTCAATCTTCTTAATCACAAAGTGAAAGATATCAGCCTTTTATTTTGCATAGATAAATACCATTACCAAAACATCCGAACCTATAGGTCTGTTATAAAATATAAATATCACTGCATGAAATACATATTGGCACATAGTCTGAACTATTTGTACAGGCTACTCATTTCGAAGGCCGCATCCTCTGGAGAGCGCAGCCTCTGAAATGAGACGCAGATTCGAACAGTAACAAAGGCGTCAGTTTTACCGTATCAATTCCAGCACGAGTCCTTGTCTTTTGGAAGTGCATGCAAAGTGGATTTGCTTTCACACCAGAAAGATGTCATGTCAACATGTCAACAACACAAACCAAACTCTTCCAGTCTCAGCTATTTGAAGTCTCAGTCTTCCAGTCTCAGTGTTTGAAGGCGAGTCAAAATAGATGTTGTTCATGAGCAACCGGCTGCCGTTACACAAATTTTTACATTGTTATGTAGGTTTGTAACAGAAAGTGAGACTGGAATTGCAGAAGACTCGTTTCGGCAGTTCAGAATCAATTCATTCTTTAAGGCAAAAATTACTTTACTTACAGCAAAGTTGCATAGTTAAAACTAGTGTCATGAGAAAGCAAACTGTATCGTCATGCAGCAGACATATATAAACAAATCAGAATTGCATTCAATTTCAGTTTGTCATCACTGTAATACAATACAAATCTTATTTAAATAATAATCAGTGTTCTAAAATGGAAGCAAATAATGTATACATACATACAATATGTTTAATGTCAATGCTATGGCCTTTGTGTAAATATTTAAAGATGGTCATCTTTAAGCATGACTGTTTGGATTTATATGAAATGGCAACACTTTATAATAAGATTCCATCTGTAAGGTTAATAAAAGTATTGTTCATTGTTAATTTCAACATTTCAAGTACAGTACCTCATTGAACGTTTTCAGAAACTGTATTTTTGTATGATTTGTATTTTTATTGAACTACTGACGACTGCAGGGTTCAGTGAGTGAAGGTCGAGAAGCGCAGAGCCGCACCACGTCTTTAAAATTCGAACACATTGTTTTCTTTGGGGCTGTTCACACAGAATGCGCTTTTCCATTCCAATGCGCTACTTTTTCTTTGTTTTCTTTGTGCAGAACCGCTGTGCTCGTGTCTTGCAGCATCTCGCGCATGACATAGCGTTCTAAAGCCATGAATCAGTTCAGCTAAGTTAAAATAAGTTTAAAAAAGTTTAATAGAAACCCGAGACCTTGCGGTTTCCCCCATTCCACTGCCCGCGTCTCTCGTTTTTCGAAGCAAAAACGCGTTCTGTGTGAACGAGCTCTGAGTGTACGCATACAGGCAGCGCCACTCGGTCTGTTCGCGTTGTCCAGATACTGATACTGTGAGTTGCTTCTAGACGCGGCGCGTCTTGATCATGGTCTTGATGCACTCCCCGCGCAGGACTGCACATGTATTCAAAGCAAAGCGATGTTAAAGGGACAGTCATATCACATTATAAAATGCGGTTATATTTTTTTCCGGCATCACCGGGGCCCTCCCTCAGCCCGGGGCCCTGGGTTTAAGCCCAGGTAAGCCCGTGCATTAATGCGGCCCAGCCCACTGTATGTGTATGTGTGTATATATATATATATATATATATATATATATATATATACTCACAACACAATCAAATACAGAAACGCGCTGCAAAAGTTCACAACACAACCAAATACAGAAACGCGCTGCAAATAGCACATATCAGGCCCCTTGCAGCCCATTTCTGTATTTGCTTGTGTTGTGAACTTTTGCAGCAAATGGGTTGTCAAATTGATGAAGACATTTTCTTTATTTGCTGCCATTTTTTTCTACTTGCATAGGTTTTCTTCAGTTGCAGCGCATTGAGCTCACTAGGCCATGGTAAAACACACGTTGCTGGACACAATTAATGGTACCCTTAGAAATTCTTATGAGTAAAATATCTCTGAAGTATATTCCCATTCATATTTACAATTTTAGCACACCAGGGTGAATAGGAACATGAAATTATCCAGCCATGACTTCCTGTTTCACAGACGTATAAATATGAGGAACACAAAGGCCAAATTCCCTTAATTATCCATCACAATGAGTAAAACCAAAGAATATAGTTCTGATGTGCAGCAAAATATCGATGAGCTTCACAAAATATAAAGTGGCTGTAAGAAAAAATGGCTATAGCATTGAAAATTCCCATTCTTATTTTTAAGTTGGGAAATGGGAGGTTGCAAAAAGTATTGAATAAAGGGGTACCATCAATTGTGTCCAGGATTAACGATGCAGATTTCTTTTCATTTTTTTGTTTTTGTTTTGTGAAATACAAGATCTTGACCAAAAAATGATGCACCTCTTGATGGAAATAAATGTTGTGATGTTATTTCCATCAAGAGGTGCATCAATTTTTGGTCAAGATTTTGTATTGACAATGCAAGAGTCGAGCTCTCTGTAAAGTCTACTCTAGCACATCCCAAAGACTTTCAATGAAATTAAGGTCTGGACCCAGAGGTGCCAATTCATGTGTGAAAATGATTCTTAATGCTCCCTCCCAACCATTCTTTCACAATTTGAACCTGCTGAGTCTTGACATTGTCATCCTGGAATATAGACATGATGTGTCTTCCTACATGGTTGTTAAAGAAATGAAAATCTACATGCTTAAAATTACTTAAATTCTCATTTAAGTAATCTTTAACTGTATTAGCTTACAGAGAAATGTTTCCATTATTAGTGTTTTTTTTTTTTGTTAGTGTAAAAATACTACCAGGATGTAAAAAGACTTAATCTAAATATGTGATTATTTTTGCAAATGACTATGATAAGAATTTTTTAGGTAAATTAGGTGACAACGGGGGGGCATTTTTTCCCAGAAAATATCATGGTACAGAAAATCTTGATAGGCATCATTTTTTACAGACACAATTGTGGTGAAATACGACCCCAGCCTATAACTCAAACTCTGTTCTTGACCCATTTAATCTTGTAAAGATTATTACAGTGCCAACGGTGGTGTCTAAGCGATGTGGCCTTTGTCCTCCAGCTGTTGTGTTGGTGTTTATTATGTCTGGCTGTGTTATTTCTGTTTGATAATGTGTGCTGGGGTGTGCATGTTCTCAAAAACTGAATTATTAATGGATTTGTGTGTGTGGCCGTTTGTAAGAGCCATGTGAAAAGTAATTAAGAGCTGAATAATTTAGATTAAATCACCTTCATGTGTATGTGGGAGAGAGTGGTACACGGAGGATTGAAGAGAGCAATTAGTCATTTAGGGTTGGCTGGGGGCAAAGCTGTTGTCTCTATACATTCTTCCTTCCTTTAGGTCTTTGTTTGACACTTGAAATGATTTCTCCGTCCCGAGTGCATATATCCCAGACTGCCTTTTCCCTGCTATGTCAGATCATTAAGCACAGCTAAAGTGTAGCCTAATCCTTCTGACACCATCTCAAATTGGGATCCTTCACCTCCAGGCGAAATATGTCCATTCGTACAGACAAATGGCATGTAGTCCACCCCAGAGGAAACTTTTATTGCTCAAAGGTTGCTCTTTCTGTTCAGAAGACTTAAAGCCAGCATGAAATCAAAATTGATGGGGGTTTTTTTTGTTAGTTTTTTTTAAACTTTCTTGATACATGTTCCTGGTCTTATTGTGCATAATTCAACAGGATGCAATCAATCAATCAATCAATCAATCAATCAATCAATCAATCAATCAATCAATCAATCAATCAATCAATCAATCAATCAATCTATCTATCTATCTATCTATCTATCGTTCTATCGTTCTATCGTTCTATCATTCTATCGTTCTATCTATCTATCGTTCTATCGTTCTATCTATCGTTCTATCGTTCTATCTATCTATATATCTTGTGACTTTATCAAATACTTATTTGTTCTGCTCTGAAACAACTTTGTTTTTCGACTGACATCTCCTATTGGATAATGTTAACCTATGAACCCAAGAAGCTTTAGCATTGGGATACTCCCATGTGAAAATGTATATACGATGAAAAACAAGGTAGGAAAGGACTTAATTTTAACCTTTTGCAGTTGAAACATAAGTGTCTTATTTTTGCCAAGGCTGCATTTATTTGAGCAAAAATGCAGTAAATACAAAAATATTACAATTTAAAATACTGTTTTCTATTTTAATATATTTTAAAATGTAATTTATTGCTGTGAATTTTCATCTTTTTTTAGTGTATGTAAAATGAATGTTGGTTGCATAATTTGAAAATATGAAAAATTGGATGAGAAATGTTTGAGTTCATATTGAATTATGTTTTGTTGAATCTTGAATCTTATATTGAATCTTGATTGTAGACTTTTTTGATGGTTGACAAATCTGTTTGAACATTGAGTTCTCTTCTAAAAACTCTAGAGAATATGTGAGTTTTTTCCTTTTTAAACTGCTTTTCTAGAAGAAACAATTGAATTATGAAATCTGGTTTGTGATTTGTATTTCTTAATCCAACAAACACTGTATATGTGTGCTCTCCAACATAAATCTGGACGTTTTCACACATATCTGTCAGACTGTGATATCGGTTATGTAATCTAACGTCTATCAGCCGCCACTTATCTGTTGTCATTTGGCTCTATTTTTGGTGGCGTTACATACAGAAGTTGTATCATGTCTTGGTTTATTGGTGTTTCGTCTCATTATGTGTGTGTGTGTGTGCGAGGTTGTACGGGACATCAGCTTGCATCCACGTGTGTCTGTGTGCCTTGTAATGAGTGTGCTTGATTACTGAATCTGTGTGTCTGGAGCAGATGCTGCCTTTCGTCCTCCTGTGAATATCCTCACATCAAACGAAAGCGGCCCAGAGGAACTTTCTCTCGCATTACACACACGTAATCAACTGTCGGAGCTGCACAACAGTGCTTTTCAAAGCACAGGCTGACAGAGAATGTATAGCACAGCACAGCACAGGGTGATATAACGCTGCATAGAGCGACATAACGTGGCAGTGAAATGTGTTGTACAGGCAGATGGGGTTGTCTTAAAATGATCACGTTCTGATGTCTGTGCAAGAGACCAGCAGTTTCATATCAAAGCAGGCTGTGTACAGAGGATTTTTAATAAGCCCAGACGGCTCAGTGACATCTGTGTTACATTCACTGGTTATTTTTCTTCGTTCTCTAATGGAGTTGTAAATTCACCGCTCAGATTCTCATTTAATTGACACGTTATCAGGCTTTGAATGCTTGTTCATGGTTTTTGTATGAGGAATGATGCCTATATAAAGGATTTTAAACTGCTACCCCCATGCAAACAGTGATTTAGAGATTGTGTGTGTGTGTGTTCCTGGTAAACCCAATGTAAACCTTACGTTATGAGGACCATATAGTAATACCAGAAATTTCGGACCTTTTGGGGACATTTTTTGGCCCTCCATGAGGAAAGCAGCTTATAAATCATACTAAATTATGTTTTTTGAAAATGTAAAAATGCAGAAAGTTTTCTGTGATGAGTAGGTTTAGGGGTAGGATGAGGGTTAAGGGAAACAGGGCTCTAGACTCATTCTTCAACTAACTTTCTCAGTTGGTCGCACCGATTTACAATTTGGTTGCACCCTTTTTTATATTAAGCATAATGTCTTGCATGTTGATGAATCGTTCTCTTCATTTGTATATGCTGGTTTTGCATTGACGTAAAGATTGATAGTGAATAAAAGCTTGATATTTGCAAAATATTTTAATCTGTACATTGATTCCAACAAACATAAATTTAAAAGAAAACACTACTAAAATATTACCATATATAACAGAAGTATTATTGCCATGGATGTTATTATTTTATTAACCCTTAAATGCATGACTGTTTCACCAATCATTCTTACATATTCGGGTCTTTATCGACCCAGATCTATATCGAACATGGAAGGATCTCTACCTGTTGTGATAATATAAAACTCCTCTGATATTAGAGTGACAATTACAAAAGAATAAAGTAAAGCATATTTTGTTACCTTTTGGAGCTTGGAAGGGCTCAGTTTGAGCAGATATTTTATTTCATCACCACTGTCCTTGTCAGAGCTCATTTCCCAGTACATTCAGCAAATAATAGGCTAGTTTTATGTTTGAGGTCACAAATATGAGCCCATTCGCAATCTCAAATGTATTCTCAAAACTATATAATTTTCAACATCTTCAAAATCGATATTTCGATCACTAACAGCTTCACCAGATCCATCCAGTGACGGTTACGGTCATATTTGATTGCCTTCAGTACTTGCTCTGCAGTAAATCGCTGAGCCATTTCATGTTTTTCTTATTATTTTGTGGTATTTGTTTTCTGTCTGAGTGAGTCGTCACTTCAGCATTGTGTTTCAGACATTGCCACCTTGTGGAATAAAGGTGAATTGCACTTATACCGTCATCTAAGATTCAATTATTGTTGTGCAGAAAAAATACACTTACACTCATACACACCTCGGGTCGTTAGCGACCCTATACAATTTTTTACAAAAAATGAATAAAAAATAGGCATTCTTTTATAATTTTATAATTTTTTTATTGTTATATTCTTTATAATGAATTGATTGAGGAATACCAAGAAGGTTGATGTCTAACTTTAAAAAATGAACGAGGAGGAGGGTAGTGAATGACGTCCCGGGTCACTAAAGACCCGAGGTATGCATTTAAGGGTTAAAGTACTATTTCCATGGCGATGCGTCATGCTTGTCACATAACACAGCTGCCACAATAGAGCTGTATGGCAGATGTATCACTTTTATTTTGTTTTTCCTTTTTTTTATTCAATATATTCACAAAATTGTTGGCTATGTTATTAACTACCTGATATTCCGATTCGCAAATACATGTAAATGAATGTGAGTGGTTAGTTGATCTATATATTGCGTGATGGGCACCAACATGTTAGTTTGCGCCGCAGTTCAGAGAATCGGATGTGTCAGATTTACAACATGTCGATTCACTCACTTCTCCCAAAATACATGAAAATAAGTGACCGGTGAAGTGGGAGAAGAATAGAGTAAACTTTACAGTTACTTACACAATGTGTATCTGATGAATAAAACACGTTGTCAATTTATATTTTTGAATTGATTGTTATTGCCACTTCCATAGACCTCAGTATATAAATGTATTGTTTTGTTTGTACTTTTGTGAATTTAAATGTCTGAAACCTAAAATAACCATATGTGGTTGAATAGTTTTCATATGTTTCAAGCGCTGAGCGTGTCTGTCTTTGGCTCAGGTCTTGCCAAAGCAGTAAAGCACATTTGAATTCAGCAGACGATGACGTGATGCACTGAACGTTCTAATCACACCAGCCAAGACTGATCACACCGGTGTGATCGTACGCGTCAAAGGGTTAACAAAGCACATGTGCCAGACAGGTACCAAAACAACTTGAACATTATGCACTCGCACCAATGCGACTTTGTCAAATTTTAACTCGCACATTATCAAAAATTTATCACATTTGCGACCATTTTGGTCGCAGCCCTGGGATAGATTATACAGTTTGTACAGTGTAAAAATCTCATGCAGTGAAAGTGAATGACAAACAGTGGCTTTCAAGTTCCATAAATGGCAAAAAAGCACCTTAATGGTACCATAACAGTAGTCCTTACAACTCATGTGTTGTTTATTCTAATTTACTTATGAATATGAATGAGATTTTGGAAAATTATCTCATAAAATAGTATGTCTTTTGTTATTTTGGTAGTGAATGCACATTCTCTTGACTCTCAATGTGAATAAACATGACGCCTGTGCATCTTTGCATTATACAAGCAGAAACACCACTCAGTATGCAAAGTAATGAGCTAAGACCAATTACCAAGTTGGTAATCTCATAGTAATGTCAATGGTTTTAATTGTCTGCTTGACAGAATTGTGAGTGTATTGTTCACTCTCTTCAGGGAGGTTAACTTACAGTAGAGTCATCTCTGCACATGAAATCAGGATGGGAGAACATATATTGTAATTAATTTCATTGGGAAAAACCACAGACTTCACTTTTAATGCTTGGGATTCAATTATTTAAACAATCCCTCAGTAGTGATCATTAAAAGGGCTGTGTTATGCTATATTAGGGTCACTTTGTCATGATTTGCTTCTGCTGTAGTTATAGTGTTGTGTCTGAGTGAGTGAGTGTGTGTGTTGGTGTGTGGGTGGTCGTGACTCGTGAGTGTGGTGTTTTGCAATCATGAGATAAATGAATACACACTCACGTCACAGAGTAATAACCATTGGTGGTGGCTCATCTTTATTGTCCCCACCAGTGTGTTCTGGCCTTTGTAAAAGGCCAGTGGACAGAGGGAATCTATCCCTAGAGCTCAGTTAGGCCACAGACAGCCCCATAAATCCTCTACTCTAATACTCCCAGATTCGCCTCTATTGGCCAAAGCACCAAATTGGATGCTTTGCATTCTCGGCCTGCTTCACTTCAGACACATGCTGTCTGGAGTCTGAACCACAGACACCCCTTTTGTCTTTCTTTCTGTGATTCTTATTCGTTTGACATCGCTCCTTCTCTGTTCTTGTCTTGATGCATGGTTAGATTCTGTCATAAAATTAGAAATAAATAAGCCAATTGTTGATAGACAGCAAGAGTGTGGTTCTATAAAATTAATGTGGCTAGCATAGCTCACATAATTTGGTCTATAATTAAAAATTATAATGAGAAAATCTCTGACTTTTGCAGTCTTTGTGTCTTAGCAGATCAGAGCACATTTTGAGAAATTTTTGAGATCCCTTCTTAAGCTTTTTGGGATGTTTTTCTCAGGGGAAAAATTTTATTTCATTGTAATCTCTGAGAAATATTTGTACGGAAGAGGATTAGGGCCAAGCAATAATAAAAAAAATAAAACCATCTCGAGATTAAAGTTGTTAAATTTCGAGAAAAAAGTCGAAATAAAATGTTGAAAATAATCTTGTTAAATTACGAGAAAAAACTTGTTAAATTTTGGGAAAAAAGTCGAGATAAAATGTTGAGAATAAAGTCATTAAATTACGAGAAAAAACTCATCAGATTACGAGAACAAACTCATTCAATTACGAGAAAAAAGTCGAGATAAAATGTTGAGAATAAAGTCATTAAATTACAAGAAAAAACTCATCAGATTACGAGAACAAACTCATTCAATTACGAGAAAAAAGTCGAGATAAAATGTTGAGAATAAAGTCATTAAATTACGAGAAAAAACTCATTAAATTTCAAGAAAAAAGTCAAGATAAATTGTTGAGAATAAACTCGTTAAATTTCGAGAAAAAAGTCGAGATGGGGGGCGAGATCTGCTTGGTTACAAATATTGTTTCAAATATCTTCCTTTTGTGTACAGCAGAACAAAGAAATTTATACAGGTTTGGAACAACTTAAGGGGGAGTAAATGATGACAGAATTTTCATTTTTGGGTGAACTATCGCTTTAAAGCATCATCATGTTTCATTTGTTTTTATGTCCAATAAATGAATATTTTTTCCATTCCTCTACCAAAACACAACAGGTCTATTTTCTTTTCCTTGCAGCGACAGTTGAATACTACCAAAGATTAAATCAACATCTGACTTTATTTATTTATTTATTTTTTGTGAAAGTTTTACATGGCTTAATATCCCTGGTTGTAAATTGGTGTGTGGTGTCACAGGATGCAGGCTGTTGTAAATGGCTCATTGATTTTCAGGCGCGTTGGACTCGAGGGACGTATCTGTCTCTTTGCTCTAGCCTATCGGCTTCTTCATTAGCGAGGGGCTGTCGATAACTGCATGTGTGTGAAGGTAGCCAGAGGCCCGCTGATGAGGGCAGGGCAAGAGTGATGGATGCTCGGCACTCTCTGTTTGCTACCGAGTCGCAGCTGTCTGATCGGCTCTACATCCATATGCATCAAACACTTCTCGCCGAATATCACAGAACAGATACGATTACGCTGCATGGCATTGAGAGCGTGGGAAATGAACTGAGGACTATTCAGCTCCCGACAAACTATTGATATAATGAAAAGCGTGGCTTGTGTGTCCTGAAATCAGTGTTTTTGCTAACTTTCAGTGACATTTGAACTGGTGTTTTTTTACCTATAATGTTTTAACAATAAAGATGAAATTTAGCAGCATTTAAAACACATTGAACATCCATAATGTGGCTTTTCCCCAGTGGAACACAATAAGCAGTGGGAAGTAATGAAAAGCAGGGCTTGATTGATGTCTTTGGTTTAAATATTATTAATTGACACTTTATCATAAGGTTCAGTCTGTTTACAATAGTTAATGCATTAGCTCTCATGAACTAACAACAAACATTTTTACAGTGTTTATTAATCTTAGTTTGGCAATTCATGTTTGTTCAAATGACTGTACATTAATGATAATTTAAGGTGTTAAAAATGTATTAGAAATTAAAATTAACCTTGATTATTAAATGCTTAACATATTGTTCATTGTTGGTTCATGATTATGTATTAACAAATGGAACCTTATTGCACCTTCATTACACCTTAAAGTATCACCAATTATTTTTCCCAAACATGTGGTCTTATGATTTGAATTAAACATATGTTAAAGTTGTAGTTCACCTGAAAATGAAAATTATACCATAATTTACTCACCCTGAAGCCATCCTGAGTGTATATGACTTTCTTCTTTCAGCCAAACACAATCAAGAGTTATATTAAAAATATCCTGCCTCTTCCAAGCTTTATAATAGCCCAAAAAGCACATCTATCCATCATAAAAATAATCCTTACGGCTCCTGGGGGTTAATAAAGACCTTCTGAAGTGAAAGGGATGGGTTTTTGTAAGAAAAATATCTATGTATAACTTTATAGACAGTAATCACTGGCTTCCGGTAACGTCCGAGAGAATCGAGTTCTGGCGTATGACGTAGAATGTAGGAGTAGCATAAGATTAGGTGAGAGTTAGAAAAAAATAGGGCTGGACAACAAACTCAAGCTCTTCTGACATTTCTCTGTAAAAATTTATCTTGTTTTAGAATTCCAATTTGTGACTGGTGTTTTGTTTTGCTCAATCCTCTGCGCTTCCGCATTCATCGATATGTCATGCATCGGGTTAATGTCATGCATCTGTGAACTGCATTACATGTGGAACTGAAATGATGGCTAACAAAGAAATCTCTACCGTTAATTTTGATAATGGCTTGTCTTGAAAAATGAAGACAATTTGATGTTTGTCGTAGGAGAAGTCGCACTGCAGGACTGTGTGCCAAATCTTCTGACACCGCCAGAATTTCGTCGGAGGTAAAATTTGATGGTCATTATTCGGCTGTCGGTGAAAGACTACAGATTTTAGCCTAGGATTATAGGAATCCTTTAGGATTTGCAAAATTTGTTGTGAACCAAAATTGCACAGTGTGAACCTACCTTTAGAGGTCACTCTTCGACCAGAGCTAGAATCGTGTACGGCAAGTACAGGTCTCTGCAGGACATTGATGATTGATGGGCGAGGCCATAAACAGAGGGGCGTTTTTGAGAGTGTTATCTGATTTGCCTGTGTCAGAGTGTGGGTAGGGTTTAGGGGTGGGGTCGGGTGAAGGGGATCATTTTCATTGCATGATATATAAACACCCACCAGTTTGAAAACACCCACAAATACAGAAAATACAGAAATGCCTACTTTTGTTCCGCAGAGACCTCATACTCATTATGGGAAGCCAGTTATTATAGTTTATAAAGTTATAAGTATGGATATTTTTTCTTACAAAAACGCTTCAAAAGCCCTTTATTAACCCCCTAGAGCCGTATCGATTCCTTTTATGATGGATGCGTTTTTTTGGGGGGCTTAAAAAAAAAAACGGTACCATTCATTCCCATTATAAAGCTTGGAAGAGCCAGGATATTTTGTAGTGTAATTTCGATTGTGTTTGGCTGAAAGAAGAAAGACATATACACCTAGGATGGCTTGAGGGTGAGTAAATCATGGGATAATTTTCATTTTGCGGTGAAATATCCCTTTAAAGGTGCCGTAGAACGTCTTTTTAAAAGATGTAATATAAGTCTAAGGTAGAACGTCTTTTTAAAAGATGTAATATAAGTCTAAGGTGTCCCCTGAATGTGTCTGTGAAGTTTCAGCTCAAAATACCCCACATATTTTTTTTTTTTTTTTTTTTTTTTAACTGCCTATTTTGGGGCATCATTAAATATGAGCCGATTTAGGCTGCGGCCCCTTTAAATGCTCACACTCCCCGCCCACGGAGCTCATGCTTGCCTTTAACAGCATAAACAAAGTTCACACAGCTGATATAACCCTCAAAATTGTTCTTTACAAAGTGTTCGTCATGCAGCATGTCTAATCGCGTAAGTATGGTATTTATTTGGATGTTTACATTTGATTCTGAATGAGTTTGATAGTGCTCCGTGGCTAAAGCTAACATTACACACTGTTGGAGAGATTTATAAAGAATGAAGTTGTGTTTATGAATTATACAGACTGCAAGTGTTTAAAAAATGAAAATAACGACAGCTCTTGTCTCCGTGAATACAGTAAGAAACGATGGTAACTATAACCACATTTAACAGTACATTAGCAACATGCTAACGAAACATTTAGAAAGACAATTTACAAATATCACTAAAAATATCATGATATCATGGATCATGTCAGTTATTATTGCTCCATCTGCCATTTTTCGCTGTTGTCCTTGCTTGCTTACCTAGTCTGATGACTCAGCTGTGCAGATCCAGACGTCCTGCCCTTGTCTAATGCTTGAACATGAGCTGGCATATGCAAATATTGGGGGCGTACATATTAATGATCCCGACTGTTACATAACAGTCGGTGTTATGTTGAGATTTGCCTGTTCGTCGGAGGTCTTTTAAACAAATGAGATTTATATAAGGAGGAAACAATGGTGTTTGAGACTCACTGTATGTCATTTCCATGTACCAAACTCTTGTTATTTAACTATGCCAAGATAAATTAAATTTTTAATTCTAGGGCACCTTTAAATTGAATTTACACTTATACCAGAAATAATTTATTAAGGTAAATAATAGGTAAAATGTCTACCCTAAAATTGCATGGTACCTAGTGATAATACGTAGTAGTCATGCACTTTAAAGGTCCCGTTCTTCGTGATCCCATGTTTCAAACTTTAGTTAGTGTGTAATGTTGTTGTTAGAGTATAAATAAAATCTGTAAAATTTTAAAGCTCAAAGTTCAATGCCAAGCGAGATATTTTATTTAACAGAAGTCGCCTACATCGAGCGGCCAGTTTGGACTACATCCCTCTACTTCCTTCTTTAATGACATCACTAAAACAGTTTTTTGACTAACCTCCGCCCACAGGAATACACAAGAGTTGCGTTTGTAGAGTGTGTTTGTCGCCATGTCGTCGAAACGCTGTTATTTTCATCCCGCAGTCCAATCACCGGGTCTGATTCCGGCTCAAATTGATAGGGTAAAATTAAAGACATGTTTACAGTAACACTGAGCGCGTGCATCTCCACGTTATGGTAAGAGGCGTGACCTTTCCGGGCAAGGAGCGCTAAGCTGCTGTCGAATCACAACATAGGAACCGCTGGCACAATCAGAACTTGTTACGTATTTCTGAAGGAGGGACTTCATAGAACAAGGAAGTCATCAGCCCGTTTTTATGACAGTGGAAACAGCGGTATACAGATAAGTAAATTATGTGAAAAATACTGTGTTTTTTTACACGCGAAACATGAACACGTTATATTGCACACTATAAACACAATCAAAGCTTCAAAAAACCACGAAAAACGGGACCTTTAAAGAATGAACAAATTTGAAAATGATAAAAGTGGTTTGCTTAATTTGCACTGAGCTTTCTGACCAAATTGCACTTCAGCCATGTCCATGTTATGATTGGCCAAGGGGTTTTCTCCAATCAGGCTCCTCACTAAACCATCTTCCTAATGTTGGCTGCCGTGTTTAACGATTATGCCCCTTAAATAATGGAACCAGATGTAATGTCTTGGAGGTAATTGGATCGTTCCTCTCACTTCCTCTCGGGGGGAAAAGAAAAGCAGTGTTGAAATCCAGTCATGAATGCAGCGTTGTTGTCAGCCTGAATATCCCTGGGGAGAATCGCATTATTAAAGACACCTTTCTACTGACTTCCATCACCGTAATCACCCGCCGTCTCTGGATTGCCAGGTTATTTGAATATCCCATTTGCGATTTTTAAAGAATCTCTTGTTGACAGTAGTGGATAATCCTATTGTAACATTTCTTCTCATTCTGCTTTTGCCCAATTCTGTGTTAATCCGACACGCACACAGAATCCACACAAGACTCCAAAAAGCTGTTTTATTAGATGAAAATGACAAAATAATGTACACATCCATCCATCCATCCATCATTTATATCTGTCTACCCACCTATCTATATCCATCCATCCATCCATCCTTACATCCAGTTGTGGCCTAATGGTTAGCGAGTTGGACTTATAACCTGATGTTTGCGGTTTGAAACAATAATATAATGACGTGATGGGTCTTTTTTTTTTTTTTGTCCAAAGGCCTTAATAATAATAATAATAAAAACAAAGATATGACATCTAAAGTGTGTAAGGTAGTACAATTAGATCTCTTATATTGAATCCAAAAGGTTTTTATTATATTTTGCTACAAAAGTATTTTAAAGATTATGAAATGTCAAAAGGTCATTCGGTTTAACCATCCAAAAGCCAATCCAGCCATTTAATTTGTGATTTAAAATATCTTAAAATGTAATAAATGTATATATTTTTTATTCTGGCATGATTTTATAACATCATATATCAACATACTGCAAAATGGTATTAAAAGAGAAAGAAGGTCCAGAAAAATGAATTTCATTCATGTCATTCGGAGTAACCAATATTAAGGGACCATTTTGGATCAAGTCATGCGGTCAGTATCATGTGACAGGATGTGACATCATTCACACACCTGCAAAGGACCACATGAAGCAAAGTAACTAACTCTCTCTTAACTATTTGAAAAATTCATGTTTTCACTTGTTCATACGCATGTCCCGAAACATCAGGTCATTTGGTACAACCGCTATAAAACATGGAAAATGTTGTAATATTTTAAAAACTTGTACTAAATATAAAATGTATGATTGTCCTTTTGCTAGCTCAATATACTGTAAGCCTGTTAGCATTGTTTGAAAATATCGTCATTTGGTATAACCAAAAGTGTCATTCGGTAAAACCGAAATTTTGGTTAAACCAAATGGCTTTTTGGTGACAAATATGTTAGTTTTATTTTTATTTATTCATAAAAATTGTTAGTTTTTATTTTTATTTATTTTTCCATACTGACTTTAGCCAAAGCTTGTTTTATTATTGCGAATAATTACTTCTCTAAACATCTGCCTGGGCACTCCATATTAGTGTGGGGGTTTGATGCTGCAGTCCATCACCACAGGGCAGAGGACATCTTCATCTGTGAATAGACGTGCACATCAGATCTTGAATCATTTATGAAGCTCGCCACTGCCCAAGAGAGCAGCACCAAACAGGATTTATGAGCGACTGCCGTAACTCAATGACGACGCTCAGCCAAAGTCTCCCATTATAAAGCAATATACCTCCGGCCTTGCTTAGTTTATAGCCTGTGTCACTTTGCAGTCTGTCTGGGTCTTTGTCCTGGGATAATGGACCAACTGTGCTGTAAGGTCACCAAAGTACATTCAGGTGATGGGAAGGTGAATTTTAGATTGTTTCCTGAGCATCTTATCGGAATGAGATAAGGAGAAAGCATGGTGTTTGTTGCTGGTTTTCAGGATGTGTGCAGAATAAATGAGGCTGCCAGTTGCACGGAGTGTTTGTGCAGCAGGTAGTTTTGCATTCTGGAAGCAAATGAGAGGCTTAATGCGAATTGCAAAAAAAGATGAATGTGCCCGTGTGAGCTCAGAGTGTCATTTGTTCTTTTGTCATGCGTTTTCATGGCTAGAATAATACAGGATTGATGGGAGTGATATTAAAGCGGCGGTGAGATCCCTCTCTCTCTCTCTGCACTTATTCAGAGATGCATTTGTTTCACCTTTATGCAATGCTGTGGTTTACAGTCCCGTCAAAATCCCTTTATTCCAAACGGACAGGACCTGAGTTAGTCGTCTCTAGTCTAGCATGGGGAAAATTCAACCTTAAAGGGATAGTTCACCCGAAAATGAAAATTTCACTTTCAAATAATTTACTCATCCTTATGTTGTTCCAAACCTGTATACATTTCTTTGTTCTTGTTCTTGTTCTTGTTCTTGTTCTACACTTCTTTTCTTCTTGAAATGTGACCATTTTTAAAAGACTTCAAATGCTGTACAAAAGATATAGGACACCAAATAGTCCAAAAAACTGGATTTTTAATTATATTTTTTCAGTGAAAGACTGAACAAAATGTGCTGTTATGCCTTGGTGTATTGAGTGTGGTTGCTAAGGTGCTCTGAGTGATTGTTAGGGCGTTGCTATGTTGTTGCTAAGGTGGTTGTTAAGTGGTTACTTACTGGCTCAAGTTAAAAGAGACTATCCTCAAGTCTTTGATATTCTGGTCTCTAGATATGGCTCAGATCCCTCCTTCAGTGTAAGTCAGGGTTTTTTCACCTCTTTAATCATCTTCCATTTGGAAACCATAACCAGGCTATAATAACACACCTCTACTTAAAAAGTTATCGTTTATATCTGTAACACAAATAGTGCAGGTTTATTCAAATTCCTAAGTGTACCTGCACCCACATAAGATGAATATTTTTCCTTTAGGACATTATATGTATGCGGTGTTTGATATGAGATCCAGGGAGCATGTTTTGACACTCTCCTGTCTATAATTAAATGCTTTTTTTCTTTCTCTCCACTTTTTCCGCTCTCTCGCTCTCTCTCTCTTTGGTCTGGTGAGATTAAAGTGGAGTAAAGGTATTGATGGACCTCCTGTGAGGTTATTGACTTACTCCACTGTGGTTACTGTAATCAGCTTGATGAATTGGAGGAGAGTGAACTAGCAGGGATGAACAAGCAAACGTGGCTGTAGTTTATTTCTGGGACTATCCGTTCTAAACACACCTCCACACAAAGGTTGTGATTTACCGAACGCCTTAGTTCTTGTAACACTGGAGCTGTTGTCATGAACAATTTGGTCCGCCTGTTGAATCGAATCTGACTAGTACCCTAAAGTGATTCCATTTAGGTGAACAATTTTTATTGGTTATTCTATTCAGTTCTTGATTAGAAATCCTACATAACTGATGTATGGTGTAGGTCATCTGGAGTGTTTCAACTTTTAATGTCTTAAATTAGATGCTAGAAATGATAGTATACTGTATCTCTGTTATTTTGAGAATCAAGATACAGTAAGCCATTTGTGAAGAAAGTTTAGGAAGAGAAAGATTTTTGTTTTAAAGGCACAATATATATGATATTTGGATTAATATATTCAAAAACCACTAGAAAAATTTTATATATTTTGTTGACTTGTGTACTTGTATTATCCCAAATGTTTCCAAGAATGTTTAAATCCAGAGAAATAAGCAATTTTAACCAGGACATGAACCGTGTCCATGCGTAACCTATCAATGACATCATACCCATGTTACTCTATTTTGTAGAAACCATGGAAACACCAAAGATGCTTTAATGTGTTTTAATAGACAGATGAGCAAGTGTTTGCTCTTTTACATTTAGGAGAGAGCTTCAGCACAAATGGGCTTCAGATGATCAATGACGGTTCTAATCGCAAAACTTGTCAAATTGACTATTCCCAAACTTTGTTAGTTCATCCAAAAATTTAAATTCAATCTTCATTTACTCACCCTCATGTCGTTTAAGCAGGTCTTGAACATCCCTGTTTACTACAGTATGTGTTGTAAATCTGTTCATCATATAAAGTCATCGTGTCTCCTCAGAAGACTTGGATTTGGTTTAGACCGCTCGATTTATTATTTTTACGATGCCTTTCACCTTTTTTAGATCTTTTAAGTTTAAGGTGAATTAATTGACTTAGTTCACTTTTGAATAAAAAATTTCCTGATAATTTACTCACCCCCATGTCATCCAAGATGTTCATGTCTTTCTTCAGTCAAAAAGTAATTAAGGTTTTTGAGGAAAACATTCCAGGATTTTTCTCCATATAGTTGACTTCAACGGCTACCAATGGGTTGAAGGTCCAAACTGCAGTTTCAGTGCAGCTTCAAAGGGCTCTATGCGATCCCAGATGAGGAATAAGGGTATTGTCTAGTGAAACGATCGGTCATTTTCTAAAAATAAAATAAAAATGTATATACTTTTTAACCACAAATGCTCATCTTGCACTGCTCTGCGATCTGCACGCATGACATAATCATGTTATAAAGGCCACGCTTGACGTTGGCGGAAGTACCGATCCAGTGTCTACGAAGCAACGTGCAAAGATTAAGCCAAATGCCCTTTACAAAAAAGGTAAAACAACGATATTGGACGATTTTGAAGTTGGAGGAGAAAATTAGATGAAGTTTTTCACCCTACCGCATAGGGCTGGGCGATACAGCTAAAAAAATGATCACGATATAATGTTTCATATTGATCGGTATCGATAATTATTGAAGAAATTTTAGTAGAACAAAAATGTTTGAATTCCACCAAATAACATGTAATTTACTAGAGGTTCTGACAAAATATTAATATGTGCAGTCCATTTTAAAATTGTAAATATATTTGAAATAATTATTTAAAAAAAATGGATTTATGATTCAATGACTCAATCATAAATACTCTTGTTTCATTACTGGATGAATCAGTGTATTTGAAAGAATCCGTTGAATGACGATTCAATGTCAAATACATTTTTAAAACTAACATGTCGCCACCTGGTGGTGAAACAACATAATCGATAAATGCGTCGTTTTTAGCGCCGAGTTTCTTTCAAAAGCTGATTTGCTCTATTTTGATCAATAACATAGACAGTAGTAGTGTTTTATCTGAACTATAAACTTTTATCTCAGTACTTCTGTGATAATTTGAATATTTGTAACATAGAAATAAACATACTGGGCCCTATAATACACCTGGCGCAATGCGACGCAAGGCGCAGCGCAAGTGTGTTTGCTAGTTTGCGTCCGGCGCCGTTCGCGTTTTCCCGTTCAGCACCACGTCCTTAAATTAGTAAATGCATTTGCGCCAGTTAGTGCGCCCATGGGCGTGCTGGTTTAAAAAAGAGGTGTGTTCAGGCGCATTGCCGGCGCATTGCTATTTTAAGGAGTTGAAAATAGACTGTGCCATAGACCAACTCAAACCTAGTCTAAAGTCAATGGCGCAATATTTTTTGTTAGAGCGCGTTGGTAGAAACCGCGCCTCTGGGCGCATCCACAGTGCGCGTTGACTTTGCTTATTACACACAGGGATGCGCATCACACAAACATGCCAAATATTAAAAACAAAAGGATTACAGTGTAAAAGAATATTATTGTGTAGGCTACATAAATATAAAAATGTAATGATGAATAGTCATTGCGTGTATTAGAATTAGGCTACCTATTTTCAATTCAGCCTATTACTACTTATAATGATGAACGAAATTGGCTAATTAATTGAACAATCGTGCCAATACACACACATATATATTAACTGACTCATCGCGTGTACGCCATGTAAATAGCAATCCGCCATGGCGCGAGCGCATCTCGCTCTTAAAGGGAATGGGAGATGACACTCTGATAGAGTATTGAACGTTACGGCCATTACTCATTAAGAGAATAGGGACAACCCATTTCAACAATGCACCCCGGCGCACGGACCGTTTTTCCGTCGTTAAAATAGCAAAAGTGGATTTGGACACGCCCTGAGTGCACCTGCGCTGTGCGCTTTACACTTTGCGTTTAGATTGTTAAAATAGGGCCCACTGTGTTTGAAAACACTGTTTGTGCAGCTTTTACTACATGACAACTGCTCTCTCAAGACGAACTTTAAAGTAGATCAACTGTAAGACGTAAGGAAACCATGAAACTGCCACACTGACGAGCTGACATGTCCTTTTTTATTCACAATATCCTCGTCGCCGGAAGATGCAGCACTCATTTTTTATGTGTTTGTGTGTTCTGATTTCACGTGGCTATTGCGCTACTGAACTCCACAGCAGCTTGTTTGCGTGTCACTCATAGCATCTGTTTGAGATTCAGGGACGGAGCGCACTTGGGAGTTGTTCATGCAATCGAACTTCATGTCTGTTTACATTTTAATCCATTTAAGTGAAGCTATATTGAGAGTTATATCGAACATTTTTTCTATCGTTATCGATTAAGATGTACCGTCAATAAATATCGATACTGTTTTATCTCCCAGGCCTACAACCGCGGTACTTCAGACTACGCCATGCGTGACCTTCAACGTAATGCATGCCGCATCGCAGAGCAGTGCAAGACAAGCATTTGTGGTTAAAAAGTACATACATTTTTTATTTTTCGTTTCGCTAGACAATACCCTTATTCCTCATCTGGGATCACACGGAGCCATTTGAAGCTGCATTGAAACTGCAATTTGGACCTTTCACCCATTGTACCCCAGTGAAGTCCACTATATGGAGAAAAATCCTGGAATGTTTTCCTCAAAAACCTTAATTTCTTTTCGACTGAGGAAAGAAAGACATGAACATTTTGGATGACATGGGGGTGAGTAAATTATCAGGAAATTTTAATTCAGAAGTGAACATTCTTTAAATGGAAGGACAAAAATCTTCATAAAAATATCTTCATTTGTGTTTGGAAGGTGATTCTGAAAATAAATCACGATTCACACACACACACACACACACACACACACACACACACACACACACAAAGCAAGACAAGTTTTAAACTGATAATAATAAGAAATGATGAGATAAGAATGATTTCTGAAGGATCATGTGACACTGAAGACTGGAATAATGGCTGCTGAGGATCACAGGAATAAATTACATTTTAAAATGTATTAAAGGTGCCATCGAATTGAAAATTGAATTTACCTCGGCATAGTTGAATAACGAGTTCAGTACATGGAAATGACATACAGTGAGTCTCAAACTCCATTGTTTCCTCCTTCTTATATGAATCTCATTTGTTTAAAAGACCTCCGAAGAACAGGCGAATCTCAACATAACACCGACTGTTACGTAACAGTCGGGGTGTACGCCCCCAATATTTGCATATGCCAGCTCATGTTCCCAACATTATGAAAGGCATTAGACAAGGGCAGCCAGTATTAACGTCTGGATCTGCACAGGTGAATCAACAGACTAGGTAAGCAAGCAAGAACAATAGCTAAAAATGGCAGATGGAGCAATAATAACTGACATTATCCATGATATCATGATATTTTTAGTGATATTTGTAAATTGTCTTTCTAAATGTTTTGTTAGCATTTTGCTAACGTACTGTTAAATGTGGTTAAAGTTACCATCGTTTCTTACTGTATTCACGGAGACAAGAGCCATCGCTATTTTCATTTTTAAACACTTGCAGTCTGTATAATGCATAAACACAACTTCATTCTTTATAAATCTCTCCAACAGTGTAGCATTAGCCGTTAGCCACGGAGCACTATCAAACTCATTCACAATCAAATGTAAACATCCAAATAAATACCATACTTACGCGATTAGACATGCTGCATGGCGACCACTTTGTAAAGATCCATTTTGAGGGTTATATTAGCTGTGTAAACTTTGTTTATGCAATGATAGAGTCGAGAGCTCTGGAGGGGGCGGAGAGCGCGAGCAATTAAAGGGGCAGCAGCCCTGAATCGGCGCATTTCTAATTATGCCTCAAAATAGGCCGTTAAAAAAATTATTTTAAAAAAATCTATGGGGTATTTTGAGCTGAAACTTCACAGACACATTCAGGGGACACCTTAGACTTATATTACATCTTGTAAAAAAACGTTCGATGGCACCTTTAAAATAGAAAACATTTATCTTTAAATGTAATAATATTTCACAGTATTATTGTTTTAACTGTTTTTTTCTCTCTCTCTCGATCAAATAAATACAACCTTGATTCTTTATTTTTTTTCCTTTTCCTTTTGTTTATTGATGTCAACTGTAATCCTCAATTATAAGCTATTTTTGTGTTTTAGCTGCAGTAATGGTTATCTCCCATTGCTTTTTACTCATTACACTGCCTTGTTGTCATCTGAGGATGATGCCTTCTTGCTGAGTGCCTGCAGAAATTAGAGTTCAAATCAGTTCAACTCTCAACCTTACCTTTACTATTTGCCAGGTAACATCTGAATGAATGGAACTTTAACCTTCCGTCTTTCATTATCTTTATTGTAAGTAATTGATTATTCTCTTTAATGAGCAGTGGAAATACTTAAATCTTAGTTTCCATTATGAATCCCATGGACCTTTAGTCCTTGAGGACCTCTAATGACCACAGGCCACTAATGAGTCTCTCCTGCAAACGGTTGTTATGGCAGCAGCATGCCGTCGATGCCGCGTGTGGATATATATCGACTTGTTGCTGTGCTCATGGTGTGTTATAATTGTAGTTCGTTTGTACGAGGATGAGTGACTTGCTGTTTTGCATTTCTCTGGTTTTTCTGCCATATTTTAGGAGTAAGGTTAGTCTGAACGCAGTCTTACATATCCTGCATAACAAGCGCTGGGCGCATGTGTAAATGTGTACGTGCCAGAGTGTGAAACAGTGTATTTTTAGTTTCTCCCAGACTGTGCAGAGGAGGTGCAGAGACTGCTGGATCTCAGCCCAGACTTCCAGCTCTCGAGTGTCTAATAATGTGCGTGAGTGTCCGTCTGTTTATAAGAACGGCATCCATAGTGTCTGGATAGAAAGGTTGATGTGCATTTTTTTTTTTTTTTTCGATGATGGTGGGTGTCATTGTTGTAAAGGTTTTTGACAAAACTGTGAGGTGTTGCAGACTGGAGTGAGTTGCATCTGTAATGCATTTGTTAGCTCTATGGCCTACCTTACGGGCCCACATTTGCCCGTCTTATAAAATTACAGAACTTTTAGGGGTTTAAAAGTGGGGCAGTGCACAATTATGCAAAGTTCTAGATGAAGGGTTGGATTTCAGAGCAGTGATGGCTTTACTGAGAGAGTATCTGATGATCGCAGGTACCTGTGTTGGTTAATAGGTTTTGAGGTTTCTGATGAGACACACTATCTGATGGAACGGTTTATTTAAGGCAAATGCTGGGCTAGCTAGATCACTAGCTCACATTACTAAACATCAGCCTTCGCTGCGCTCCAAACCAAGAGACCTTTAAAGTGAATAAAGCTAATTTGATTCCATACTCTTGTCATATCATTTCTTTGCTCTTTTGAAATAAGAGTTTGATGTATTATGTAGTGTGGCTCTTTGAAATTCACAATCCAAGGCTTTCTACCTTGTCTAACCAGACCATTATTGAGTTGCAGATTTGGACACTGACGTGTTCTCATGTTGACACTTACACAGCCTGCCTCACAGTGTGAGCACATTGCCAAATATTAACCAATAATAATAGTGCATTAACATATAGAAGTGTTAAAGGTACAGGTGCAAATTGTTTATTTATTTATTAGAGAGTTAAAGGGTTAGTTCACCCAAAAATGAAAATTCTGTCATTAATTTTCTCACCCTCATGTCGTTCCAAATCCATAAGACCTTCGTTCATCTTCGAACTCAAATTAAGATAATTTTGATCAGATTCAAAAGGTACTTGACTCGCCCATAGACAACAATATAATCAACACTTTCAAGGTCCAGAAAGCTACTGAAGACCTATTTAAAACTGTTCATGTGACTACAGTGGAAAAACCTTAAAGTTATGTAGTGATGAGAATGCTTTTTGTGTGCCAAAAAAAAGAGACTTTATTCAACAATATCTAGTGATGGGTGATTTCAAAATACTGCTTCATGAAGCTTAATAAATCAGTGGTTCTGAGAGTGTATCAAACTGCCAAAGTCATGTGAACCATTGAAATTTCGAAATGTTTCGAAACACTTATGATGTAACGAAGCCTCGTTTACTAAAATCACGTGACTTGGGAAGTTTGATACACCCTCCGAGCCAAAAGATTTGTAAAGCTCCGAAGCTTCATGAAGCAGTGTTTTGAAATCGCCCATCACTAGATATTGTTGAATAAAGTTTTTTTTTTTTTTTTTTTTTTGGTGCACAAAAATTATTCTCTTCGCTTCATAGCATTAAGGTTGAACCACTGTACTCACATGAACTGTTTTAAATACGTCTAGCTTTCTGGGCATCTGAAAGTGTTAATTATCTTGCTGTCAGTGGAGGCCTCACTGAGCCATCAGATTTTATCAAAAATATCTTAATTTGTGTTCTGAAGATGAACAAAGGTCTTACGGATGTGGAACAACATGAGGGTGACAGAATTTTCATTTTTGGGTGAACTAACCCTTTAACAGGAACGTGGACAGAACGATAAGGGAAATGGGTTTGGGACATGACTCACAAGCACAACAACCTCTTTTATGACATGAGCGATGCACATCACTCTGCAACATTGTTCTGACATGGTCTGTTTACTTCTAAAGGTGAAAGAAGGGGTGAATATGGGCATGGGCCGTTTATGTAATTGATTTGCTGATTTTGCTTTAAAGTTGCCATGAAATCAAAAAGGACAATTTTTTTAATGGAATATTGGAGAGTTTATTATAAATGATTTATCTGTGCACACCATTGTTTTTTTTTTAAATTCAAGTGCCCTCATAATCTTTAATCAAAATAACATTCCCTCTTTCTTGCAATGACATCTCTTCTCTGATGACGTTTTCACCGACGTGAGGGCGGGACAATATCCTCACCCCTCCAGCAACCTGTCACTCACAGAAATAGCAACAACGATCCACTGATCCAATCAATTCAAAATCAAGTCCCACCCTACATTTTATTTTTTTCTCTTTCAAGAAGTTGTTAAACTTGAATGTACAAGACAATAGTGAAGAAGGGATGATCGCAACTTCCATTTAATGCTGACTTTAACTCCGCATAGACTGCATCTGTGTCAAAATCTGTTTGGACAGCTAATATGAAATTGTCCAAGCTGTTCATTATTTAAAATAGCTAAAATGCAGTCAAACTAGGTACTAAAAGTAATGAGCTTGGATATATTTACATTAAATACAACTGATAAAGTCAGGCAATATGCTAATTAAATGAATTTAACTGAATAATGAACGAATCTGTGTATCTTTTTTTTTTTTTTTTTTGAGTGACTGATTTACATAAACTTTTTAAACAAAATTATTCAAACTATATAACACAACATACTATGTTCCAGCAGGGTGTTTTGATTATCACCATACACTCTTAAAAATATGTTTTTTTTATTGGCATTGATGGTTCCATGAAGAACCTGTAACATCCATGGAACCTTTCCATTAAACAGAAGGTCAAATAGTGGAAAAAAGTTCTATAGATCATTAAAATATTCTTCACACTAAGAAAATGCATTTACATGCACCCTCACAATGCGATTATAATGGAATATTGGCAATACTGCGATTAAACTACATCGTTTACCTCATGTAAACACAATACTTCGAGTAAAGTAATGCGATTAAGCTCATAATCGTAGTAAGCATAATCGCATTAAACTAGGTGGTGTACGCCGATACAAACCTTTATCGCATTATTCTCGCTCTGACCAAAGTGTGCATGTGCTCGGACGTACAGTACACAGATTTCTCTTCACCAAATCGCTAAACAATGTCAACACAACTCGCTGCGCAGTCTCTGCTCTGTATCCTCATCCAGACGGCACGAAGAACGCAATGGAAGCGTAGGCAAACCCGGCATTGCGATGTTCATCACGGCGCAGAATAATATCCAGTACGTCCATAAAAATGTATTTTGAATTTGATGTGAGCGGATTAAAACATTGGTCAGTAACATGCATTCTGTATGTCTATCTGAGTGTGGTATAACCATACTTATTAGCAAATAATCAGAGTAATGAAAATTGCATGTAAACTGGAGTGAAGCGTTCTACTCGTGTCATGTAAACATCTTACTGCGATTAAGACCTTATTCAGATTATGAGAAATAATCGCATTATTGGTGCACATGTAACATGGTCCATGGTTCTACCCAGCCTGCAATGTGATATTAAGCACTATTGTAAGAAATTTTGTCACACTACATCGCAAACAGTGTTTGTTGCTACTGCCATGCTACTGAATTATGTAGCCAAGTTAAAGGTGCCATCGAATGGAAAATTGAATTTACCTTGGCATAGTTGAATAACAAGAGTTCAGTACAATGAAATGACATACAGTGAGTCTCAAACACCATTGTTTCCTCCTTCTTATATAAATCTCATTTGTTTAAAGACCTCCGAAGAACAGGCGAATCTCAACATAACACCGACTGTTACGTAACAGTCGGGATCATTAATATGTATGACCCCAATATTTGCATATGCCAGCCCATGTTCAAGACATTAGACAAGCCAGTATTAACGTCTGGATGTGCACAGCTGAATCATCAGACTAGGTAAGCAAGCAAGAACAATAGCGAAAAATGGCAGATGGAGCAATAATAACTGACATGATCCATGATATTTTTTGTGATATTTGTAAATTGTCTTTCTAAAAGTTTCGTTAGCATGTTGCTAATGTATTGTTAAATGTGGTTAAAGTTACCATTGTTTATTACTGTATTCACAGAGACAAGAGCCGTCGCTATTTTCATTTTTAAACACTTGCAGTCTGTATAATTCATAAACAACTTCATTCTTTATAAATCTCTCCAACAGTGTGTAATGTTAGCTTTAACCCGTTAGCCACGGAGCACAGCCTCAAACTCATTCAGAATCAAATGTAAACATCCAAATAAATACTACACTCACATGATCTGATGTATGCACGCAGCATGCATGACGAACACTTTGTAAAGATCCATTTTGAGGGTTATATTAGCTGTGTGAACTTTGTTTATGCTGTTTAAGGCAAGCGCGAGCTCTTGGGGCGGGGAGCGTGAGGAATTAAAGGGGCCGCAGCCTGAATTTCGGTTTTTTCTTTATTTATTTCGTTTTTGTTTAATTTTCGTTTTTTCTTTATTTAAATTTCGTTTTTTCTTTATTTAAATTTCGTTTTTGTGCCAATTTATTAGCAGAAAAATATTAGACTACCTTAAAAGTATTGCTTAATTTAGCAGACCTGTGTGTGTGCGTTTTATATCACTAGTGCAGTGACCGTTCTCGGAGCATAAGCTCTGCCCGCATGAGGTGCGCCGCTTCCCGCTCGCGCTGTTCTGACTGTATTTACTAAAAGTTTATTAATTCTGAATGTGTCGCGTCTCGCGTGTCCATCTATATTGCACCAAATGCGACACTGCACTGCCTTGTGAAGTCGATTGGATGAACGGTTCTCGAAATAATAAAAATGCAAACGGACATACAGACACAGATTCCTGCCTTTATTAGAGAGAAAAATATGTTCAGCCCCTCTCTCCGAAGAGTCGATGTTCATTACTACCGAAGCTTCGAAGCTCAAAAAATGGTATTCGGACCAGCCCTAAACTTTTTTCCTCTTACAAGGCTATTCCTGAATTCAGTATTATTCTGGGGGCCGGATGGAAATCTCTGGCGGGCCGGATTTGGCCCGCGGGCCGCCAGTTGACGTTGCATGCTTTAACCCGTTAGCCACGACACCTCAAACTTCAGAATCAAATGTAAACATCCAAATAAATACTACACTCACATGATCTGATGTATGCACGCAGCATGCATGACGAACACTTTGTAAAGATCCATTTTGAGGGTTATATTAGCTGTGTGAACTTTGTTTATGCTGTTTAAGGCAAGCGCGAGCTCTTGGGGCGGGGAGCGTGAGGAATTAAAGGGGCCGCAGCCTGAATCGGTGCATTTGTAATTATGCCCCAAAGTAGGCAGTTAAAAAAAATATTAAAAAAAAAAAATCTATGGGGTATTTTGAGCTGAAACTTCACAGACACATTCAGGGGACACCTTAGACTTATATTACATCTTGTAAAAAAACGTTTGATGGCACCTTTAATACATTTAGATAAATGTTCCTATAAAAAATTCTGTATATTTGGCACAGCATTGGGAGTGGTTTTTCTTTTAAATTACACACTGGAGATTTAGGTTAACCATGGTCATATATAACTGAAAATAGAGCTAGAATTCATTCTGTTCTGTTCAAGTAAAAAAATCCCAGCATATATTCCAAAATATTGTATGTGTCAAAGAGTGAATCCCTGTCTTTGTTCTCGAAATGTCATTCCATGTTACAGTATCGTTTCCTTCAGGGAAGAGTCTCAGACTCCGTGTGTGCGGGGGTTGCACTGCCGAGCGCTCCGGGTGACAGAACAAAGACCTGAATGTTCCATTCCATTCTGTTCTCTTCTGCCCTTTTCTTAAACAGAACCCACCATCCTGTCAGACCTCTTGCTCACATGTTTGTTTGGTGTCACTTTTTGGACCAGAATCAAGGCTGCCAAAACAAAATTTTTCTTTAGTATGAAAATTTAGAAATAATATGTGTTATGTGTTTATTAGTATAACACACACACACACCTGTTCTATAGTTTATATGACCACTAACTCTCTCCATTTGCAGTATATTTGTTCGGTCTAATTCTTTTTTAAGTGTAATGAAATAAAAACTGAAATATACAGTACATACAAAGTAAGGCCAGATAATGCTGATTTACAGTAATTAATGTTTTACGTGTAATTTATCCTAATCTCATTATCAAAGTTGCTTTGATCATGATCACAGATACTTTGATGCAGTGCTTAACTAATTAAAATTATTTATTTTCTGTTGTTCTTTTTATAGACTTTGGCAACCGCAGCAGAGAATTTCCAAATGGAGCATCAATGGAAAGATGAATTTGAAGTAAGTTCTTCTACAACATTGATTTTATATTTCGAATCAATTCAGTTTTATTTTTTTTTGTAATACATATTGTTTCAAAGCAGCTTCACAACAAAAAAGGAGGCCTACTATTCCCAGTGAGCTAGTGCAGTGGTTCCCAACCTTATTAGCCTTAAATACCCCCATAACCCCGTCACAAGTACCTCAAGTATCAAAATTCAAGTAAGCTCAAGTACACCTTCATCAACACTAAACCAAAGAACCAATGTTATGGGTAAAAAAGACAGTATAAAATACACATATATTACATTTTAATATCTTAAATCCAGCATTTGATGGAAAACGAACATAAACAAGACATAAAATTATCACTATAACCAGTAGGAAGGCTAGCAGAGGAGCACTTATTGGATCATATTAGTCATTTTCACTCCCTAATATAGTTTTTTTTCCCCCACACAATTTGCTTATTAATGTATATTTAGGCATTATAAAACCAAACAATCAATTTTATCACTTTTAGCTCTTTTTTGTATTGAAGTATAAAGTGGAAAAAAAAGTCAAAAAATCTGAAAAACAATAACTTTTTTTCAAATTGCAAATGAATTACATAGAATGCGAGCAATGAGTGCTCCATAATCACTAAAGCTGTCTGTCAGTCAGTTCAGCGCAAGCTCACTGATTTCGGCAAACTTGTGAATGAATCTAGCTAAAGTGCAAAATAAATCTCTAATTTACAATGCATTTACGCTTTCTTTGTTATAATGGGTTAGGGTTAGGTTTGTGAGCATGTAAACTGGCACTAAACAGAAACTCATTCAGCGTTTTGAGGCATAATGGGTAG
The DNA here is from genome assembly GCF_018812025.1 of Megalobrama amblycephala. Taxonomy (NCBI): domain Eukaryota; kingdom Metazoa; phylum Chordata; class Actinopteri; order Cypriniformes; family Xenocyprididae; genus Megalobrama; species Megalobrama amblycephala. Next base: position 21,966,062 of record NC_063062.1, read on the forward strand.
ATTCTCACAATTGGTAACTTAAGCACCTCTAATTATCCATTACTTTCTACCGACATGCCTGTGATTGGCTACAATACTCGATGCTGTAAAATCACATTGTAAATGGATGCATTTGCAGTGACTAATGTGCCAAACTAGGGTGATGCTGTGATGATTGACGGCATTCCTGGCACCAAGCAAAATCTAAATCCTTTCGCGTACCCCCTGGAACCTGCTCATGTACCCCCTAGAGTATGTGTACTCACGACCAATTCGTACATATTTTACGAAGTGGCTAATTCGACCTCACTCGTATGAATTCATACGATTTGTCTAAACCCCAGTGACGGGTAGAATTAAATTTGTCAACTCATAAAATACAGTGGGTACCGAAAGTATTCAGACCCCCTTAAATTTTTCACTCTTTGTTATATTGCAGCCATTTGCTAAAATCATTTAAGTTCATTTTTTTTCCTTATTAATGTACACACAGCACCCCATATTGACAGAAAAACACAGAATTGTTGACATTTTTGCAGATTTATTTAAAAAGAAAAACTGAAATATCACATGGTCCTAAGTATTCAGACCCTTTGCTGTGACACTCATATATTTAACTCAGGTGCTGTCCATTTCTTCTGTTCATCCTTGAGATGGTTCTACACCTTCATTTGAGTCCAGCTGTGTTTGATTATATTGATTGGACTTGATTAGGAAAGCCACACACCTGTCTATATAAGACCTTACAGCTCACAGTGCATGTCAGAGCAAATGAGAATCATGAGGTCAAAGGAACTGCCTGAAGAGCTCAGAGACAGAATTGTGGCAAGGCACAGATCTGGCCAAGGTTACAAAAAAATGTCCATACTTTCTGTACCCACTGTATGTATGATTTAGCAAAAAACGTACAAATTCGTACGAGTGAGGTCATACAAATTTGTACAAATTAGCCACCTCATAAAATATGTACAAACTGCTGTGAGATTTGGTTGGTACCACTGGTTGGAAATAACTGAGCTAGTGGGATGACTGTTGCAGAAAAACGATGTTAAAGGGATAGTCTTAAAAATGAACAGTCTGTCATGATTTACTCACTCTCATGTTGTTCCAAACAAGTATGATATTCTTCCTTCTGTGGAACACAAAACAAGATATTCTGAATAACATTTGAACATAACAAATAAAAAACACCCCACTGATTTTCATTGTAAGGACAAAACAAAGTTGTTGTTTTTTTTTTTCAAAATGTCCCCCTTCTGTATTCCACAGAAGTAAATGAGTAAATGAAGGCAGATTTTTTTTTTGTGTGTGTACGCGTCCGCTCTTTTCATCTCTTTAAGGTAAAGTGAGGAATCATGCAAATCTGAATCCAAATAAACTCAGGGCTGGTTATCGGAAGGTTACTACAGTGGTTCAAACTTAATAATATGAAGTGACGAGAATACTTTTTGTGCTAAAAAAAAAACAAAAAAACAAAACAAATTTATTTAACAATTTGAACTGTTGTCATACGCAGTTGACATAGTGAACGCTGTTCACGTGAGCAGCACAACGTATGCGTGTGATGCTGATGCAGGAGCTGGCCAATAATGAGTCTGTGTTTTGGCGTAGAACACGGAAGCTCTGAACTGCGGTCACTACGTTAACTGCGTATGACAACAGTTCAAATTGTTAAATAAAGTCTAAAAAAAAAAAATTCTTGACGCTTCATAACATTAAGGTTGAACCACTGTTGTCACGTTGACTATTTTAATGATGTCTTTAATACCTTTCTGGACCTCAAAAGGTGCAATGTCATTGCTGCCTATGTGTGCTACAAAAACCCTCAGATTTCATCAAAAATATCTTAATTTGTGTCCTAAAGATGAACAAAGTTCTTATGGGTTTGGGATGACATGAGGGTGAGTACTTAATGACAGAAATTTCATTTTTTGAGCTAACACTTAAACTGTATATATAATTGAATCTGCTATGCATCCCACATTTCTTTGGTATTGTTTACAAAAGACATTCTTGCATTAAAAACAGCTAGATAAAATAGAATGCAGGGACCTCAAGACATTAGCTATTTTTAAATTGACATGCTCAAAAATAGTGAGAGATGCAATGCAAAGGCCAAAGACGTCTGTCTGAATGTGTCTAGCTGTAGCGTGGTGCTTTAAAGAGCATGAATTTAAATACTCTTCCGAGAGGGTTTTACAGTGCAACAGTAAACTGTCAGCATACTAATTAAAAAACTGCTGCAAAAAATCTCAAAATAAACTAGCCAAGTTCCCTAATCAACTGGCTGGCTGTTGGATGACTAGTCAACCATCATGACCCATCTCTACTCACAAGTGACTTGTCGCTATGCAACCATGGTGGTCTAGGTAACATGCATAACATTATATCCCATGGTTCATCATGGTTCTTTTTTAGCCATTCAGATTGCATATCCTTACTGTACCAGTTATATTCAGTTAAAAAAAAAATGTATCAGTTTGCATCCTGCACATTAAAGTTTATTTTAGGCAGCGGAAGACATATTAGATGACTGGCTTGATCACTAGAATAAAATCTGACGTGTTATACAGATTTTTAATGAGATCATTCCAAATGAAGATCACCAGTAGGAGACGTTTTTGAAATTGATAATACCTTCACTCGATTTCACTGCTAAATGCTTTGGTGTGCTAGACCTCTTCATTTACTTAAATGATTTTAAGATTCATGAAATTAAATGCAAACAAGTGAAAAATTGACAAATAAATCCTTTTTCCTTTTGTGTGTATTTGATGTTGTATTTAAGTGAGGGAATGTGTTGCAACTTAATGGATCTAATTTCACTACCCACACTCCCTGCAGATGTCTAAAGATTTGATTTCACTGAATACACATTCTGCATTTCTCCCGCAGATTTATTTTTACGGTAGACACACACATCCGCGCACACACCCACCATATGCTGTGAAGGCCTAAAAATGCCTGCCCCTGACAACACTGACGGTCCAGAGCGGTTTAACATCAGCAGGTTATCCTGACCGCTTACTGTAATACCTGGCATGACCAAGCTTTCTTCAGCTCTCCCTAATGCATTTCACAGTTGCTACGAAGCAAATGTATGACAGTTCAGATCTGTCGAACACATGTTGTATGCATGCTTGGCTTAGTACAGTAATACTGTCACTCTATGATTTGAAAGATGGGTAGGTTTTACACGTCAAAGTTGTATTGTATGTGTTTAAAGATATGGGGTGGTATATACTTTATACACACAAGTTTCTTTTGCTTGATGGTTCCATGAAGAACCTTTTAAAATACATGGAATCTTTCCATTCTTTTATAGTGGAAAATGTTTCTTTAGATTGTTAAAATGTTTTTCACTGGTTCTTTTAAGAACTGTTCACTGAAAGGTTCTTCTATGGCAACGTTGTGAAAACCAGACCAAAAAATCTCAGGTTTGAAGCTAGTGCATAAACTAGAACTTTTGTACCTCTGAGATATTCAGTCTCAAGTTGCAATCTAACATGGCCCTTTTATAAAATACTGTTAATATTTATTATGAACCGTTTTCAAGTTTTCTTATTTTTCTCTTTCTCTGCAGGAGGATGATATAGTTTACTTTAATGCCAAGGATAATGTGAGTATATAATTCAAGACTCTTCACATCAAAGTTCAGCACACAAACACACTCAGCATTTTTTCAAGCACAGATACTATATCAAACTTGAATGCCGTGAGCTCTTCGGTCCAGTTATGACCATGCGTTAGAGAGCTTATGTATGAGTTATTTAAGGTAGTCAAGAGATGATCAGAATATATCTTCTCCTCGGTTGATGCACACTCGGCTACACACCTTTTGTGCACCATATATCTCAACTGCCAATTAGTATGAGTGTGTGTAAGACACATGGAGAGAGCGTGTGCATTAGATTGTGTAAAAGTACTAGGCGGAAAGAACAGGCAGAGGGAACATGGAGAGAAAATTAGGCTTTATTCATTCGTGTTGGCAAGAAATTTAGTTTGATATTTGATTTAAACTGTATTAAACTTTATTTATTTGTTTGAATATATGAGATTTTGTTGGATTTTGATTAGTGACAAATTGATCTATCAGGTATTTTCATCATTTACTCAACTTTTACTTCTGTGGAACACAAAAGGTGACTCCAATTTGTGAATTTGCAAACATTCACTGATGCTTAAGAAGACAACACGATGCATTAAGAGCCGGGGGTGGAAACTTTTGAAAAGAATTATGATGTGTGTGATATTTTGATCATATTTATTCATTTAGTACTGCCCTCCAGGAGCTACAGATACTATATGATGTTTCCCAAAAGATCATCAGTGAATGTTTTCACCTTTTGTAATAGTTGTGTATGAGTCCCTCAATTGTCCTCTGTGTGAAAAGATGGATCTCAAAAGCATACAGCCACAGCTGGAAAGGGTTCAAATATGCAGAAGATGCTGGGAAATCAAAGAATGTGCAGGACCTGGAGGATTTTTCTGAAGAGCATTGGGCAGTTTATCTGCTCAGGACAAACAAGAGACTCATAAACAACTATCACAAAGCAAAAAAAAAAAAACAAAACAGCCATGGATCATCCAGGTAACGACACACAGTATTAAGAATCAAGGGTGTGTAAACTTTTGAACAGGGGCCCGTTCTTCGTACGTCACTAACTCTGTTAGCTGGATTTGATTGATTGACGATTTGGCATGATCTTGTATTGTTCGGTTCTTCGACGCTCATCCTGGACTTGCTGCCATAGCAACAGCTTAAACCTGCTCATGAGCAGGCTTATTTCATGTAAACAGGATTAGATTGCATCTTTCTAAGTGGAATTGATACTTAAAATCTGTCCCAGCCACTGCTAATTTATTTCAAGCGTAGTCTACGTATCCAGGGAAAATAATTTAAAATGATTATAATTTACAAATTAATTTGAAAATAATAGTAGGCACAGCCAGTTTTACTCATTGAAAGATTTATTTGTGATGGAATAATTGCTTTACAATTGTATTATGAGTCTTGCACACATGCTTGTACAATTATTCTGAGCCGTGCATTAATTTTGAACAGTAACAGCTATTATGGGAGTGGCTTGATACAGCGCAGGAGATGCAGATAACTTGATCTTGACTTTAATTCATTTTTAATTAAAACTTTAATTAATGCTGTCACATAACAAATCTGCTTCAAAGATAAAATTTAATTAATTGTGAATTACAACATTGAAATAAAAATGTACGACTGTAGCCTACAAATGCTTGTGAATCTAAATAATTGGGAATCGTGTAAAAAAAACAACTTTCATTTATCTATTAAAACATTTATGTTGTAATGTCATTTTTTTTGCTTGGCTGTTTCATTATAAAGGTCCAGAAATTTGTTAAGTTTTTCGTCAGGTGTCTTTTCTAATTATATGATATCATTATGTTGCTGTCATGCCACCAGCCAATCGCTGCATTGCTGATTGTGGTTTCGAGTATCGATACATCTGCCCTTTTCAAGGCACACAAGAACACGCAGTAATCTCAGACAACTTAATCCTGATATTTTAATCCATTCCACAAATTCGTTTGAAGAACCAAATTAGCCAGAGATCAGTTGTCACGATTAAAAGATCTAGTATCTGTCAAATCATCTCAGATGTATTTAGCGATGTACGAAGAACGGAGCCCAGGTTCACTTTTATAAATTCAGCTATTATTTTGGACTATATGTAAACATCTGTTATGTGAGCTTATTCAGGACAGTACTAAATAAAAAATAACATGTGATTATATCCCTCCACAATTATTGGCACCCTTAGTAATTATGAGCAAAGGCGGCTGTGAAAATAAATCTGCATTGTTTATCCTTTTGATCTTTCATTCAAAAAATTCACAAAATTATAACCTTTCATTGAAGGAAAAGAATTGAAAGTGAGGGGGAAATCACATTATGAAACAAATGTTTTTCTCCAAAACATGTTGGCCACAATTATTGGCCTTTTATTCAAAACTTTTTGGAACCTCCTTTTGCCAAGATATAAGCTCTGAGTCTTCACCTATAATGCCTGATGAGTTTGGAAAACACCTGACAAGAGATCAGAGACCATTCCACAGAATTCCACATTCCACTCATTTTCTTTAGTGTTCAGGTCAGGGAACTGGGACAACTATGGCAGAAGCTTCATTTTGTGCTCGGTGACAAATATTTGTGTTGGTTTTGATGTTTGTTTTGCATCATTGTCCTGATGGAAGATCCATACAAAACCTAGCAGAAGCGGTTTTGATTTTTTATCTGTTAATATTTGCTAGAATCCATCTGTATCTGAACAAGAAGTCCAGGACCTCCAGCAGAAAAATAGGCCCACAACATTAAAAATCCAGCAGTATATTTAACCGTGGGCATGTGGTACTTTTTATCCATGTGTGCGCCAAACCCATCTGGTGAGTTTGCTGCCAAAAAGCTCTTTTTTTAGTTTCATCTGACCATAGAAGCCGGTCCCGTTTGAAGTTCCAGTCTTGTCTGACAACTGAAAATGCTGGAGATTGTTTCTGGATGAGAGCAGAAGATTTTTCTTGAAACCCCCCGAACAACTTGTGGGGATGTAGGTGCTGTTTGATCATTTTTTTAGGCTTTCTGAGACTCAAGACTCAAATAATCTGTGTAATTCTCCATCTGTGATCCTTGGAGAGTCTTTGGCCACTCAAACTCTCCTCCTCACTGCACATTAGGACGATTTAGACACACGTCCTCTTCCAGGCAGATTTGTAACATCTTTAGTTGATTGGAACTTCTTAATTATTGCCCTGATAGTGGAAATGGGGATTTTCAATGCTTTAGCTATTTTCTTACAGCCACTTTCTATTTTGTGAAGCTCAACAATCTTTTGCTGCACATCAGAACTATATTCTTTGGTTTTACTCATTGTGATGAATGATTAAGGCAATTTGGCCTTTCTGTTTCCTCATGTTTAATACTCCTGTGGAACAGGAAGTCATGGCTGGACAATTTCATGCTCCTAGTCACCCTGGTGTGCCAAAAAATGTAAATATGAATGAGAATATTTTACTCATAAGAATTTCTAGGGGTGCCAATAATTGTGACCAACATGTATTGGAGAAAAACATACTTCGAAGAATGGTTAGAATTTTGTGAATTTTTTGAATGAAAGATCAAAAGGATAAACAAAGCAGATTTATTTTCACAGCCACCTTTGCTCATATTTACTAAGGGTGCCAATAATTGTGGAGTGCACTATATATATATATAGCAAAATAAAAATTACATTAAATATAAGAGTTGTTTCTGTTTCTTCCAGCTTGATGCCAATGAAACAGAAGGAAGGAAAAACCGAATCAGACCTGAATTTAAAGAAGACCCGTCATTCAAAAACCGCCTCACCTCCTACAACCATACGGCTGTGCATATCCCAACGGACATATATGACGGTTGTAAGTAACCCCCTCGCCCCCCACAGACACGCTTCCATAGCGCTCTGCCTGCTCCGCCGTAACATATTATCTACTGCTGGGAATCTGATGAGATGCTCAGCTGCTGATTGCTTTGGATGTCAGTTATAAAAAACGGAATATAAGCGTGTCTTTGTGAGAATTATAGAATCTATTTGACAGCAAAGACTCCCAGGGGATACTTTTGGCAGAATAAGTGCAGGTGCACTTGTTTGAATAAACCCAAGGTATGCGTGCGCACCTATTTAAACTATATGTGTGCTTTCTCAATGGTTTTTAAGCACGGATAGAAGGCTGGCCAAGTCATAGAGTCTCAGTTGGCCTGCTGGGATAGCGTCTGGCTCTTTGGTGTTAGACGACCCTTCCCTATTGACCTTGTCATACACACACCCTTGCACACAAATGGAAGACAAATAAATCCAGGTAATTACTTTGGCTATTGTGCCCTTTGGTAAACAGAGTGGTAGGCTTTTTGAAATGACATCAGGTCAGACGTGCTCTGCGGTGAGCATAATGTTATATGGAGGATGCACTTGCTTGCTTTTTAAATAAAGAATACCAAATCAGATCAAGTGATGCTTCAGTCTCTAAGCACTGAGTTAGAGTCTTTCCAACACACATTGGCAGAGGTGGCTGCCCCTGTAATTTAAGAAGGGAGTTTCCTTGTCACTTGTCTTGTAATTGTATACCATTTTATGCAATTATCTGTGAGTCATTTCCTAATCCTATATTGCTATTTCTAATTTTATGTGTGAGTCATTTACAAGGGCTTTTTGGGTAGGGTTGTTTTTATTAGGTTATCTGCAGTTGTGAGCTTGTTGGTTATTAATTATCTGTTAATTTTGTGATTAAGTGGGATCCCCCAACCTATACTCAGTAACTAATATTTTTATATTCAGGCATGTGATTCTTATGTTGATATCAATTTCCATATTTTCCAACCCAAAAAGTATGAACCCCATAAAATGTGTACATCTGAGAAAAAAATTGCTTTTGTATACATATAATAAATACAAGAAATAAATGTAGGGCCTATATATAAAATGCAGCATTTTCATTTTCTCAGATTCACACAATTTACGGGAATCATTAGCCGTTAGCCACAGAGCATATAGCCTCAAACTCATACAGAATCAAACGTAAACATCAAAATAAATACTTTACTCACATAATTCGAAGCATGCATACAGCATGCATGACGAACATCTTGTAAAGATCCATTTGAGGGTTATATTAGCTGTGTGAACTTTGTAAATGCGCTGTAATATAGTCGACAGCTGGTGTGGCAGGGAGCATGCGATTTAAGGGGGCGGCGCAGAGTGTAAATCAGTGCATTGTTAATGATGCCCCAAAATAGGCAGTTAAAAAAATTTATTTAAAAAAATCTATGGGGTATTTTGAGCTGAAACTTCACAGACACATTCAGGGGACACCTTAGACTTATATTACATCTTGTGAAAGAACGTTCTTGGGCACCTTTAAATATGTTTTTAGTACATTTCTGGGTGTTTGAAAGTCTAAGTTAACTTGCTCTCAATGCAGGCCTCACAATATTTTTTAATCAAAAATATCATAATTTGTGTTCTGAAGATGAATGAAGGTCTTACGGGCGTGGAACAACATGAGGGTGAGTAATTAAAGACTTTTCATTTTGGGTGAACTAACCCTTTAATAATTAAAAGAAGTTTTTCTCATTGAAGTCTTGATATGTAAATGTGAATGAAGTTTTGAGCTATAACAGAAGGAAAGATTTTCAGAGAATAATGACTTCAGTTTGATCTGGTCTAATGTATGGCTTTGCACATGTTGTTTGGAAGTCACATAGATGCTTTTTGCAAGTCGCATAGATACTTTTATTGTAATTTTTGCTGATTTTTGGAGCTTGCCAGGCCCTTTTGCCATTCATGTTAATTGTATGGATGAGATGGGCAGGAAAATCTGCTAAATAACTTCTAATAAATATGAGACTGAGTAAATGATGGCAGAATTCTCATTTGTGGGTGAACTTTAAACTTTTATATTGAATAGAGCTGGAGAGATGAAAAATAACCAAGTGACAGAAAGAGACTTAGAGGGAAGGCAAAAAGGGTAGAGCTATAATTGCTGTGGTCTTGGGTCTGACCTGACCTGACCTTGCGCCAGAAGGAAACATAATACGTGTGTAGAATCGAGCTAACAGCCAAACCCTCTCATACTCATACTGAAACACAGTTGTGTGTGAGTAATGTTCAATATTACTGGAGTTGGATGTCTATATGTCCATTAATTCCAAAGGTTGTTCACTCTATGTAAGGTAGTGAGAACCTAGTAGCTTTTCTCTAGCGACCCTAAAAGCAAAGTTTGCACACATCAACCTCTATCAAACACTCAAAGACCACAAATAGCCTGGAACCACCGGCACACACACAGACACACAGAAATAACACGGATCAGCCACTCCCGCCGGGGAGAAAATTGGATTTTCGTGGATAAAGTAGTACATCGTTTAGGGGTTGCTAGAGGAGGGTGGGTGACCCCCCTCTGCCAGAGTCAGCCAACACCAAGAAAAACTTAACAATGATTAAGAGAGACAACTCATAGTGGGTGCTGGCAAATTTCCTCTCCTTCACATCCAAAACGATGGATGTAATAAGTGGAGGTTGAGGAAATAATCAATACTTCAAAGTAGGCATGCACCCATGGGATTTTTGGATTTTTGGTGATTCCGATACCAATATTTGTCACTTGCTCTCTTATTTTTGTCATTAACTTTTGTCATTAAAAAAGATCTATCTATCTATCTATCTATCTATCTATCTATCTATCTATCTATCTATCTATCTATCTATCTATCTATCTATCTATCTATCTATCTATCTATCTATCTATCTATATATCTATATCATCTATCTATCTATCTATCTATATATATATATATATATATATCTATAGTATCTATCTATCTATCTATCTATCTATCTATATCATCTATCTATCTATCTATCTATCTATCTATCTATCTATCTATCTATCTATCTATCTATCTATCTATCTATCTATCTATCTATCTATCTATCTATCTATCTATCTATCTATCTTATTATGTCTGTATTTGCCCATAATATTTGCAATCCATTTTGAACATAACCTGATTTATTGTGCAGCTCAAGAAAATGTGCCTCTCATGCTTCATTTCCTCATTTCCTTCCTCTCTTTTGTTTTCTCAGCCCTGCCCTCTCGCCTCTGTTGCATGTTAGCCAATAAAATTAAAGTTATGGCTGTTATAACACTGAATTTTTCATGCTTCATTGCAATAATTGTTGACACACAGGCTGTTTTCTCACCTGATTAGCATATCTCTACTAGCACTTCTGACTGCCTATCAGCACGCAGCCTTTTCAGAAGTAAATGTTTGATAGGATGATTATAGGTTTCCATGGTTCCCTTAGTCATGATGTAATAAAGTCAATCAGCTTGTTTGCGGCTGAGGAGATGAAGAGCCCTCAGTGTGTAGCGCAGAATTATTCTGTTAACAGCGGTTGAGATGAGGGTAAATTACACCTCTCTTTGTGTCTCTCCTCCTACTCTCTCTGGACTGTACAAGTCACTATAAGCGCCATGACCTCTGTAAATAGACTGAAGTATTCAAAGGATGACAGTGAATCATGTGTTGTGATAATATTTGTTGGTTAAAGATAATGTAATAATTTAACTGACAATATTAATCAGTGAAATATCATACATTGTGTGTATTCCAGCCACTATTGTGTTAAATGAGCTGAACTGGACCGAAGCGTTAGAAGACGTCTTTAAGAAGAACCGAGAAGAGGATCCGACGCTACTATGGCAAGTGTTTGGCAGCGCTACTGGATTAGCTCGCTATTACCCAGGTAAGTGCTTGTGTCTGTTTAATTCCGAGCAATTCACACATGCACATTACAATCAGAACTCACACACGCACAGCCTCCTCCCTCCCTTTGCTAGACTCTGCTGTTTCTAATTGGTAAACATAGCATGTAGTCCTGGCTCAAATTACCCTACATTTTCATAACAAATTATAATATCAAATATCTCAGCAGCTCTGAAATTTAATGAAGACAGAGGAGAAAAGTAATGAGGTGCTCAATTCATTTTCATTACTTTCAGATAAAAAAGCATTGCATAAACAGCATATTAGCCACTGTTGAACCTCTGTCCCTTAACGGGTTTGCGTTTCTGAAATTCGTGTGTTGTGTGCAGACTTGGGAGGGTTACTTTAAAAATGTATTCCGTTACAGTTACAAATCACTTCATAAAAAAAGTATTGTAGTATACAATTGTAAATATAGTATACTACAATACTATACAAATATAGTAAATATAGTATACTACAATACTACACAATATAGTATATAATAGTATACAAACAGTAATGTAATCCAAGTACCACAATATGAAAGTAATCTGATTACTTTTTGATTACTTCAAGGTCACATATAGAAAGAAAGAAAGAAAGAAAGAAAGAAAGAAAGAAAGAAAGAAAGAAAGAAAGAAAGGGTAAACTTTACTGTAAGGGGTCAAATTTACTGTAAATAAATTGCATTTTTAAATTTAATTTTAATTATTTCTTCTCAATTTCTGCAAGTTTTTAAATGTTACACGTTCCATACTTTTAAATGGGTCTCAACAATAGAAATATTTAAAAAATCTGATAAATTATCTATTGCAATATTATTATTGTTGTTATTTAGAGCTTAAAAATATAAAAAGTGACATCAGATCATAACCAAACTGAACAAGCTGGGATCATACATTTCTGTTCATGTTTGTTCTGCTTTAATTTTAATGTTTAGCATTTTGGTTACTTTTAAAACCTATTAAAACTAAGCAATCATGTCTCATTTCCACAAATTGCGAATACCTGTGAGTGTGTGTGTGTGTGTGTGTGTATATATATATATATATATATATATATATATATATATAATGTGTGTGTGTCTGTGTGTGTGTGTCTGTGTGTGTGTCTGTGTGTGTGTAAAGGGCTATACAGACATCTAGTGGCTACAGTATGGTATTACAGATTATTTTTAGTCCTTTGATAAAGAAAGTGTTTTCGTAACAGGAAGGTGGAGTTTGCACTGTACAACCATGCTGTTTGCATTTTCTTCTTTGAAAACAAAATAGCAGCGAAATTTCCATGAATTGAAAGCGTTTTCCCTGCGGGCAGCATTGTTTCAAGTAGCAGAAGTGATTCAGTCTGCATCTGAGGAGATTGTAGATGGGTGTTATTTGCTCATGCACCAGCGGGTGGCTCACGTGAGTCATCACTGGTAACCAGAACCAGGAAATACTGTATAATCAAGCAGCGCTTAATATGGTGTTATTATGGCAAAATAATGATATATTTCATTTTAAATGAAACCATTGTAATCCTGATAGTATTCCCCCTTTTTTTCAAAATGTAACTGTAATCTGATTACTACGTTTTTTGAAGTAACTGTAACGAATTACAGTTATTGGATTTTTGTATCCTGATTACGTAACGCCATTACATGTATTCCGTTACTCCCCAACCCTGGTTGTGTGTAGAGGAGTGATTCAACCAAAATTCTGTCACCCTCATGTTTTACTAAATCTGTATGACTTTTTTTCTTTTGTAGAACACAAAAGATGAATTTTGGAAGAATTTTCTCGTTGTTCTTTTTCATACTGTAAAAGCAAGGGCTGTCAATCTTCAAAAAAGAATGCAAAAGGCATAAAAGAGCTCCGAATTACTTCTGAAGCCATACAAACACCTTTTGGAACGGATCAAAATGATTCACTGACAATCTTCTACTCCACTGGGCTGTTAACAGTTGCAGTCAAATCATTGAACTGGAGAAAACCAGATCATTAAATGAGTCATTCAGACTGAGTTTGTGAACCAGATTCATTGACTCAGATGAATGATTCACAAGTAGGGCATCACTATATCTGACATTAAAGGGTTAGTTCACCCAAAAATGAAAATTGTCCCATGATTTACTCACCCTCAAGCCGTCCTAGGTGTATATTACTATGTGTGCAAATATTCAGACGAACAAAATCTGAGATATATTTAAAAATATCCTGGCTCTCCAAAGTTTTATAATGGTAGTGAATGGGTGGCATGTTTAGAAGCCCAAGATAAATGCATCCATCCATCATAAAAATAATCCATACAGCTCCTTACGCTACTCCTACATCCTGCGTCATACATCACACGAGGGTTACTCATGTCAACTTGCGCAGTATGCGTACGGTGTTCTTGTGGAAGATAGTTATTTTAGATGATACATTTTTAAATATGTATATTTTTCTTACAAAAACCCATCACTTTGCTTCAGAAGGCCTTTATTAACCCCCTGGAGCCATATGGATTATATTTATGAAGGATGGATGCATTAATTTTTGGCTCCAAAACAGGCCCCAAGCCTCCCTGTTCACCACCATTTTAAATCTTTGCAGAGCAAGGATATTTTTAAATATATCTCTGATTGTGTTCGTCTGAAAGAAGATAGTCATATACACCTATGGCTTGAAGTTGAGTAAATCATTTTCATTTTTGGGTGAACTAGCCCTTTAACTCTTATGAATGCGACATGAGGACCAAATGTCAGTATTTTCAGCGAAAAACTTACGTTTTACTCTGTTCTTTTATTCCAGACTTGGAATATAGTGCACAAGTTGTATTCTTTTATTAGGATTTTATTTAGTTTGTTTGTTTGTTATTTTGTTTGTCTTAACAGCCTTAGTCCTCATTCAGTTTTATTATATTGAGCGGAGAGGCTGGGATAGTCTTCAGAAATTCAACCTTTGTATTCCACAGCATAAAAAGTCATACAGGTTTTGAACGACACGAGTGAGTTCTCATTTTTTGGGTGAACTATTCCTTTAAGACTGTAATAGAATAAAACGTGGGCTCCGAACCATTGATTGTCTCCTTATAGATACATGCACGCCTATAAAATATTGATGTTCTTGTAAACCTCAATTCATTATAGCCGGCAGAACACTGGTCGATTACTTTGCTACGGCCAAATCACAGTGTCTCAGACTATCTGCTGGCACTTACAACTGTGATCCACTCACTAAATGTCAGGACGTGGGATGCCATTTATGAAGAAACACGTCTTGTTAGATGTTCAGCTGTGATAGTCACAGATGAGCACCCTCATTTGCACCAGGTTATTTTCTCCGTTAAAGAGAAAAATCGAAGCCGAAATTCTACTGGGGCCACCAAGGCCCTTTTTTCCACATGTTGGCTCACTGCAGTCAATATAAACCACAAACCACCCCCCGCCGGACACAGAAACAGGTTTCTAGAAAGGCTCGCTGATGTGCTCACGACATAGATGTGACAAATCAAATGGAGTTTGAGATCAGGGGTCATTCATATTTCCATATCCTGTCTCTGTCCATTTAGCTTCCCCTTGGATGGATGCCAGGAAAACACCCAGCAAAATCGACCTGTACGATGTGCGCCGACGACCTTGGTACTATTATGCGTTTTTGTGTGTGTGCTTTGAATTCTTTTTCATTTATTCACTTTTTTTTTTTTTCTTGAACCTTCTATTCTTTGTTCTCTCAGTTTAAAATTCTCCTTGAAAGAGATCCAGAATATTTCTTTCTTTGTATTCAGGTATGTTCAAGGTGCTGCTTCGCCCAAGGACATGCTGATTCTTGTTGATGCGTGAGTATTATGTGAATGTGCTTTTTAAATAATGAATATTATAAATATTCACTTGAATCGTTATTTTTTAATTGCATTTAGCCTTGCTGTGGAATAGATGTAGTGATGCCATGACATGTTGTTGTGAGAAATTTGGACCTTTGAAATTGGGTCTCCATTTGGACCCCAGTTGATCCCATTGGCTCAAAAAACTTTTAATGGGTATACTCTTTAGCCCTACAAATCACGTTATGGTATACAGTCAAACCAAAAATTATTCAGACACTAGATATATTTTTTTTTAATTTTTTTTTTACTAGTGGGTGCAGGACACTATAATTCATTTATGTAAGTGATGATAGCAAAATAAAGTAAACTGTGACATATTATACATAAAAAATCTTCATACAGTAGACTACCAGTAAAACTGATTAAATAAATTTGGAACCAAAAATTATTCAGAAACTTTGACCTGACCATGTTTTTCGTAAGTGTTATCTGACATAATTAAGATAATTTTTTTCTGACACAGTTTAACTCTGAGATCTTGTCATATTTTATTACCATTTTTTAAAACTATAATGAATAAACTCTATTAATGAATGAAATGTTCAAGGTGTCTGAATAAATTTTGGTTTGACTGTATGTCATTTAAACTACGTTATAATGATTATTAATGTCTGCTTTGGTTAGTTTATGTACTAGCATACAGATAGCTGATTACCCTGATGCTTTGCTTATACATTATGCATTTGCACTTACCCTACATGTATTCACAACAATCTTGTAATTACTTAAGTGTTAAATATCCAAATATTTCAGTTATTAAAGAGGACCTGTTATGCTTTTTTTTTTTACATTTTTAACTTTCTTTAGTTTGTAATGTTGCTGTTTGAGCATTAAAAAGGTTTGCAAAATTCCATAACTCTATATCATTAAGCAATGTTTCTGAACTCCCTGAAACGCCTTGATTGTAGTCTTGAATTTTTGTCCGGGAACATACACATCACTAGTGTTGCACGATATACCGATACTAGAAAGGTATCGCGATACCCTGCTTTTAAAAACGGTCCGGTTCTTAATTTTATTAGTACCGGTACTTTGAGTGCCAGCTGTATTTCCTAATGTGCGACAGCAGTGGGCAGTGTGCGTACAGCGCGCTGCTTCTAAGGCATGTTTATTCGTCTCAACTGCGCAACGGCTTTTATGGTGACGAAACACTGCAAAATAATGCCATATATCGCTTTGTGCATCTGCTTTCTCAAAAAAAGCAGATGCACAAAGCGATATATGGCATTATTTTGCTTACATTGCCGACAGTCAGGGCAAGCCCACGGACACCACAAAGCCCGACTGCAAAAGATGTTACAAAATAACGCAAGCGAAGGGAGTCAAAAGCATCTTGCCGTCAAACATCCCGATTTGTACAAAGAATTTAAAGAGCGACAGGTTAGTGAATGTGATACCAGCATTATGTTTATGCTCTCAAACATTAAATGAGTGTTATTTATTTATTTTACTCATGCAAGCAGAACTCTCGCAAAGAGGTGTATTATTGAGTCTAAGTTTAATAAGTGATATCTGGTTGCAAAAATAAAATAAATTTAAAAATACATAAATATGTGAAGGGTATATACTTTTATTTTAAACCAATTTATGCTTTAATAACATTGCTTTAATTATTTACAGTAATATAATTTTTACAATAATCTTACTGTCAAAAACACTTAACTGTATGAAAAAGCATAACAGCAAATAATTTACAATTTTATTGAGTGTGAAAATAATAAACATTAAAAATTATAATAAATCTATCTCTAACTTCATGGCAATGAAGCTCAAATCCAGAAGTATCAGCCTGCACACTGGTGAAGAAAGAAGTTCTGTCATATGTTATTTATTTACTTTTCCTGCTGTTTTAGGTTTTTGCCATAGTATTGTTTAAGTATCGGTATCGTGATATTTAAGTTTGGTATCGTATCGAAGTCAAAATTTTGGTATCGTGACAACACTACACATCACACATCATAATATTCTTAATTAAATAATTCATGCCCAAAGCATACCCCCCCCAAAAAAGGGGTAAGGCTTGGTTGAGTTGCGTTAGTAGTGTGTTAAAACTCACGGTTATTGTAAGGGGCATTACAATTCTGAAACATGCTCGAATTGGTTGACCTATCGCAACACGAGCAGTCATTTCGGAAGGAGTTGCTTCATAGAGACCGGAACTAAACGGAGTGTTACTGACAGGCTGCAATGAATTGAAATATGAAAAAGAATGTGTTTTTTGAACATTCAAGTATGAAAACAATTCTATTATTTATTAACAGTTTATCAAATACAAGAAATTACATTGTCCAATTTGTTTTATGCACTATCCACCTTAATTTTCAATGCAGAAGTAAACTATTTCCTGCGAATGTGTGAAACTTTTGATTCATTAGCCACTATGATTAAATAACTAGAAGAATAACAAATGGTAAAACTATTTATGCAACAAACCAGTGTTTATGATTACACAAATAATTTTAAATAATACGATAATATATAGCAAATTGCTAAATGTTTTGATTTCTCATGACACTGTAGGTGCGTCCCAATTCGTGTACTTGTGCACTATTCTATGACGTTTTTAAGTACAAATAGTGCAGTAGTGCGTTCACACTGAAAATTCCAAAAAGAAAAAAAGTGCACTTTAAATACCCGGATGATGCACTAAATTAACGGAAAAAAACGAAGTGTGGAATGTTGGACACTTCGTGCACTCAACTGTCGTAGCTTTAATTACGTAGTGGAGGGGAAGGGAGGATCGGACTCCGTTGTTAAATGACAAAATAACTTTATACAATTCACACACTACATGGATGAGTGCATAGTGCACAAGTACATAGTGCACAAGTACATAGTGTATAAGTGCATAGTGTATAGTGCGTCATTTGGGACGCAACTTGTATCTTTAAGAAATCAAATGTTTTTTTGTTTTGTTTTTTTTGATGCACATGGTTTCTTTAACAGGGCTTAAATGGATAGTTCACCTAAAAAAAATTCTGTCATCATTTAGTCACCTTTCAAGTCCTTAAATGATGTCAGAATTTTCATTTTTTTGGATGAACTGTGTTGCAGGAGTGGAAGTGTGTCCGGACTGACCCTTAAACTGATCCGAACTTCTGTCAGTGAAATGCTGGAGACACTTTCTGATGATGATTATGTCAATGTCGTCCATGTAAGTATGATCATATGCTATGTGGGCGCACTGCAAAGTTTTGGCTGTGACAACCGTAGGACTCACTCCTACTATGTAGTTTACATAGTATAGTTATAACATTGCACATTCTCATTCTGCTTTTCACAGTGTCTCGCATACATTTCCTTACTTGTCAAAGCAATTCTGGAACATTGTGTTGCAGCTGTACTATTTTTCTAGAATGAGTCACTTTTGGTTAGCAAGATAGCTTGTAAGCTAATTTGCAAGCTTTGGATAGCTCCATTTTAGCATCTGTTAAATGAGTAGCCTACACATGAATAGCAATAATTGTAGCAACATTTTGGCACCTCGTCACTTAAAACAAACAAAATTCTATTGAAAAAGAAGCTTCTTTACGGTTGTAAAAGAAGCAGTTCACCCAGAAATTAACAGTTTGCTTTTATTTGCTCACCTTCATGTCGTTCAAAACCCATGTTAAGATCTTTCTTCCAAGAAAGATGCATTTCAGGTGAGCTGTCAGAGTCCAAAAAAGTGTAGCATCACTGCATTAGCAACTAGATGTTCCGTTTGGTTCTGCACAAACAATGTGGATCTAACAAAAGTTGGTTTTCACAAGTTTTATGACTAAATATGGTTGCAGAAAGTGCTTGTCACTTCCATAAAAAAGAAAAATGTATGTTTAAATGACAAACTGTGTCTACAGAATGGGATTAATCTCTCAGAAAACTGTGACAACCATATTTAGGCGCAGCCGTACAGTAAAAATGGAACAAGACATTGTTTCTTTGGATTCAATTTAAAGTGAGGAGTTTCTATAGTTTGTGGGTTGCAGGTTGCTGTGTGATGTAACAGAAATATATGTGTGTGAGAGAGAGAGAAAAAGAGAGAGACAGAAGAGTTGTAATGAAATATGGATCCGGCTGTAGCTTGCCACTTGAAAACAGGCTCTTAATGAAAAGGCTGCTTCTAGTCTCTGTGTGCTGAATTGAAAATGGCTGGACAAAGTGAGGGGAAGAGATCAGGCTGAGTGAGAAAGAGAAGGCCAGAGCAAAAGGGAGGAAATTGCTATATATCATTCCTCTCGGAAGGAGCCTCCAATCCATCTTGGCTAGCTGATCTTTTACTTGGATGCTGGCAGTTTTTTTTTTTCTTCTTTTTTCTCTCTCTCAACTTATTTTTCATCTGACCAGCAGCTCATGCTCATGTCCAAACCTGTCATGCTTGTTGTAGAGGTTATTTCATAAAGGGATACTTTGTCATTATTTACTTAAAGGGCTAGTTCACCCAAAAATGAAAATTCAGTCATTAATTACTCACCCTCATGTCGTTCCAGAGTTGTAAGACCTTCGTTCATCTTCAGAACACAAATTAAGATATTTTTGATAAAATCCGATGGCTCAGTGAGGCCTGCATTGACAACAAGATAATTAACGCTTTCAAACACCCAGAAAGCTACTAAAGACATATTTAAAATAGTTCATGTGACTAAGTGGTTCAGTCTTAGGGCCCTATTTTAACGATCTAAACGCAAAGTGTAAAGCGCACGGCGCAGGTGCACTCAGGGCGTGTCCAAATCCACTTTTGCTATTTTAACGACGGAAAAACGGTCCGTGCACCGGGGCGCATTTTTGAAATGGGTTGTCCCTATTCTCTTAATGAGTAATGGGCGTAACGTTCAATAAACCAATCAGAGTGTCATCTCCCATTCCCTTTAAGAGTGAGATGCGCTCGCGCCATGGCGGATTGCTATTTACATGGTGGAATTTGTTGCCGGAAAAGCTGAACGCTTTTCAAGCGAAGAAACCGATCTGCTCGTGCGCGAAGTTAAAGTCAGTTAATATATATGTGTGTGTATTGGCACGATTGTTCAATTAATTAGCCAATTTCGTTCATCATTATAAGTAGTAATAGGCTGAATTGAAAATAGGTAGCCTAATTCTAATACACGCAATGACTATTCATCATTACATTTTTATATTTATGTAGCCTACACAATAATATTCTTTTACACTGTAATCCTTTTGTTTTTAATATTTGGCATGTTTGTGTGATGCGCATCCCTGTGTGTAATAAGCAAAGTCAACGCGCACTGTGGACGCGTCCAGAGGCGCAGTTTCTACCAACGCGCTCTAACAAAAAAATATTGCGCCATTGACTTTAGACTTTAGACCGGGTTTGAGTTGGTCTATGGCGCAGTCTATTTTCAGCTCCTTAAAATAGCAATGCGCCGGCAATGCGCCTGAACACACCTCTTTTTTAGACCAGCACGCCCATGGGCGCACTAACTGGCGCAAATGCATTTACTAATTTAAGGACGTGGCGCTGAACGGGAAAACGCGAACTGTGCCGGACGCAAGCTAGCAAACACACTTGCGCTGCGCCTTGTGTCGCATTGCGCTGGGTGTATTATAGGGCCCTTTATGTTGAAGAGACAGTATTTAGTGATGGACAATTTCAAAACACTGCTTCATGAAGCTTCAAAGCTTTACGAATCTTTTGTTTCGAATCAGTGGTTTGGAGCGTGAATCAAACTGTCAAAGTCACGTGATTTCAGTAAATGAAGCTTCATTATGTCATAAGTGTTTCGTAAAGCTTCGAAGCTTCATGAAGCGGTGTTTTGAAATCGTCCATCACTAGATATTGTTGAATAAAGTCGTTTCTTTTTTTTTTGGTTCACAAAAAATGTTCTCGTCACTTCATAACATTAAGGTTGAACCACTGTAGTCACATGAACTGTTTTAAATGTGTCTTTAGTAGCTTTCTGGGCATTTGAAAGTGTTAATTATCTTTCTGTCAATGCAGGCCTCACTGAGCAATCGAATTTTATCAAAAATATCTTAATTTGTGTTCTGAAGATGAACGAAGGTCGTACGGGTGTGGAACGACATGAGGGTGAGTAATTAATGACAGAATTTTCATTTTTGGGTGAACTAACCCTTTAAGCTCATGATGTTCCAAACATGAATTGCTCTTTTTCTCTCAATTACAGAGAACAAGGACTGACACTTTCAAGCTTGAAAAATTATGCCAAACTACCGTAAACTGTTATAAAAGTGGTACATATTTTGTGTGAGAAACTCAAGTCGTTATTTATTTAAAAAATCTTGACATCAGCTCAACTTTGCTTTAAGTGTTCATTATAGATAGTTCACCCAAAAATGAAAATTCTGTCATCATTTACTCACCCTCAAGTTGTTCCAAGCCTATATAAATGTCTTTGATCTGCTGAACGCATAGGAAGATATTACATAATATTTCTTTTTCCTACTATGGTAGTCAATGGGGGATGAGATCTTTTTGGTTACTGACATTCTTCCAAATATCTTCCTATGTGTACAGCAGAATAAACAACCTGAGGGTGAGTAAATGATTACAGAATTTTTATTTTTGGGTGAACTATCCCTTTAATAGCTCACTTGAGGAGAAAATTATTTGTGAATAGCGATTTATTCTGCTGCTCACACAAACCTGTTATTTGAATTCATTAGACTTGGCATATAGTTCAAATGGACCACTTTTATGATGCTTTTATGGTGCTTTTGTGTCCTTAAGCTTAAAAGCTTTAGTCTGCATTCATTGTAATCACATGGAAAAGAGCGGCAAAAAAAGCCATACAAGTGTGAAATGATAAATCACATTCAGTTTTTGCACTCAGAGTGATATTGCACCAAAAATCATGCTTGGTACCATACATTTTTTATTCTTCAGTAAATAAAGTTTGATTAATTTATTGTTTTCTCTTCTCAGAGGATTTTGAGGTTTTCTTACATTGGAAGAATCACTGTTCCGATAAAGGATTAGCTCTGTGAGATCTGTCAACAGGATTCGCTTCAGGGAACGTATGCCAATGACAGTGTAGCATTGTGTTATGCGTATGTGTGAGTGTGCTTGTGTGTATTTGAGCAAGAACAGAAAGACAGAGGCTGTGCCCACAGTCACATAAATGCATTAGTTTGATACACAAAGATCAAATTTGGTGTGTGTTTGTACAGATCAGTAGTTTGAGAGCATCTGTAGTTTTAAATAAAAGGGCTTTGTGGGCATTACGGGTAGAGAAGTCATTGAGTTGGCTGATTCTATAAATCTATAATATGGTAGTGATTTGTTTTTGGATGGTTGATCACCACCAGTGTACACAATATGTGCCATATGGTAGCTGTTTGGTTTGTGAAAAGGGAAAGTGAGGAGGATTATGATCTGCATATACAACTGAAATGATTTTAACCATGAAGGACAAATAAAATATCTGATCATTTCAGTTGGAAGTAAAATTTAGACTACCTTCATGCACATATTGCTTGATAAACAAATCCAAACTCTTCTTTCACAAGAGATGTTATGCATTCCTGCCAAATCAGAGAGAGCAACAAGACTTGGAAGGAAAATGTATTGTAATACAGGCTGTGTTTGGAATTTAATACTAGTGTGCTGCTTATTGCATACAGCACAGTACATATGTATACACATTATGATGTTACACAATAACCTGCTATTCATATACTGCACTGTATGTGTGTATGAGTGCAGCGAGGGGGCTTTCGACTGTCTCTTACAAACAAATGTTGTTCATTTTAACGAGACTTTGCAATATGATGCCACATACACAGCCACCAACACCCCAAGGATTTCATAAATCTTCATACATATTTGAAAAGCCAACTGAAGTTAAAGGAAATTAAGATTTAGTTATATAAACATATATATATATATATAGTGATGCAGTTGGTTACATATGAAATCATAAGAATGCCTTATGATTTTTAGTGTAAAATGGATTAATGCATGGCCACGTATAAAGGAAATCCATTACAATTCAGTATATCAATTAGGAATTGTTATTTAAATTATTGTCAAAGCACATATTTCCACCATTAATTATGCTGCATAATCCATGATTAAACTATTTGTAGTTTATATTTATTTTAAAATATTTTAAGGCTGAATCAAGGCAGGTGTTATAAATGCACGCTTGTTTTTTTTTTTTTTTCATAGCTACATTCAGCCTTTTGTCTTAACACAAGAGCTATAATCATTATAGATGGTGCATATCCATGCAAATGTGACATTTATAGTGAAGACGAAGCAAAGGAAATATGACATATTATGATAAAACGGTCTTCCTCTGCTGGTCAGCTAAAGTGTCTCTAATTTCAGTCGTTGTCCAAATAAATATTTGACAAGTTATTTAGGAAGGCAAATATTGGATCAAGATTATTGATGCTCATTAGGGCAGTGCTGTGGCAACCGTCATTGAATTGTTCAAGGATATTACCCAATTCATCATTTAGACTGACTCATCTGCGAGGCGGATTTTCATAGGAAATGATTGACTAGTGCAATTGACTTGCAGCATGACAAACAATTTGAATGGTGAACATAAGATTAGAGCTCTAAATTGGTCCCTTGAGGTCGCTCCGGTTTTAAGAGGTGGATTTCATGCAGGAAACATGTTTCCAACCTTCCTCTGGTTGGAGACAAAGAATGGAATTTAGATTCTCAGTTTTTGAATCAGGGTTGTTTTTCTCTTTTAAAGGTTTACATGTTCTCTATAATAAGAGTGGCCCATATTGGAAAGAAAATTCACAATTGTGACCTATTTAATATCTACATTCAAATGTATGCATTTGGAATATCTCTAATATCTTAATTTGTTTCTCCTGTACAGCAATAAGACTACATTATAAGTCACCTGCTTCTCTGATTTTTTTTGTTTCTAGTAAAAGACTCTCGTGTGTCTCTTTTAGGATTTCAGATTTCAGATCCTAACAATGCCTCAAACCGTTCATTTGCCAGCATATCAAGTTAGTTAATTTAATAGCTCTTTGTTTACACAGCGGTCTGGAATATTTGATTCTGACTGGGCAATTACAGCAGTCAGATTTTTATTTTTGAAATTAATCAAATTGTTATAAGAGCAAATATTTATATCCTTAATTATGCTGCAAAATCCAGAAATAAAATACTAGAAAAAAAAAAAGAAAATCTGCAATCAAGGCAGGTGATACACTCCATACTTGGTCTCTTCTCATATATTACAATAATTTAAACCAAAATAATAAATGAAAATGATTGGTTTTATAACCAAGCCGTAAGTTTAATAAACTGACTAAATTTTACATGTCATGATGCACTGGATCATTTATCAAAATAACTGGAATTTAATTGAATTGTTATCAGAGCAAATATTTATACCCTTAATTATGCTGCATAATATTTGTAATTTTTATTTCTATTAAATATATGGTAGAAATAAGTATTATAACATGGCCTATCTGAATACTCGATTCTGATTGGCTGGAAGGTGTGCAATGCACAGGTTCCAAGTCAGTTTAATCACCGTTCTGTATTAATGCACTGCTTTTTATTGAAGCACGCACACACACACACACACACACACACACTACACATGTCATTCACACACAGAGATCGGTTATCATGCTGCACACCATAGAAACATTCAGGAGCACAGAAACTTGACCAATAAGACCAAAGATTGCCTGTTTGATATACCCAGAATTAACTATATCTCATGTTTTTCCACTATTTATGTAAGAGCCAGTGGCAAATTATGGAAGGATTGGTCAAGATAAAGCTGTTCTCAGCAGGTACATGAGCTCTGAACGGCCGCTAACGGCCTATTTATATATACATTTAATTGTGCAATTTTTATACATAAATTGCATATTCGAGGTCTGAACAGTAAAAAAAAAAAATAATAATAAAAAAAACCTCTTAAAATGATATTCTGTGACACAATAACAGTAGTATTCGTAAAATTATAATGGGTTTGCTACTCCGCCCATGACGCTAGTAGTTGGCGAGGTCAGAATTATTAGAATTAGTTGGCAATGTTAGAATTTGGCATATGTAAATAATGCATCTCCACTGATCATAGGAGTGTTGCAGTAAATATACTCTTTGCTGGAGGAGTGTTAATAAACACAGCATCTTGAACAGTACAAACACAGTCCTGTAATCCGTTGTTGTTTTGGTTGTCAAGTATTCACACATGCCTGTTGACTGAACACGTAATACACATGCATGACGTCACCGTTTTCACAAATTTGCTTCTTTTTTTTAAATTTTTTTATCGGAGACGATAACAGTATCGGTTTAAAAAAAAAATTCAGTTTTCAATTTTTTTTTTCTTCTATTTTCAAATGTTTTCAAAAGCGTTCCATTTTTAGTTAAAATTGGTGTCATGTAAATGATACCACACTCAAACATTCCAACGTGCCATGCTGAGACGGCTCGCCAGGGATTCACACTTATCTCGCTGAGGGGGTAGGGAACCGGAACTTCAAATTGGGGGGGACTAGAAGTCCCCTCGGCCCCATACGAGCGCTACTGGCTACAAGCTCCACAAAGCAAAATCTCCAGAGTTAAATCAACTCTGCTCAGAGTACATATGGTCCCTCTCTAAATAGTGTTAAAATAACACTAAAGCAGAGTTAAAGTTAATGAGATAATTAAGCAATTATTTAAGTGATGATTGTGTGTTAGTGATGAACACCTGCTGTTAACAAGCAGAATCACTGAAGAAAAGAGAAACAAAATAACTACTACTGACTTCAGTCACTATTTTGAAATGTCAGCAATATTTGGCAGAAGCCAAAGTCTTTGCGTGACAGTTTGGTCATTATTGCAAAACAGACCATTTTTTGGATGATACAAGACCCCTCTGCTTTACATTTGGGTAATGATTATTACTGTTTAGAAGCAGTTGTCTCATTTTTTGTTCTATTTTTATTTGTCCATAGGAATTTTAGAAGCACCTGAGAAACTTTTAATGCTTAATCTTAAACATAACTGAAAACTACTTCACGTCCCCTAAACTATGAACGAGAAACCCCAGAGAAATAAAAAGTTCCTCTGGGAAGCGGCATGACCCGACAGAACAAGAACACTCTCGTTATAATCATCTAGCCATCTACGCTGTGAGTGTGCACCGTCTGGTGTGTGTAGGGGTCTGTGTATCATCAGTTTGTCCTATTCCTCTATTTATAACCCGCCGTATGCTGAGAGCAGTGAGTCACGGGGGCCTCCGTGGAGATAATTTCGAGCGTTAATTAAATATTCAGTCAATGCTGGAACAACTAATCGAACCGTGACTCATCGGTTCATTCAACAGACACTGTGACATCTAGCTCATTCAACAGAGCACAGACACCTGATCCCACAGTTACATCAATGACTGGCGCACGTCTCCTAATGACACCTCTCTGTGTCCGGCGAGAAATTCAAAGTCAGAAAGCCTTTCGAGTTGACATGAATGAAAAAATAAGAACCGGATCATTAAAAATAGAAGAAAAACAGCACTACAGTAAACACGGGAGATTTGAAGGTGTGTTCTGCTTGCATATGCCACAGGAAGTGCACTATGCGCTTTTTTCATGTCCTCTGAGAGAGCTGGAGTTATAGTAATCATTTTAATTTTTGCATGAGCTTGCACATACCTCCTCATTAGCTGTAATGGTGCTGTAATTGATTCACACCTGTTAATCATTCTGACTTTTCCCATTGTTGGGGTTATAGGAGGCGTTGTCTGGATAAGGTACAAATTGGCGTCCAATTAAGCATCAGAGGAACCTTATTTTTGTTGTGAGAACTGTTTGATATATTAGATTAACTATTATCTATCTTAAAATTAACTGTGCATGAAAAGTAGCTCATTTTAAACACAGACATTCCCCCCTTTAAAATTGTGATTTTGGCCTAAAAATCCTCAAGAGTTCTTGAGTTTCTTGAATATATCCATCAATTCAAATCAAACAGTGTCGTAATCAAACACAATCTGTAGAATTGATATTCAATTCAATTGTAGTAAATAAATACATTTAAAAATAAAAAAAAAAAACTATAAAAGTTTTAATTGTTTTTATATTGTTTTTATTATTTCTCTCTCACCAACATGTTTTGTGCATATATACAGTTGCAAGCCTGTTACCCATTTTGGCTAATATTTTATTTTATTTTATTTTATTTTATTTTATTTTATTTTATTTTATTTTATTTTGCATTTTCATGCCCCACATTTTTTACAAGGCATGCAAACCTCACATGAAGTGAATAAAAAGTAAAACTGCTCATATAATATTTAGTTTCACACCCTGAGGTTGAAACCAAAAAAAGTAACTTTTTTTTTTTTTAAGATTTTGCACTCTATTTGTGGATAATTAAAGTCTGCAGTATTCCATATACTGTTTATCCTTCTCTTCCCCCCCCCCCAGTGTTCATTCTTCCTTTTTCCCCCTCTTTCCTTCCTCTACCCAAGTCTATTTTCTTGTTCACAATCTCCTCACACGCTCCAGCTTTGAAGTAACAGGTTCACAGAGGTCAGCTGCAATAAGTGACAGAACACAGAGAGCCCTATCTGAACAGAAAATTAGAAACTTGTAAGGGTATCCAGCTTGTCAGCTCAAATTATTTTCATCACTGACTGTACCAAACACATGCGTATACTCACAAACACCTGCAGAGATTCTGACCCCAGTATATAGATCTTTTAAGTCACACAAACTTTTGTTGCAATTCTGAAAATCTTGCTGTGAATGAACAATGAGAAGACCAATGATTTTTCACTCTCTCTCTCTCTCTTCTCTTACAGTTTAACACAAAAGTGAATAACACAGCATGTTTCGACCACCTGGTTCAAGCTAACGTCCGCAATAAGAAGATCTTAAAAGATGCAGTTCAGAACATTACAGCCAAGGGCATCACCAACTACACCAAAGGCTTTGAATTTGCCTTCAATCAGCTCTCAAATGTATGATTTTTTTAATTATATTTTAATTTAAGAAATCTATCTATGAATTGCAAAAACTGAAACCATCACTATAATCCTATTTAACACATTTAGGGGGCTTCAGTCTCCCTCTCAGTGGTCAGCAGCCTTAAAATCTGCACTTTGTGTGGTCTCTCTCTCTTCACATTGGCTGAAAAGAGTGTCTATAATAAGATATCACTCTGCTCCCTCTCTTTACCTGGTGTTAAAATAATATAGTTTGATACATCACATATCCTTCCCTCCAGTCAGTGGTGGATTCGATCATAAATTGACTTTTTCTATTCCACAAATAAGGGGGTTGATCTCCCTGCTTAGTAATATTTGTTTTTTAAGAGGGTGCTGATTAAACCTTTATATAAAGTTTTAATAGTAGTATTGTTGTGTTCTGCTGACCTCTGCTGTTTATTCTATGTAACAGCATATGATTGTGTTCATTTTAGCCAAACATCACCAGAGCAAACTGCAACAAGATTATAATGCTGTTTACTGACGGAGGCGAGGAGAGAGCAGAGGAAATCTTCAGCAGATACAACATTGACAAAAAGGTGTGTGTGTGTGAAGCTGGATTTTATACAGTTTGTAATGAAAAAACAAATTCTAGCTATTATGTGGTTAACGGGATAGTTCACCCAAAAATGAAAATTCAGTCATCATTTACTCACCCTCAAATTGTTCAAAACCTGTATGAATTTCTTTCTTTTGCTGAACACAAAAGAAGATATTTTGAAAAATGTCAGTAAATAAACATTTGATGGACCTTATTGACTTCCATAGTATCCCATACATTCAACATTCAGTTGTTTGTTAGAATTTTCATTTTTGGAATGAACTATCCCTTTAACATCTAACAATCTATCTCTATTTTTGTGGTGAAATTTGTATATTGGGAAATTTAAGCACACACTTATGGAGGACCAAACCTGCAGTATTTAAAGTCCCCCTGAAATCAAAATTGATTATTTTTAGCTTTTAGTATGAATATGTTAGTTATGAATAAGCTGGTATGCTCCAAAAAAATGACAAAATTCACATTTAGGAGATAGAAGCATTCAAAACTTACAGTCTCTCACTTCAGCTTCTCATCAGATCTTCTGTCCAATCAAATGCTCTCTAGAATCTGAAGTCCCGCCCCTCCTACACAGACGCTAAAGCTGCGGCTGAAATCGATCATTTGTTCACACATTTATTAGATTCTGTATGGTGAATGGCACTATATAGGGGATAGGGAACGATTCAGACAGTGTATAAATGCTTTCCATTGACGCGAATGAAGTCTAATTTTTTAGCCCAGAGACACGAGAGCATAGAGCAGATCATATCCATGGACCGCGAGTCGGGTCAGACCACAAAAGGTATCGGACCCATCTGAATTCTGCACAGAATGCTGTATTTTAAAGCGATATGGAGGAGGTACGGTTAGAGATTAGAAGGAAACCGAGGTTTTACAGAGTTTAACGGCTCTGGCCAAGCTGTGGTATAAATGAATCGCTATTGGCCATTTAAAAAAAGGGGCGGAGCTGTCTGATATGTCCCCCTCTGTCTTCCTGTTTCAGTTGAAATTATGTCAACACATTAAATAATGCTGCGTGTAAAAATAAATAAATAAATAATGCTGCACATTCTAAGGCATTTCACTGGGCCTGGACTTTAAATAAAAAATAAATAAAATTAAAATAAAGGAATAGATTCATTTATAATAAAATTTAATCCTGGCTGTATTTTTACATTTATTTTATTTTTATTTATTTATTTTTTAATTGAATTTATTTTTATATTTATTTATGCATTCATATATATATATATATATATATATATATATATATATATATATATATATATATATATATATATATATTATATTCCCACATGTATTTATTTCCAGATATATTTAAATGTGCATTTATTTATTTATTTATTCATTTTTACTTTTCCATGTGCAAAATGTAAATGAGGAAGGCAGTCTTAGCTCCAGTGCATTGGTTGAGCAAAAAAAAAATATGAAAGAAAAAACAAATAAAAGTTAAAATGAATAAAAATAAGTCAGGATTAAAAATGAGTTATATTTGTTTTGTTAAGTCATTTATTCCTTTATTTATTTTCCTATTATTTATTATTAAAAAATTATATATGTTCATTATATGTGGATTCATTAAATGTCCTTAAACAGGCCTCATCAATTATTTATGTATGCATTTATTTATGTATGTATGAATTTTTAAACTATGCTGTTTGATTTCAGGTGCGTGTGTTCACGTTCTCTGTGGGTCAACACAACTATGACACAGGGCCAATAAAGTGGATGGCCTGTGCTAATAAAGGTAAGTGTTGCTTTGCTCAGTCTGTGTTTGCCCTCTAGTGGCTGAAGCACAAATATAATTCTCACATCTCACAGCCTCTGTAGCAGGTTCAGCACTGGATTGCAAAAAAATAAAATAAATGACACCATATGGTATGTTTTCTAGGATATTTTTACGAAATCCCTTCCATTGGAGCCATCCGCATAAACACACAGGTCTGTATAATGCCAAAGCGTTTCAAATTTGATTTGTTTATTTTGATAGTTGCTCTTGTTTAGGAGTATGTGAAGGTCCAAGGATGACCTACATTGGATTGCTTTGTGTTGTTCACTGTTGCTTAGGAATATCTAGATGTTTTGAGCAGGCCGATGGTCCTTGCAGATGCTAAACAAGTGCAGTGGACCAACGTTTACCTGGATGCTCTGGTACAACCTTTTTTAACGAACGTCATAGAAACCCTTTAGAGTGCTATATGCTTCATTGTATTCTGTGTTCTCATCATGACCTCAGGAGTTGGGCCTAGTCATCACAGGCACACTACCTGTGTTCAACAAGACCAAATCCAGGGAGGGCGAATCTCAGAACCAGGTCAGTTTATCGTTTATCTTGATTTTCCAGTTGAAACACTCAAAAATTCTTTATTATTACTGCCTTTTATAATTTAGGGTAATAGTGAAATTAAATTATTAAAACTATTTGAGCTTCTACACAGTAAAATGGTGACCAAACATGATATAATTGTATTAAATCTGGAAAATATCAGTTAGTTCACCAAACATTACATTTCTGTCATTAATTACTCATCCTCATGTCGTCCACACCCATAAGACCTTCATTCATCTTTGGTACTCAAATTAAGATATTTTTGATGTAATCCGAGAGGTTTTTTTTAATCCCTCCCATAGAAAGCAACGTTATTACCACATTCAAGGTCCAGAAAAGTAGTAAAGACATTGTTAAAATATTCCATGTGACTGCAGTGGTTCAACCTCAATTTTATGAAGCGACGAGAATACTTTTTGTGTCCAAAAACAAAACAAAAATACCGACTTTATTCAACAATTTCTTCTCTCCCCTGTCATTCTCCTACGCTGTTTATGTTGTAGACACAGTGAAGTGCTTCCGGGTTCTACGTCAGAACGCAGACTCATTATTGGTTGACGCTGTTCACATGAGCAGCACGATGCATGCATGTGCTGTTGACGCAGGATAGATAGGCCTATGTATTAAATACAGTACACTACCATTCAAGGGTTTAAGGTCGGTGAGATTTTTTTAAATAAGCCTCTTGTGCGTATCAAGGCTGCATTTCTTTTATCAAAATACAGTAATATTTTGAAATATTATTACAATTTAAAATATATATATTTTTAAACATATTTTAAAATGAAATTTATTCCGTGATGGCAAAGCTAAGTTTTCAGTATCATTACTCCAGTTTTCAGTGTCACATGATCCTTCAGAAATCATTCTAATATGCTGATTTGGTAACGTTTCTTATTATTGTAATTTTTTGCTGAATAAGTATACATTTCTTAAAAAAAAAAAAAAAAGAAAAAAAAAAAACTTTTGAATGGTAGTGTATATAGTACTTGGTCAGTTTGTATATATCATTGGTATTCAAATGGCAGACCGTGGTATAGTTCCGGACTCCGGCTTGGTTCCATCTGGACCGTGTGACATAATCGCACCATTTTACCATTTCTACAGATTAAAGGTGCCATCGAACGTTTTTTTTACAAGCTGTAATATAAGTCTAAGGTGTCCCCTGAATGTGTCTGTGAAGTTTCAGCTCAAAATACCCCATAGATTTTTTTTAATTAATTTTTTTAACTGCCTATTTTGGGGCATCATTAAATATGAGCCGATTCGTGCTGCGGCCCCTTTAAATCTGGCACTCCCCCGCCCACGGAGCTCGCGCTTGCCTTTAACAGCATAAACAAAGTTCACACAGCTAATATAACCCTCAAAATGGATCTTTACAAAGTGTTCGTCATGCATGCTGCATGCATACATCGGATTATGTGAGTATTGTATTTATTTGAATGTTTACATTTGATTCTGAATGAATTTGAGGCTGTGATCCGTGGCTAATGGCTAATGCTACACTGTTGGAGAGATTTATAAAAAATGAAGTTGTGTTTATGAATTATACAGACTGCAAGTGTTTAATAATGAAAATAGCGACGGCTCTTGTCTCCGTGAATACAGTAAGAAACGATGGTAACTTTAACCACATTTAATAGTACATTAGCAACATGCTAACGAAACATTTAGAAAGACAATTTACAAATATCACTAAAAATATCATGTAATTATGGATCATGTCAGTTATTATTGCTCCATCTGCCATTTTTCGCTGTTGTTCTTGCTTGCTTACCTAGTCTGACGATTCAGCTGTGCACATCCAGACGTTAATACTGGCTGCCCTTGTCTAATGCTTTGAACATGGGCTGGCATATGCAAATATTGGGGGCGTACACCCCGACTGTTACGTAACAGTCGGTGTTATGTTGAGATTCACCTGTTCTTTGGAGGTCTTTTAAACAAACGAGATTTATATAAGAAGGAGGAAACAATGGAGTTTGAGACTCACTGTATATCATTTCCATGTACTGAACTCTTGTTATTCAACTATGCCAAGATAAATTCAATTTTTAATTCTAGGGCACCTTTAAAGTGAGCAGCGCATCAAAACAATGGAGCGGTTCACACCACAATGCTCAGGGTCGTTTACGGCAATGATCTTTCGCCACTACATCCTCTAATATTTTTATCTAGAGCCAAATGCGCTTAATTCAAGCCCTTTCTGCTCCATTCAAGTTGCTTCGCTCTCCTGCTAAAGACATAAAGCACCACATTAAAAGCTGCAGACGACAATAGCAGAAACACAGTGAGCAGAAAAAACAATTACTTTTGCTAAAGCGCTGCAGAAAATGAAAATGAATGCAGCAAATACAATTATTTTTATCTTTCATACAGATGACTCCAAACCTTTAACTAAACCTTGTTTGT
Organism: Megalobrama amblycephala; assembly: GCF_018812025.1. Taxonomy (NCBI): domain Eukaryota; kingdom Metazoa; phylum Chordata; class Actinopteri; order Cypriniformes; family Xenocyprididae; genus Megalobrama; species Megalobrama amblycephala. Next base: position 21,999,439 of record NC_063062.1, read on the forward strand.
GGCAAGTTATCTCATGGTGCCTTTAAACTTTTTTTTTTCATTTACATTTCATTTACATACATTTAGCATGATTGAGCAGCATATTAAGAGCATTTCATAATAAACAATGTTATCATTTGGAAAATTATTTTGAGATGGCAAGAGAAGAAAAAAAAAGTTTTAAATTACTAGTTAAAGGGTTAGTTCACCCAAAAATGAAAATAATGTAATTTATTACTCACCCTCATGCCGTTCCACACCCGTAAGACCTTCGTTCATCTTCGGAACGCAAATTAAGATATTTTTGTTGAAATCCGATGGCTCTGTGAGGCCTGCATAGGGAGCAATGACATTTCCTCTCAAGATCCATTAATGTACTAAAAACATATTTAAATCAGTTCATGTGAGTACAGTGGTTCAATATTAATATTATAAATCGACGAGAATATTTTTGGTGTGCCAAAAAAAAACAAAATAACGTCTTAAGGCTCCGATATACTTCAAACTATGTTCTTTTTCGTTCCTCGTTTAGGGGTAAAACGAAGTTCAAAATGCTTGACCAGCGATATACAGTACTGTAATCGAAAATCTGACGCCACCCACACTGCTGAGAGCGACGGTTAGATGAATATGTAAATACGTGCTGTACACTTTCTTCTCAGTAACAAAATAAAATAGCAAAAATGAGAAAACAGCAAGCATTTTTTTTTTAGAAAGCATAAGAAATGCGTCTGATCATAACAACATTGGTGTGTTAGCACGAGCTCTGCAAATTAGCACTCCAGTCACGTTTATTTATATAGCACTTTATTCAATATATTGCTTAACAGCAAGCAGCTTTACAGTATCAAACATGAAAAACAGTGTCAGTGCCTCATTTCATCAGAAGCACAACTTCATTTTGTACCATAAAGCAGCTATCCAGTGTGTTCATGTCGAAATGAGTCAGAGAAGGGTTTCAAACGATTGAAGGTGGAGCCTCAGCGCACACCTCCTTTTACGTTATCGTCACGGACCAATGGAAGTACGAAGGTGTTTTACAGCTGGAACGAACTTTTCCTGAAAGTTCACTTTGGCAAGCCGTTTCGAACTTCCAAAAAGAACACAAAATTAATTTTGTTTTGGCCTGATTTTGTTCGAAATGACGTCACATCAGTTCGTTCTTCGATTTCGTTTGAAGTTTATCAGGGCCTTTATATAGTAATGGCCGATTTCAAAACATTGCTTCAGGAAGCTTCGGAGCATAATGAATCAGCGTATCGAATCAGCGGTTCGGAGCGCCAAAGTCACGTGATTTCAGCAGTTTGGCGGTTTGAAGTGAAGTGAAGTGACATGTGGCCAAAGTATGGTGACCCATACTCAGAATTTGTGCTCTGCATTTAACCCATCCAAGTGCACACACACACAGCAGTGCACACACACACCGTGAAACACACACCCGGAGCAGTTGTTTTTGACACGCGATCCGAATCATGATTCGACACAGAAGAATCATAACGCTCCGACGCTTCCTGAAGCAGTGTTTTGAAATCGGCCATCACTAAATAAGTCGTTATTTTGTTTTTTTGGTGCGCCAAAAATATTCTTGTCGCTTTATAATATTAATATTGAACCACTGTACTCACATGAACTGATTTAAATATGTTTTTAGTACATTAATGAATCTTGAGAGAGGAAATGTAATTGCTGACTATGGAGGCCTCACTGAGCCATCGTATTTAATCAAATATTTAATCAAAAATATCTTAATTTGTGTTCCGAAGATTAATGAAGGTCTTACAGGTGTGGAACGGCATGAGGGTGAGTAATAAATTACATTATTTTCATTTTTGGGTGAACTAACCTTTTAACTTTGTTTTGTGCTCATGATGAGAGTTTTGATGATTATGTTAGTTGTTTGTTTGTAGTAATTTATTACTTTGAGCAAAATATAAAAATGGTCTTGAAAAATATATAAAAAATTCTCCCCCATGTTTTCTCAGTCCCAAGGACTTCTATGTGCCATATACGTAGGTGTCTAAATGTAAAAATAATAATAATTATTATTATTATTATTAAAAAAATACGAAATATTTACTTTTTTTTGGTAAATATTGGTATAAAAAAAATAAAAAATAACCTCCGGACCTCCACTGGGAAGGAAATATGCAGACTGGACCTTTTGGAACTTTCATTGAATACCCCTGGTATATATGAATGTACCTCAAAATGTATTTGTAAAATTAATTTTATATATGTAAAAAAGGTTTACATTCCATCTACATTATCAGCGGCCCATATAGAAAATTAAAAGATTATGTTTGATATGTTGTTTTTGATATGGTTACATAAAAAAAAAAAAAAAAAAATGTGTATAAATATCTTTTCATATGAACACGTCTCTAACTGCACAAACAAGGACGTTTCAATCTGTGCCCGAAAAGTCAGAAGCGGGAATATAACATTTGAATGAACACAGAACAGAACACCAGATGTGTCATTAACAGACCCAATACTCTATTAATAGCCCAATGCTTGGAACAAACTTCTATTTTTGTCACTTTTAATGGGGATAAAGCTACTACTGACGCAAACGTGTAAACCACACTATCTCTTGAATGGTGTAACCATGCGGACAGTGACCTTCTTAGGAACACTATGATAGTAACAGATATGGAAAATAAATATCATACAGTATCTTATCCTAAACTTTCCCAGTTGGAGGTCAAAGGATCCGTACGTTGTTTGTCTACTAAACTGCTTGACCCTTCGAAAGTTGCCGTTACTTTCCGCTCACTGACTGCGTCACTGGGTTCTTTGATAAGTTTAATATCCATTTCCAGTATGGATGACGAGAAGTCATTTACAACTTTGCAATGTTTCATACCAAGTTGCAAAAGTTTACACGTTGTGAAATCTCATGCAATGTTTAATGCTTTCCAGGTGAAGTTTTGCCTCATATTTGGGTTACACTTTATTTTGATTGTCCATTTTAGACATTCTACTGACTATAAGCAACTTTGCAACAACATGCCAACTAACTCTCATTCATTTGCAACTACATGTCAACTAACTCTCTTTAGAATATTAGTAGACTGCTAGGTTAGGTTTAGTAGAATAAGTTAACATGTACTTACAAAGTTACTTAATGTCTGTTGCGAGCCATCAAAATAAAGTGTTTGCTGATATTAAGCAGACGGTCTTCTAATAATCTAATGAGAGTTAGTTGACATGTAGTTGCAATGTTACTTATAGTTAGCAGAATGTCTAAAGTGGACCATCGAAATAAAGTGTTACCCATATTGGTTGTAAATGTCACTCCATTGCATGTCAGAATGGAAACTTAGTGTTTTTGATCTCTCTTTTAGCATCAGAACCAGCTGATTTTAGGAGTGATGGGGGTGGATGTGTCTCTCGACGATATCAAAAGATTGACGCCCGCTTCACAGTGAGTACCACAAACACAAACAATATCAACTCAAATACATTCAGCATTTCATCTGGTTGTTGTTCCAGTGTTCAAAAGAAATTAAAGTGAAAGGGACCTATTTAAGGGATTCCTTTAAAAAAAAAAGAAAAAAAAAAAAAAAAATGCCCCCTAGTCATTCCAAACCCAAATCCACCTTTCTTCTGTGGAACACAAAATAAGATGTTTCAGTGAATGTGCACACTGCTCTTTTTACATTTGGCTGATGGCAATCACAAAAAAAAGTATAATAAAAAGTGATACATTTCAGTCTGTTCCTTATACAAAGCTAATTATTCACATAAAATCTACTTCGCATTCATGAAATTAATACTTTTATTCAGAAAGGACGCATTAAGTTGGTCAAAAGTGTCAGTAAAGACATTTATAATGATATATAATTTTTAAAAAATGCTGTTCGTTTGAACTTCTATTCATCAAAGAATTATGGAAAAAATGTGTAACTGTTTCCAATATTGTTAATAACAAGAAATGTTACTTGAGCACCAAATCAGCATATTAGAATGATTTCTTAAGGATCATGTGACACTGAAGACCGGGGTAATAACTTCTGAAAATTCAGCTTTGCCATCACAGAAACAAAAATAAAATAAAAATAGCTTATTTTAAATTGTAATAATATTTTTTACAATATCACTGTTTTTACAGTCTTTTTGATCAATATACATAATAGACTTAAAAATCTTACCAACAGCAAACTTTTGAATGGTAGTAGAATAAAATATGAAGTGTCAGACGTGTCGCAACAGTTTGATGTCAAAGACTAGATGGGCGAGAATTGTATGGCTTCAAAAGACTTATTATATAGCGCCTAAATTAAACACACTAATTTTATGCTGCATTTATGGCACTTTCTTCTCAGGTTTGGTGCTTGACAGCCCTATTCACTTTCATTGCATGGGAAAAAAAATGTTTGAAATCTGGTTTAGGAATGGGGTGAGGGCGCACAATTGCCGACGAGTTTTAATTTAGGGTGAACTATTCTTTGAACGCTACATAATTCAATTTATAAGGGAACAAAGCGAAACTCACGTGTTAGATGTTTTCTTTGCAGACTCTTTGAGTCGCTGTAATAAGAATAACACGGCATGCATAAGATAAATGCGCTATTGTTCTGCGGTCTGCCGTCTTGCGGTTTCGCCTCCTTACAGTAAGATCGCTCTTAAGAGGACGTAAGCCCTTGTACATTACATCTGTTTGTACTTACATTTGATTTGTAAATGGTTGTGATTTTCTGTTAAGCTCAGAGGAATGTTTCCAGATGAACCGACACATTTGATTAACGCTAAGTGCTCGGGGGTGATTGACAGCTCGGGTCTGCGTTCTCGGGGGATATTAGACAGTACCCCGCTAGTGAGGGATTAACCACCGCATCTCTGAGGAACCAGGTCCATTTGGTCTAAGCAGGGATTTGGGTTTGATGGTGGTCTTCTTATTCGATGTGTCCTCACTGTTCTCCTTTTTCCATTTTGTTTATTTCAGATTGGTCCTAATGGATATTATTTCGCAATTGACCCAAACGGTTACGTGCTGCTCCATCCAAACCTGCAACCAAAGGTACCAAAGCATTTTCTCCACCCAAATACCTCAAATACCTCAAATACGACATCACAGCACATTAATGACAGAGGAAGAGGTTTTAAGGCTGCTTGTGGTAGAGAAACATGGCATACTTGTCTCATGTTAAAACGTTTCTTTCTTGTTTGAGATCTATTTGACACTGGTGTTATTTAACGTCTGTAGTTCTTGTATCTCTCTCCGTCTCTCTTTATCTCTACCCACCTCCCCTTTTTTTTTGGACTATGTATATGTGCTGCATATTTATGTTCATTCTCACCTGTTAAACCATGTGCTCATGTGCACATTTATATCAAGAATGTAACCAAATGTTGAATGGTGAAGATTATTGGGGAACCAAATTTAAGTTAGCCCTAACTGAATATTACTATTCTGAATATTGTCCTTCCTAATATAGATGCTATATTAGATATGACATGGCTGTTAAATGAAATATAGCGTCTACTGGCGACCTAACGTGTATTTTTTGTAGAAATAATGCCATATACGTTACCTTTCAAAAGTTTGGGGTCAGTAGTTTTTTGTTTTTTTTAAGAAATTAATACTTTTATTTAGCAACAGTGAATTAAATTGATCAGAAGTGACTGTAAATACATTTACATTCTTACTAAAAATATTCAAATAAATGCGGTTGAACTTTCTATTTCTCAAAGATTCCTGGGAAAAAAAATTCACGGTTTCCACAAAAATAATGAGCAGCATACTAGGATTGTGTGACACCGAACACTTGAGTAATGATGCTGGAAATTGAGCTTTGCCATCACAGGAATAAATTATATGTCAAAATATATTTGAATAGAAAAGTTTTTGTAAATTGTAATGATTTCACAAAATAAATACAAAGGTCTGTCATGAAACTCTAGATGGCACAGGTTTAACTCAATCTGCTTGCAATCACATCATTCTCTATAGGGCAAAGCTGATTGGTTCCTGCTGTATCAGCAGCCAATGAGCTTGCTGCTCAACTTCCAAAGACTCAGTCAGCCTTTGCAGAAACCCTCCACCTTCCCCAGCTCCACCTGTATAGATCTGCAATGGGAAATTTGTGTATGCTATATTGTACAGCAGCAGCATGTCTTACTTGCTCACAGCAGTGTGTCTTGTATGTATTGGCAGTAGCAAGTCCCATACTTGCTCTGCAGCAGCAGAAGTGTATCAGATCTATTCCGCCAAGACCAAACATATTTACATTTTCATATCCATTACCATGTGAAACACTCAGAAAGTTGTCATGACAGAACTGTACTGGTGATTATAAAGCCCGGAACACACCAAGCCGACGGTCGGCCGTTGGGCAGTTTTTGTTTGTCGGCTGACTAAGTTTTCTCAATGTGTTCCGTACCGTCAGCTGAAGTTGGTCCTCGTCTGCTTTTTTCGGCCGATTTGACATGTTGAATCAGCGTCGGAGCCATCTGATTATTCTGATTGGCTGTTCAGCTACTGCCACCTGCTGGTACGGAAAGGCATTTCTCTTACGCAGGCGCAGAACGGACATGCTACTTGGCTGTCGGGTGTCGAGCGTCGGTTTGGTGTGTCAGGGCAACTTTGGACCTAGACGCTGCCAACGTGAGCCAACCCCACAGTGTGCTTTCTTTGCCACTGGTTCAGCAGCATCGGCTTGGTGTGTTCTGGCCATTAGAGACTAAAGTCTTACCGACCCCAAACTTTTGAACTCTAGTGTAATCTAGAGCTGTGCAAATTTAATCAAATTTAATCAAAATTTAATCTTAAAGTCATTGTATCAGTATTTTTATTTATCTCCCACAGTTCAATTAATGAAGAAGCAGGATGTTATGGAAGACTATTTCCACCACATGAGAAAAAAAAAAATATTTGATAAATCAGAATTATGATATATTAAGGTAATAATTATGTCATACAAAACCATGAGATCAAAAGTCTTGATTATAATATTAAGAATAATAATGATAAAAATCCATTATGACAAAATGTGTCAAATTTTATCACATTTTTATAATACAGACCCCACATAATTATAATTTATCAAAGGTTTTTTTTTTTTTTAGGTCGTTTGTAGGTATGGTTTAAATTTTCTTATATCATGATGCATTGAATTATGCATTGTATTGAATCATGACACATTGCAATACCCAGGCCTAATATTATCCCCTCTGTTTTTCTTCTATTCATACTTTTTTATAGTTAAAACCACATTACATTTGTCTATCTCATGAAACAAACAGGAAGATCAAGCATATGCGAGTGATTCAGCTCATATCATTATTGACAAGTGTATCTGACCTCATATGTAAAGCTGTAGATTTAGAATGTATGAACATGCATTTGTGGTGTGTAAACAGCCGCTCATATAGCTTTTCCTTTGGATCGGAGCATACAGCCCCTCTGCTGGGTGAGCTTTGCACATAACCTTTGCAAATCTCCCAAAGTAATGCGCGTGCTTCTGGCAGCGGTCCTGCATATATGTTTCTCAATGCAACTCGACTACACTTTTTGCATTTCAGTCTATTTGCAGGTCCCTTTGATTCTGGTATCCCACCACACACATGGGCCAGTCTGTATTTCATCTTTTAAATAAAGAATGTAAAGGAGAAAAGAGATCATGTGTGTGCGTTCAGGGTCAAAGTTTATCCTCAGTCTGGATGGTAAAAGCACCGTCCATCACCTAGTCTCAGACAACCCAAGCCCACCATGATAATCTCGCAAGTTAAGGAGGTAAAATGCATTAAATATATTACGTCTGGATGGGTGTAGATTACAAATCGTTTAGACGTTCTCTGATTTAAGCTCAATATGTAATCACAAAGAGTTATACATGTGCAGGGCTCAACAATAAGGATGACTCGGGGCCAGTGTGAGATCTTACGTTCATCGTAAACATTTGGTTTAGTTTGATGTATTTATGTTATGTTATGTATGTTATGTAATTATGCTAATTGAAGCATGTAACCAAGGTAACGTTATCTAGCCTGCTATTTTGTTGAAATTTCTTGCGAATTTGACTCGTGATAGTAATGGAAGTGTCAAACAAATCAGTAATGTTTTGCACTGTATACCATTGCTTTCTAAAAAAAAAAAAAAAAATGAAAAAAATGAATTTGAATTCGTAGTTATATATAACTACAAATTCAAATATTTTTTTTTTTTTTTCTTCTTTTTTTTCATTTTTATTATAATTATGTCAGATAACACTTCAGCAAAACATGGTCAGGTCAAAGTGTCTGAATAATTTTTGGTTACAAATTTTTATAAATTTTACTGGTAGTCCACTGTATGAAGAATTTTTGGGTTAAATATGTCACAATTTACTTTATTTTGCTATCCTCACTTACATAAATGAACTATAGTGTCCTGCACCCACTAGTAAAAATATATAAAAAATGTCTGAATAATTTGGTTTGATATATATATATATATAAATCTAAAAAAACAGTGTTTGAATTCATAGTTATATAGAGTTTATATATATAAAATAATATATAAAATAATAAAAACCAAATTTTAAAGGTTTTTAATTACAATAACAAAAAATTTAAAATTATAAAATTATAATAATAAATAATATTAAAATAATGTAATATTAAAAAATAATAATAATAAATTATATATATATATATATATATATATATATTTATTTATTTATTTATTTATTTTTATTTTTTGCACATTTTGTTTTATTTATTGGTAATTAAAAACCTTAATGATTTTTTTTTTATTATTATTATTTTATTAATTTTATTTAGTACATAAAAGAAAAATATACTTCAAAAAGTATACACTACCGTTCAAAAGTTTGGGGTCCGTACAATTTTATTGTTTTATTTATTTTGTTTTATTATTTTTTTAAAGACAGTTATACTTTTTTTCAGGAGTGATACATTGAATTGATCAAAAGTGACATTGTTACAAAATGCTCTTCATTTGAATTTTCTATTCATAAAAAAAATCTACCATAGTTTCCACAAAATTATTAAGCAAGACAACTGTTTTCAACATTGATAATAATAAGAAATGTTTCTTGAGCAGCAAATCAGCATATTAGAATGATTTCTGAAGGATCATGTGACACTGAAGACTGGAGTAATGATGCTGAAAATTCAGCTTTGCCATCACAGGAATAAATAACATTTTAAAATATATTAAAATAAAAAATTCTAATAATATTTCACAATATTACATATAAAATTGAAAAATCTTACAGACCCCAAACTATTAAACACAGTAGTGTATATACTTTTTTTCTGATGCATGTAATAGATTCTATAATATAGATTTCAGCTCTCTATGCCTGAGGACGCCTGTTATGTGAGTGGGGCAAGTGCTGAAACATGTGTGTTATTGAAATATTGGGTCAGAGACATACAATGTTTGCTGTTAAATAGACATTAAAATAACAAAGCTCCAGGTCTTATATATGGAGAGTATTAACTTCAGTCCACAAGCCGTTTAAATCAAACATACAGAACACATTTCCATCCTTGGCGTCAGTAAGAACGAAAGTTATGACATATTTCCATCTTGCCTCAAAGTTCCATCCTCCAGCATTTGGATTAAAAGAAACAACATAGACTCAGAGGTTCCTTCCCCTCCCTGTCGCTTCGTTTGGGGAAGTCTTTGAAAACACTTAACCGAAATAAACTCGTAACATACTTCGCAAACAATGCTCTTTTTAATGAGCTCATCTATGTTGTTAAAGGCAATAAAAAAAAAACAAGTGCCATTACAATCATAAACGCTAGTGTTATTGCTCCCAGCGGACTCCATGTGCAGAACGGTTGGTTTTACTTTAGTTTAGCGAGCCGACTCTGATCACATCTGAAGGTTTGATCTCTCAAGGACAGATGTTGAGATGCGATCTGGTACGGCCGCAGATCAAGCAGGCTGATTGAGAGAGACACACAGGCATGGATTGAATCTCTGAACCGTGGATGCCGTACTTAACCCAGAGCAGCGCTGATATGCAAACACAAGCCCCTAAACCATGGGGTGCCAGATCTACTGGAAACAGTTCAAAGTGTTCCACCAGTATCCAGCGGTGCAAAACACATGACTGAATTTGTCGGCTAAAGTTAAGAGAAAGCAACCACTTCGAACGAACTTTGGAGACTCTTTCAGGGAGACTTTGAACACTGCAGGAAGGGCTAATTTGATTTTGACAGTGCAGAAATTGAACAAACCCTCATAGTATGTCAGCCATATGTTGTCTGCTCACCAGAGAGCCAAATAATTGTGTTCAAACAGTAGGAAGGCCTACACGATAGGAATCGATTTATAGCATGCACTTTTATTTCTTTCAAACGTTCTCATCTATGATGGATTACCGTGTTTTACAATAACAGCACTGTTAACAAGTGTGGTCTCTTTCAATGCTTTAGTCAGTTTTTGGCACCCATAAATAACTCTCTTTCTGTTTCCACTGAAATCCTCTCCATATTTCTCATTAGAACAGGATTCAGAGGCGTCGCCGCAGGCTAAGTAAAAAGCTTGCTGTAACGTTCCCTGAGGTGAGACCATGAAAACTGTGGTAGATCCAGTCCGTCCTGTCATAGAAATAGAGTGAAATAGTGCTAAATAGCTTGTTTAACTCTTATAGTTGTAGTATATCTAGTATTTCTACCTGTGATCTTAGAGGCCTTGTAGAGTAATTATTACTCAAAATCATTACTGAGCTCATTTGTAGTTCCAGAGCCCCAAAATCTCTGTTCTGTTTGTGATGATATAGTTACATTACGCTACATATAGCCATATTGTACACAACACATACAGTACTGTGCAAAAGTCTTAGGCACGTCAGTATTTTCACCCTCCAAAAAAGCTTTTAAGCCAGTTATTTATATCTTTTGCTGTAGATTGTCGGTAGGAAATATCAATTCACATTTCCAAACATTCATTTTGCCATTCATTTTAATAATCCAGTGAGATTTTTGAATACACAAAGTCTGACAACAGCCGGTGCTTTTAGGTCGGTTTCTTCAAGCGTCTCGGAGACACGGCCACAGTTCTTCTGGATTTACTTTGTCTCAGTTTTATTTGTTTCTTCATGTAATCACAGACAGATTCAATGATGGTGAAATCAGATATCCGTGTGGAGCACCGGCTGTTGTCAGACTCCTTGTGTATTCAAAAATCTCTCTGGATTATTACAATTAATGGCAAAATGAATGTTTGGAAATGCGAACTGATATTTCCTACTGACACACTACAGCAAAAGATATAACTGGCTTAAAGCCTTTTTTGGGGGGTGAAAATACTAAGACTTTTCCACAGTACTGTATGATTGAATGCAATTTACTTTCAGAAATAATTTGATTTCTTTCAAAAGGTTGGGGTACGATTTTATCATGTTTTTGTGATAAGGCTGCATTTTTTGATCAAGTAAAAACAGTAATATTGTTACATATTATTAGATCTTTAAAATATGGTTTTTGTTTGTTTTTTAAATGTATTTGCAGCAGCCATTACTCGCATAATTCTTCAGAAATCATTTGTGGCGAGTAGGGCGGGCGAGAGCCGTGACGGAACGAAGCGAGGCCTTGAGGGAACGACACAAGGCCTTGAGGCCTTGAGTCTCTCACGGAGGAGCTCCGGGAGCATAAAAGGAGGAGCGACGACAGTGAAGGACTAGAGAGGACCAGGCCTGGATATTATGTCCGTGAGGGTCTGCCGGCATTACTTTCGTTTTGTATTTGTTTATTTTGAATTAAAGTTATGTTTAATGTTCGCCGGTTCCCGCCTCCTTCTTCCTACGAACTTTGTTACATTGGCTCGCGGACGTTTGCCGGCCACAAACATAATAAAACATAAAATAATATCCAGGCCTGGTCCTCTCTCGTCCTTCACTGTTGTCGCTCCTCCTTTTATGCTTCCGGAGCTCTTCCGTGAGAGACTCGAGGCCGGTGCGCCTCGCAGGTGGAGCTCATTATCACTCGCGTCACCGGCCTCGCGCCGTTCCCTCATGGCTCTCGCCTGCCATCATTCTAAAATGCTGATTTGGTGCTCAAGAAACATTTCTTATTTTATCGATGTTGAAAACAGCTGTGCTACTTAATATTTTTGCAGACATTGTGATGAATTTTCCAAAAAACAAAAGTACAGAATTTATTTGAAATAGATTTTTATAACAATGTAAATGTCTTTACTATCACTTATAATTATTACTTATGATTCATATTGTAGGGCTGTCGATTTAACATGTTAACTTAATTGATCATGCATGGGGAAAAAATAACTTTATTACATTTCATAAAGTTGATTGGTGACAAACATGAGGCAGGGCAACATGTGTGCGTGATGTAACCTATAGCCTATAAATTCAAGATAAAATGGCAAAAAATGTTTTTGTTTCATATTTATATCATGATATAGTTGAGCATTATCACACGAGTAATGAGCGCAATATCACACAAGTGCTGTTTTTATCCCGAATAGCACAAGTGCAAATATGATATTGATTTTGTACGACAATTCAATAAAAAGTTAATATATTGTGTCATATTTTAGACACAATACTGTCTGCTTTTGCTCAATTTTGCCAATGAAAATATTACCTAAAGCCATAGTAGAATAACTGTGCGTCTCCAAGCAACACACAGCGGTGTTTCTTTTCTGAATGAATCCACGTTTTGAGAGAATCAATAGAGTGAACCAAAGATTCAATGGCCAATTCATAAAAAGAGCCATTTACTTAATTCCTGAAGGAATCAGCCATTTGAACGAATCGAATAAATGAATGACTAAATGACTTATTAAAGGTGATAAAGAGGATCTTTTCGTCGACTGAGAAACCAAAGACTGTGTTTTTGAAATGAGCGCATGCGTAAGAACAACCCCCCTTCCTTTCGAGGGAGCCTAAACATTTCTGTAATAATATTCTGTGTTGAATCAAATAAAATATTTTTTTTTCTAAAGCTACTTTTTGTAATATCTATTTGATTCTTTTCTTATTTAACACAATAATGACTTAATAAATTATATTTTGGGGGTAGTTTCTCAGCCAAATTTGATGTGTGATTAATTTGTGATTAGTCTGATTAATCGCCACATCGTGTGATTAATCAGATTAAAAATTGTAATCGCTTGACAGCCTCATATACTATATACACGTGTATATATACTGCATAACCGGCATTCAAAACACAGCATATGCTTATGATCAGTCATGCTGGTGTTTTCAGCAGGGATATGACTTCAGTAAGTGTGTGTAATGGTTATCAGGAGTGCTAGCATGCCATCTGATGTTTGTTTGTGTCTACAGAGTGAGAGTTCTCTGAGATATTTCCTGTCTGGCGGATCAGAAAGATAATGGTTTTTATTTGTTCCAACCATTACCAGATATACTGGAGAGTTCAGCCTACCGTAGCACGTTCAGCACTCGCATCCAATGCATATCTCAAGCAGTTGGTATTCATGTCATGTGCTTGTAATCTTAAAGGATTCAGTAATGATTTCTTCATACGGCAGGTCTGTGTTCTCACTTGACCTCCATTTGTAATGCGAACAACAAAAAGATGATTTACTGTCCAAGTGAAAGCACACTAGTGAAAAATGAGAAGGAGAAAAGGGAAAGGAAAAACATTTGCTGAAACGGTACATTGCCTGTCCCACAGTGGCGTTATGGGGAAATGAACTGCCTGACATGTTTCGTCAAATTCTGCTGCTTTTTTGGCCCCTAATTGGCATAAAGTTGCCTTTTTCTTCTTTTTAACTTTTCCTTTCCAATATTATTTACTAATAATATATATATATAGTATCACATACATTTATTTCAGTAGATCTGATTTTTTTAAAAATCTATCATACATCTGTTTTGTGTGATATGTTTTGTAAAACTGGCATTGCCTGTGTATTTCAGGTTGGGGGTGGGGAGGAGGATTGGGTGGGACACACAGGAACTTGAATAAATCTTTCTTTCCTGTTTATAAAAAAATACTGCTGCCTGGTCAAGTAAGGCATAAATATCCAGATAGTTTTTGGGGACATTATTTAAGCATTTCAATTTTAAGTTATCTCAGCAAGAAAAGAGCATGATTAACAAAATGGATGTCTTTTTTAATTGTTGCCACTATATTCTCAGTGCTTCAGATTAGTAGTTTTGTGTATGAGATTGTTTTTAATAAGGCCTTTTTCTGCCATGGGTTCTGTATCTCTCTCTCTTGAACACTGTAATTAGTGTGATAATAGGGTAAGTCACCGTGACTCTCAGTGGTGTGCTATTATTATCAAGTTCAACATAAACAGCAACGCCCACATCAGCAGTGACATGACATATTTATGATCCAACATTGGTGCATTTCAAGCACAGAATATCTTAGCACATGGCAGAAAAATAGTTTACATATTTTCACAGTCTACATAAGAAGTGCCAGACATACTTTTCATATGTCTCTCTCACGCTCTGCTAGATTGAGGCATGAAGCCGACACATGTCAGTCATATCTGGACGATATGTGGGTTCCCCCAGGAGGGGCGGTAACGGAGCAGAGGGCGACCCCGACACTTTGAAATCCTTCCTCAGTGTTGTCTGTCTCTCATTACGCCCCTGCTTTCATATTCAGCCCTTTTCATTTGATTTCCTTTTCCTTTCTTTCTCATTTATATGTTTCTTTCTTTCTTTCTTTCTGATCTGGTTGTTTTGTCTTTTGTCTCTGTTTTTGATTCTCACATATTTGTTCTCATCCTCATCTCTGCTCGTGTTCACGCTTACTCTGATCTCCGCATTTTACATGTAAGAGTCCGACCGCCTCATTTCACCTTATAATGCTTCTTACATCATAGATTTGATGTAGGTGCCAGTGTTGTTAATGTGTACAAGAGCAATGTGACGTGCAATACAGATGACGAAGTCATTCGTTTCCAAGAGCAAACATTGTTTCTTGGACTTTACAGAAACAGAATGTATTACCTCATAAAATGGAGCGAGCCACAGTTCTGTTAAGCAACCCAGATTTTAATATCTACATGGTTCTTGCTCAAAAACATGAATCATAATTTAACAACCAAAATGTAATGAAATAGGCATTCATTAAAAAAAAAAAAATTATCTGTACTTTGTATTATATAATATAATACATGTGCATTTAATCCAGTTAAGTCTGAATCATGGAAAAAAAGATTTTCTGTTTCATGTTTCCATGCAAGTATTTATTTTTATTTTTTTCAGAGGTATTCAATTGTTAGAGAACAGAAATATTCAGTTTTTTGTGTTTAGAAACACAATCCTCCACCCACATTCTCTACATTTCTGTCGTTCAAAAAATGTGAATGTTTATGAAAGGGAGACACAAAGGTGATTAAATGTAAATAAAATACAGATTTTTTTCCATGAGAGTATTGAGTTTAATTTATGTTCTTCCTTCTCTGTGTAGAAGAACATATTAATCAGATTTATGCCTCCAGAAATGATCTTTTTAAACATTGTATATTTCTATAGCTCAACAGAAACTTTCTCTGTGATGTATTGTAGACCTGGAGTAAATTAACACTCAACCCAAAGCTGAAAGTAAACTATATAGAGAGAGAAATGTTAACAGCATTTGGTTCTCCTCTTTAGAACCCCAAATTCCAGGAACCTGTTACACTGGATTTTCTGGATGCAGAGCTGGAAAATGACATTAAAGTCCAGGTATGGCACAACACACACATGCAAACACACAATGACAGATTTCACCATTATTGTTTTATCGCTATATTGATGAAGCACCTGAGAGGTTTTGATTTAAAGGGATAGTTCACCCAAAAATGAAAATTTGATGTTTATCTGCTTACCCCCAGAGCATCCAAGATGTAGGCAACTTTGTTTCTTCAGTAGAACACAAATGATGATTTTTAACTCCAACCGTTGCCGTCTGTCAGTCAAATAATGCTAGTGGATGGGAACTTCTACAATAAGAGTAAATAAAACTTGCTTAGACAAGTCCAAATTAAACCCTGCAGCTCGTGACGACACATTGATGTCCTAAGACATGAAACGATCGGTTTGTGCGAGAAACCGAACAGTATTTATATCATTTTTTACCTCTAATACACCACTATGTCCAACGGCATTCATCACTCGATTCGTTTGGTCTGATTGCGCTCTGACAACGGCAGTGATGTCTCGCTCTCATTGAAGTATATGCGCGAGACATCACTGCCATTGTCAGAGCGCAATCAGACCAAACGAATCGAGTGATGAATGCCGTTGGACATAGTGGTGTATTAGAGGTAAAAAATGATATAAATACTGTTCGGTTTCTCGCACAAATTGATCGTTTCGTGTCTTAGGACATCAATGTGTCGTCACGAGCCACAGGGTTTAATTTGGATTTGTCTGTCGTGTTTTATTTACTCTTATAGTCCAAGTTCCCGCTGACTTGCATTATACCACTGACAGACGGCAACGGTTGCAGTTAAAAATCATCATTTGTGTTCTACTGAAGAAACAAAGACACCTACATCTTGGATTGGCTGGGGGTAAGCAGATAAACATCAAATTTTCATTTTTGGGTGAACTATCCCTTTAAAGGATTAGTTCACTTTAAAATGAAAATTACACCATGATTTACTCACCCTCAAGCCATCCTAGGTATATATGACTTTCTTCTTTCAGACGAATACAATCAGAGTTATATTAATAATCACCTGATGCTTCTAAACTTTATAATAGCAGTGCATGGAAACCACTTGTTTAAACTCAAAAAAGTGCAACCATCCATCATAAACATACTCCACATGGCTCCGGGGGGTAAATAAAGGCCTTCTGAATTGATGCGTTTGTGTAAGAAAAATATCCATATTTAAAGGTGCAATATGTAAGAATTTTGCAGTAAAATATCCAAAAACCACTAGGCAAGTGTTATATATTTTGTTCACTTGAGTACTTACAATATCCCAAATGTTTGCAACTATTTGTAAATCGTGAGAAAATTGCGATTTTAACCAAGTCTTCGGGACGTGTGAGGAGCTTGTCAGTTGCGTCATACCCGCGTTACCCTAAAGCCGAGTTCAGACTGCACGATTTTAGCCCCGATTTTGGCTTGCCGATAGGTTTTGAGAAATCGCCGACAAATGGCCGAAATCACAGGCAAATCGGTGCTCGTTCACGTGAGTGACAATCACGCAGTGCGAATGAGCAAAGACGCAATCTGAGAGAATCACCGACGCCCGTGAGATATTTGGCATGCTAAATATCTGGACCTGTCTGCGATTCAAAATGCTTCTGTGTGAAAGTGTTCTGACTGAAAACTACATCGGCGATGACCGACAGCCAATGAGAGAGCAAGATACAGAGCAGCGGGGAGTTCGGGGAGGAGTTATAGACCACACAATCTTTGTTCCTCGCGTCTCCCCAACCATTTCCTCCTCCATATTCTTCTTTTCTTTTTCTTGTTTTCGCTGCAAATCAGCGCACAGGCAATTCGTATTGCAAGCTTCTTGCAGGCTACCATTTTTAATAATAATCCCAGTCTCACGTGAGATCTCCGGTCTTGCACGCGTGATGTCGCGTTGTTTCCTTGTCACATCTCGCGTGTGTTTGGTTGTGAAACGTAGTTTGCGTGCCAGACAGAGTTGTCGGCGATTCTTCCTATTGTAAAGTCATGCAGTGTGAAACCTTCTGTCGCCGATCCAAAGTGCAGTTTGAACACATCAGCGACTGAATGCTGGCCAAGATAGTCATGCAGTGTGAAAAGAACAGTGACCCAACTACTTTGAAAATCGTGCAGTCTGAACTAGGCTTAAGTTTCTGATTTTATTTTGTAGAAATCATGGAGACACCAAAGACGCTTTAATATTTACATGTTTTAATAGGCAAGGGAACAACTGTTTGGAAATATTTATAGACAGAAAACGAATTATTGATATAGCTCAACACGTTTAGTCTTATGGTTTAAATCTAATTTTCTTGATTTTTTGCGAGTACCATGCTTTACCATGCCTCAGAGAAAAACACTATTTTGTGAAGTAGCTAACATAGCATAATCAGATGCAGCTTTATTTTTAGTAACAGTAATACAGCATTTTCTCCATCATACAATAAACGTTTTATTGTAACGTTTTAAAGTGAATTGCATGTCATTTATCAACACAAGCCATCCAGCATTTAATGATATTATAAAATCGATCTTTCTTACTGCAGTGTGCAACAAGTGTCTCACAGCAGCCACCGAGCGAACGCACAGAGTAACGTTATAACATAATTTTCAACACACTCAAATGTATCTAATATAATAAACAGAGCTGTGTTACCTCATATTCATGACCGGAAAAGCAGAAGTGGTCCCGGCGACAGTAGCATAATAAAAGTTCCGCTGCTCTTGAGGCGTGTGTTGCGCAATCGCTCCAGCGGCCTCGTTCAGCTCCCACAACACTCGGTCCTGCTCTGCTTCATACTACACTAATGTTAATAATCGCATCCATGAACATGATTTCTTCCCGAGTCCTATCCCAATTTTTTTCCACCGTCCGTTGAGGTGGAGACCACATGTCCCAAGATTACGCACTCAAACTTGCCGTCATCAAGCTACGCCTTTGTTTTGAATAGGCCTCTAGCGACCTCTAGCGGACAGAAAATATTATATATTGCACCTTTAACAAGTTATAAAATAAAATATCTAGCTTCCAGACCACCCTCCCTATTCAACTTACGAATAAAGTGTAATGCCTCTCGCAGTTCAAAACAGTTTTTCTACGTCCTACGCCTTCCGTATTCAACTTATGAAACAAGTTTCTTTTCATAAGTTGAATACGGAAGGCGTGAACTAATTAAGAGAACTGATCCTTTAATGCACAAACTCTTACAGTATGGTGTTTACAAATGTGCTGATTTGTAAGTTATAATAGAATAGAATAGAATAGAATAGAATAGAATATTGCTTGTATGAGTTTCTTGAAGAACTGTTTAAACCATTTCAGTTACAAAACATGTTGAAAACCCCTTTTGCTCATGGGATGCATATTTAGCATAGATAGTAGGGATTTATGTGAGTAGCTGACATTAAGCCTGACCACACAAGTCAAAGACCATTTTTTTACACAAAATGAAATGTATTTGCAGATGAAAATGTACATTAGGATTCAGTGAGCTCAAGGAAATATGGCTCTGTAATTCCTTTACAAAAACATGCCAATATTTTTGACTTTATCAGTTTTTGGACACTACTATGATAGTAAATTGGCAACGGGAGACACCTCTGTGATTCATATACCATGGTATTCCTTTAAATGTACCATGTAAATACCGGAGTATATGAATATGGTGTTGTCATATTAACACATATCTTCTGATCTCTCTCTCAGATACGGACTTTGATGATTGACAGAGACCCTGGGGAGAAAACGATCGAAACGCTTGTGAAATCTCAAGATGAGGTGTGTAGATCTTTTATAATTCTTCTTCTGCACCTTATTTTGTCCATGTTTTTGGTTTGTTTATAACTTTTATTCCAATATCAGAGATACATTGATCGAGGAATCAGGACATACACCTGGGCACCGGTTAACGGGACAGACTACAGGTCTGAGTTGTGGCATTACCTATGCAAAGTGTTTCGTAACTCCCTTAAGTATTTGTATGTATAAAACACGTTGTCTTTTTCTTCTCTGTGTGTGGGTGTTCTGCAGCCTGGCCTTGGTCTTGCCTGAATACAGTCTGCATTACATCGAGGCAAACCTGGGGAACACTATAAAACAAGCCATGTGTGAGTACCGCCTGTTTTACCGCCCAGAACACACAAACCAGCTCCCCACGTTGAGCAAACACACTATCATTTACTAAAAAGATCAGATAGAGCCTTCGGCATGCAAAGCTATTGTTTTATGAAATAGCTGAGACTGCTTGCAAATATTTTTCATCGGCTCGCAAGAGAGGTCTGCCTGTTTGTGTGTGTGTGTGTGTGAGTGTGACCTCGATTGTCAGGGCTGCTCTCTGTATTAAACTGAGGTCCAGCTGGTCTCCACCCATCCTGAGCAGTGTAGCCAGGCGTTTGATCTGACTCTCCCCAGCACACAGGGGCCCCGACTGGGAAGAGAGACTGCAAACGCTCCCTCCCCTCTGGACATGTGCTGCTGAGGTCCAGATCTGCACACATACACAGACGCTCAGCTCATTTGGAGTAATATTCCAGGTTAAGCTCTATCGATAGCATGTGGCTTGCTGTCAATTTAGCAAAGAAAATGACTTCAACTTGTACCTCGATGCCCCATAGACTTCTATTTCTGTATAGTTTTTTGTTTGCATTATAAACCCAGGTACACGTCAAACTTATTTTCAGTGGTAATTGACAGATGCCGTCGATAAAGCTTAACTTGCACTTAAGCCAGAACATTCCTTAAAGGAACAGGTCACCCAGAAATGAAAATTGCCATTATTTACTGACTCTTGAGTGGTTACAAACCTGTATACTGATTTTTTTTTCTTTTTTTCTGGAAAACGTAAAAGGAGAAGTTTTACGTTGCTTCTTTTGATATAACAAAAGTTCATATTTCATACAAAAAATGATTATACTATTATATGTAGTTTATATGTCTCCTGCACTATATTACATGTCTTTTGAAGCCTTATGAACAGACCAAAGTCATTATAGTCATGCTAATCAGTGAGGTGGATTTGAGAACCAGATCAGATTGATTCTTAAACTGGTTCATGAAAAGAACTGGATCAAAAGAATGATTTGTTTCCATTTCACATCTCAGGATTTTGAGTAAATAATGACTATTTTTCCTCTTTGGGTGAACTATTTATTTAAAACAATGGAGATATACATTACCAGACACATTTATTCTATGTAAATGGACATGTGCAAAACTAAGTCTTTCTTCAATCTCTCCTTTCTTTTCCTTTCCATCTTTAAATGACAGCACAATGGGGCAAGTACTATTTGTCTGTCTATCTTTTACAGTTCTTTCTCTGTATGTTCTCCTGAGCTTACCTGTCTTTATTTACATTACTTACGTTTATATATTCATTTATTTATGCATGATTTTAAGGTTTTCTATGCCTAACTCATTTGTTTGTTTAGGTATCTTATTTTTTTATGCATGGTCTGTGCAACATCAGTTGATTAATCGCTGACAGTGTTTGGTGCTTGTCTAAACATTTGTGTGCAGTTAGATATGTAAAAATAAATAAAAGATTCCAATTTTTATTACCCATGCAAATATAAACCACCACAAATTGCTAGAGTATTCTTGTTGACTTCCAGGTCGTTTATATGTGGTTGCTAAGTTTTTCTGAGCAGCGTTGTTTTTACTATTATAGTATGTATACATATTTGGAAGTTTTTGTTTGTTTATTTGTTTGTTTGTTTTATATTTTAATTTTTGTTTGTTTTAGTAATGTTTATGTACTTTTGTCATTTTTATAAGATCATTAGTATTTCTTTTTAGCTTTAATTTTAAAATATTTTTCTTTTTATTTTAGTTTTAGTCATTTTAGTATTTCGGATAGTTGCCATTATAACATTATCATTTTTATTTATTTAACTTTAAATTTTTTATCTAATATTTATCTTTATTTGGCTTTATTTCAGTTACCAAAATTGATTTTTAATAGTTTTAGTTTTACTCTTTCCCCGCCATTGACGGAAATTTCCGGCAATCCGTGTTTTCATTGTTATAAGGTAGGGGTCGCTATTATGCATCTTCTGAAAGAGTACAGAATCTTGAAATGTCCTGTTCACACAGCAAATTACAGTAGCGTCTTGAATACTATATGAGAATACCCGTATTCTCTTACCGGTAACCATAGCGACAGTGACCAAAGTAATATCAACGATGGTGACGTCCACAAAACTGAAAAGTCTTATGAATTTTGACACGACAAGAGTCCAAGCCGTGAGTTCATCCCTCAAATCTTCATTAACCGTCAGCAGCCTTTATATCTTGACAGAAAGTAGAGCAAGAATTTCCCAGAATCCTGAAAATGTATGAGTGTGAGTTTGATTAAATAATGCAGTTGTCACTCCCGTAAATAACCAAACTTTGTGTGAATGTAACTGTATTAAAGTTAAACCCTCAAGTTGTTCCAAACCTGTATTAATTTCAATTCTTCTGCTGAACACAAAAGAAGATATTTTGAAGAATATGGGTAACCAAACAGTTGATGGACCCCACTGACTTCCATAGTATGGAAAAAAAAATACTACGAAAGTCAATTGCTATGTTTACATCCAAAGTTGCAAATTTAACTTGTGTGCAAATTTGGAATATCGCATAAAACATTTGTGAATAAAGCATCCAGTGAGTCGAAAAGAGCAAAACGGTCACTTCCCGATAAACTGCAGTTAAATATCACTAAGAAAAATGGAAGTTGCTGCAGTAGAAGCCACTGTATATAATCATTTTTGTATAAAATAAATGTCTTGCGCCTCAGCACACAGACAAAACACAATAAACGCTGATCCCAGGTGTTTGTGAACGCAATCGCTTCTGGGAGGGAACTATACTGAACCACTTTAACGGCAGGCTTTGCTCAGGCATTACAGAATGACCAAAACAGCATATCAGATGCTGTGCAACGAGATCTGTCCGCTGGTTGGCCCAGTCTTTTGTGCATTACAACACTAGTTCTGAGTGGTTCTTTGCATGCTATGCGGTTGCTAGGTGGTTTCCAGGGTATTGCTATGCATTACAAGGGTATTCTGAGTAGTTGCTAGGTCATTGCTAAATTGTTGTACTTGGGTGGTTACATCTCTATGATATTCTGGTCCCTAGATATGGTCCAGGTCCCTTCTTCAATGTATATCTATGAGATAATCACAAGCCCAATTTCTTTTAAAAAAATAGCACACTTTTCCTCAACAAGCCACAAGATTTGATGTTCATTCAGGTCTGTGGCACGAAGGATTGTGATATATATTATGAGTTTTACTCTTGCAACACTGCACAGGGGCCATGCAGAAGGAACATGCCAGAACGCAGAACTCTGAGCCAGAAGCTTTTTTCTCCTTCTCACTGTTCATCAGCATCATTGTTTTAGCTTAAAATTGCTTTGTAAGATCACACAGCTTTAACTTTAGTCACTACAAGCAAGAAAGCCAACAAAGGAAATTTTAGCTTGTGAAACAATGAGTAAAGCAGGTTTTAAAGACTGGAAGGGGCCACAGAAGGTCATTTTGTGGCTTGTAAGCAGTAGCTTTCAGCTACTTGAGGCACCAGCGGTCACAGGAATTTGATGTTTTGTACGCAAGTTATAATTGTGCTTCTAATTTATTATGTGCGAGCGTGTTTGGGTGTGTGTTAACGTGCTAAAACTGATATTTCTGTATCCTGGAGTGTGCTACCGCAATTATGTGTGAGTATGTGGTATCTCTTTCTTTCTCTTCCTCCTCTTATTCCCTTTCTCTCCATTTCTTGTCGTAAAGGATCCTGGCACAGGTTTACAGGCTCGTAAAGAGGCAGGTCCATATGGTTATTGAGAAAGGGGAAAGAGGCAGCGGCGCAGAGGTCAGGTCTTTGCGGTGGTCTTCAGAGTGCTCCTGGATACCTTAGGAGTCCAACTCTGCGCTCTGGGAGCTCCACGGGGCTTGTATGACCAAAGCCGAAAGCTGAATGTAAACTTCAGACAGGCAGAACGAGAGAAGTGTGGCTTTTGGGAGCCGTGTAGAGCAAATAATGAGAAGAACAGGTGAACGTGGAGTTCTCTCAAGGGACGTGTCCTTACGGCTGGTCGTAACCGAAACCTGTGATGATGGACTCGGCTGCTTGGATCGCAGACCCTGGACTAGACTGGATCTTACAAGTTCTGGATGTTTGGGCTTGATTAGCCTCACATGTGTTTGTCGCCAAGTACCCAGAAAGTGTTTGTTGGAGATCAGGGTTGTGTTAGTTTGAGAAGAAAAGAATCTGAAATGGTGCTAATTATATTGATGGCGAATTTAGAGCAGATGTGAAGCCTTTAACTCATTGACACATTGACAGAAGCTTCAAACACCCATATGCAAACAAAAAAGGGTCTAACACCACTCTGTTTTGACATATGCAGACATGCAGACCCTATTATGTTGGCCTCACTGTCATCAGCAGATGAAACCCGTGTCATTGTTTTTTTCCTGATTAGAAGCTCTGCTAATGGCAATAATGAGAGTAGAGCTGATGATGGCTTATGTATACATGCAGATGACATGGCCTACCTAAAGGCCTTTGCACACTGAGTCTGAAATTTTCGCATGCGTTTTTTCGTATTCGTAAAACGAAAAATTCGTCACGCACAGAGACCTTGCACACTGAGTCCGATGTGTATTAATGAATGCGTTGCGAAAAAAATCGCAAAACAATACAAAATGAAGTCTTCAAGCAGTGAGCATGATTTACTTGTTCTCTCTCTCCTTATAAAAAATATTGGGTCCATCCAATTTCGAGATTGCATAGAGAGAAAGGAGAATTCAGCTGCATGATTATCCCGAGCGTTTCAAAGTTTACTTCAGCATGTCAGTGGCTCAGTTTGATGCTTTGCTACTGGCACAATCTGTCTTTATATTCGGTCTCTTTGTATTCCTCACATTGTTTGTCATTCAGTGCTGCTGTTTTGTGCTGTAGGCAACGTGGATCAACTTGTCAGATGGCATTCTGGATTTTTGCGTTCGCGTACGGTGGCTCTGAATTGTCAAAACGTCTCTCAAAATGCGTGCCACGGATGCGAAAAACACAGAAAATTGAACCTGATCTGAATATTTTTTTGACGGACGAAAGTTTCAGAGGTGCAGTGTGCAAAGGTGATTGACATAACGTGAGGTCGAATTTATTTTTTAACGTGCGAAAATTTTGCATGCAAATTTCGGACTCAGTGTGCAAAGGCCTTAACTCTTGATTGTATTTCTGACCCCCTTGCTGCTAGTCAGATTCATTGTATGATGACCAGTTTTAATTATAGTATTATTTATAAACTTTTGCAGCATTTATTATTTGGAATTTCACTTTTTTTATATATATTTTCAGTTTTTATTTTAATTTAAAGTACCTATAAAGGCAATTCTGAGATTTGTTTCTAAACACATTATAAATGTTAGAAATGTATAGCTGGAGCACATTACAAAGACTTTGAACTGAATTGAACTTTGAACTGAACTTTGTAGTACTGAATTGTGGAGTTTGACCATTGAAGGTTTGTTGTTGTTGTTGTTGTTGTTGTTGTTTTTATTTTTTTTATCATTTCTGTGTTTTGGGCAGGCCTAAAATCAAAACAAGGGTTGTAGGGGTTGCAGTAAATTGCTACTCAGTTGCCAAATTGCTACTCAGAACTAGCCCAGTCGTGTTTTGTGGGGTAGGGGGTGTAAAAATCGTGTTATGGGGGGTAAAATCTGCGTTTTTTTGCTGGGTTCCCCTGGTAAAATTTGTATTCCAGGTGCTAAATATCATGTTATTTGGGGTCGCTTCAACCCACGGACATGAAAAACAACCTGTGGAAATAGTGTAAATGTAGCCAAATCTACGGGAAAACCACTGACTTGGCAACACAGGGCAGTATGTGCCCACCAATGAGTGTAAGTTGCCTTGTGTTAAAATTATAGTAGGTAGTCCACAGGCAGCAGCTCTACCGCGAGTGGGCGTGGTTTCAGCGCAGACAGCGAACACACCCCCAGTGTTTGAGAGCAGAGAATACTGCTCATTTTTTCAAGTTTTTTTTTTTTTTTTTAATTTTCTTGGCAGTATTTTTTTTTATCATTCAAATTTGGCTGGGTGGTTAATAACACATTTTCCTGTGGTGTGACAAACTTTATATTTTATTTATTTTCATTTTATTCATTTAATTTTATTTTTATTTTTTTATTAAATATTTTTGTTGTTTTTTTAGGTAACAATAACACTGATGTTGACTCAACATTGAAATGCAGTAACTGTCCAGTCACTTCCAGATATTCTGTGCTGTCGTTTCCAAGTTTAGGGTTAGGATTAGTTACTTGTCTGTTGCCACAGTTTCTCTGTAGTTGGCCATGCGCGCTATTTGAGCAAAGTTAACGCAAGTTGATAATAAAATTAAAAGTACTATCTGATCATCCTCCATAATGCGGTCGCTATTTACATCTCATATCATCTGTAATCTCTTGCGTGACAAAGGCAACGACTGACACATTTGTATTACATTCCAAAGAACTCTGTTATCAGCCCCACAGTGGAAAATGAAACCACCCCAGATAGCAAGCAATGAGCGAAATAATGTTAAATCAATGTTAATGTGTCAATGTTAACCACATTGAATCAATATCACTTTTGCACCCTCAATTAATGTTGAAAAAATGTTGAAATTTCAACAAAAAATCAATGGTAATGGCATTGAATCAGTGTTTGCACTCTTAGAAAATGAAACACAACTACAACTGACTTAAAGCTACACAGCCTGAAATCAACTGAAATAATAGAAGACAATAAATCTCTCAAGATCTCAGCAGAAGTTCTTTTTGAGAATTAACACAGATTTAGATGTTGATGTTTTATTGAAAATGTTTGGTCACCATTTTGGTGGTCAGTGTTTCCTTTAGTTGGGCAGTTTGACTCTTGGCTTTTTGTGTGAGTTTGTGGTCTTTGTAACAGTGTTAGCCAAAACACATTATTTGTTGCAACCAGAAACAAAATGATCAATTGATATAGTTTTCATCATCATAAAGCAAAATCATTTACTAATTGTGCTCCTGACCAAAAGTGTATATTTGTTTTTAATAGGTTACGTTCACTAATACTTTCTTGCTACAGATCACATGTTCTGAAAGTGCATTTATTTTTTATTTATTTTTATTTTTTTTTAGACACACGGACATCAAGAATCAGCATATGAATCTCAACAATGGTGACATGCTTCATGCAGCAATGCATGCTGGGAGTTATGAGTTGTATACTATGGTGGCTCCCAGCATGCATTGCGGCATGAAGGATGTCACCATTGTTGAGATTCATATGCTGATTCTTGATGTCTGTGTGTGTCAAAAAAAAATTCCGTAATGTATTTAGAGTCAGAATATGATCTGAAGAAAGTATTATTGGTGAATATACTATTTTTTGCTAACAAATAACCACTTTTGGTCAGGAACAAGGTTAATAAACTACTCTGCTTTGTGAGGCAAAAAAACTATATCATTTGATCATTTTGTTTCTGGTTTCTTTGCAACAAATGATGTGTTTTGGTTAAAGGTACAGGTTGTAGGACCTGCCACTAGAGGGCGCACTACCAAAACAATAACAATCGCGTGGTTTGATGACGCTAAGAAGGTGCGTGGAATGATGGGATTTGTTGTCTTCTACCCAACCGCTGATGGCCATCACTCAGACGGAAAGATAAATCATGGATTTAACGGATGAGGTAAAGTTTTATAAATGTTGTGTTTGATGTCGTAGTAAATTATCAAATTAATTGATTACTGTTTAGTCAGATGATATGAAAACGATTACCACTTGTTCAACAAATATATACACTCGTGTACATTCAAACACAATAATTGGGCATACATAGCAAACGCGAGTTCAACGATTTGCGCGAGTAGATTACATACAAAGTCAATAAAAAGATGCGATCAGACTATGGATCAGACGCGTCCTCGCGCGGGTCTAGAGACGCGATGCCCCGCGTTTGGCGTGTATGCCTCATAATACTAATCGTGTTGATCGTTATAATGGCATACGTTTTCTGTAAAGATACGAATCAAAACAACTCACCTGTCGAGTAAAACACCAGCGAGATCGGCATCTCTTTCTAGGTGAAGTTTGTCGCGAAGCTCTCTCCATCTAGAAAATGCGACACCGATATTGATCCTCACTCTTTCTCTCCTCTTGTCCCAAACTCTTCTTGGGTCGTTTCGTTGGCCCGTACGCTTACGTTTATGGGAGCTGTCCTTGTCGACAGAACCAGCGGCAGATGGTAAACAGTAATTATGTTCCATAAATAAGTAACACAATCCACCATAAAACGTGCAAGAAGTAAATAAGGAACTGCTTGAAGCAAGCTAGTGGTTTGCTGGACGCTAGACACTACTTCCGCATTTGTCCACGACACTGTTGTCATGTGGTTTCTACGTCAGTAAAGGCGGTAACAAAGGGTAACTGACGTCATTGACAGGCAACTGCACTGCCCCGTGTCACTGTTTAGAATGGGAATTTTCTCATGATTTACAAGTAGTTGAAAACATTAGAGATATTGTTAGTAATCAGCTGGACAAAATATATAACAGTAGCCTAGTAGTTTTTGGATATTTTACTGCGAATATCTTACAAATTGTACCTTTAACACCATTACAAAGAACAAAAACTCAGACAAAAAGCCAAGAGTCAAACTGCCCAACTAAAGGAAACACTGACCACCAAAATGGTGACCAAACATTTTCAATAAAACATCAACATCTAAACCTCTGTTAATTCTCAAAAAAATCTTCTGCTGAGATCTTGAGAGATTTATTGGGTTCTTTTATTTTGTGTGGCTTTAAGTCAGTTGTAGTTGTGTTTCATTTTCTGAGAGTGCAAACATGATGTTGAACCAATGGCACATTACAACTGATTCAATGCCATTACCATTGATTTTTTTTTTGTTGAAATTTCAACATTTTTTCAACATTAATTGAGGGTGCAAAAGTGATATTGATTCAATGAGGTTAACATTGACACATTAACATTGATTTAACATTATTTCGATCATTGCTTGCTATCTGGGACACCAATATCGTCTGGAGCAGCACAGAATGGAACGCTTAAGCAACGAGAACAGTTTGGCCCAAAGGTGGTGTGATGCAAGGGTGTGCTGGGTGGTTGCTAGGGCGTTGCTATGAAATTTCTGAGCTCTAAGTGGTTTTAAACACATATCTATGCAGTTGTAAGGGTGTTCTAGGTGATTGTTAGGGCATTAGAGTCTGGGTGGTTGCTTAGTAGGAGTCAAAAGAGGGTTCTTCAGATCTGGCCTTGGAGGTCCACTGTCCCGCAGAGTGCTCCAACCCATATCAAAATCACCTGCCTATAATAGCTTTTTAATAATCCTGAAGATCTTGATTTGCTTGTTCAGATGTGTTTGATTAGGGTTGGGTTTAAACTCTGCAGGACAGTGGACCTCCAGGGCCAGATTTGATGCAAATAAAGGAATAATCCTGGCTATAAAATCCTTTTCAATGAGCCGCATTTGAAGCTGTTTTAAATTAGCCAGAATATGCACACATTAACTGTAGTAAATTCAGTAATGCATGGCATCTCATGGGTTTAGTAAAAGTATGTAAATTGGATCTAGCACTACTTTTTTAATTATACTTGCTTATTTTGGCTCTTCGTATTAGATTTTACAACTTTCTGAAGTAATTGCCACAAACATCAGCCAAGTACACAAAGCTGTGTACACAGCAAGTTATCAGTTCCCAACAGTATATTAAAACATAATTAGATGCATCTGAACATTTTGAGCAACTGTCTTGAGTTGTTTTGTTTGTAACATAAAAAATATGGTTAATCCTTTGTATGGCTTGGTGAAAGTGCAGTCCGGAAATTTTTAGACAGCAACTTCTGTATGCTGAGATGGTCTGGTTCTGTTTTGGTTTGTGTGATGATATACTGGCTCACATCAATGACTGATTGCGTGTGCACCTTTGATGTACAAAGAGAGTTTGATGTGACTTCACCAAACACTGGCTGACCTTTTTTTTTGCTGATCGTGAAAAATGCATGCCAATTTGTTCAACCATCTTGTCATTTGATGTATTCATCAAGCGTCAGAATTATTTTACCATGTCTGCCAAACTTTCCGCTCACTCCTCTCGTAACTCTCTGTGTTGAATGGAAAGGACTGTCTGCATCCATTTCTTCACGTCTGTAATCTCAAACTCACATCTTTGTTGTATGTCCAGTCTTTGGCTTAATCTGAAACCACCATGTTCCATGTGCATGTTTTATGCGAAATGCTGTTTTCAGAGTATCCGGTTTACAATGTTGGACATCTTTTGGGACTATGATGGACTGTGGTAACTTTGTCTTTCTCTTTGTCTTCTGATTGGTTGGATTTTCACCACAGGGAACAAGGGCAAGTACTGCACCCTCCTCTTCTAAGATCTTCACGATTTATTACATTTGTCAGTTGTATCATTTTATTTTCAGTGTCATTCGCATGCATCTTTTCCTGCTTTTTTCCCCAGAGTAGTCATGTCATGCATGTATGCATGCAATTAAAATAATCTGTCACTTCTCATGAGCGCATTTCATATCACATACAATTTTTTTAATAAACATTACATTCATTTTGCATGTTGTTAATTTTATAATTTCTCTTTTACAGTTTCTCCCATAAAATGTTTTCTGTCAAATCAACTGATATGGGTTTTTGCAATGGCCAATGCTAATACTGATAACTAGAGATTGGCATGCTGAATGATATATTTGATATCTCCCAACAAAATCTTAAACCATCCTAAGATTGTTTGATGTTCATTGGTGGTCTCCCAGGCTGGTCTATTGGCTGGTTTTAGAGGATTTTTTGTCTTTTTTCAGCTCTGGATGCCAGCTAGACCAGCTGAAGACCAGCTTGGCCATGCCACAAGACCATATAAACCAGTTTAGCCTGGTTTATGCATGTATTACAATGAAATTAACATTTTGTTATTCCATATTAATTTGAATTTCCCTTTTGTAGTCTATGCCAATCTAAACTCAGAATGGCCACACTGTAAAAAAAAAATCCCCATAAAATTTACGGTAAAAAAAAACGCGGCTGTGGTTGCCAGAGCTTTACCGTAAAAAATATGGTAGCAATGTTTTAGGTTTTACGGGACAGCTGTCTATTTTACAGTTCAAAACCGTATAATTTAAAGGTTTATATTGTAATAATTATGGTTCATAACTGTTTATTTTACACACTGTAAAAAAAAATGTTACATTTACGGTAAAAAAAAAAAGTATTTCATTAACTGATATGTTAATTTACCAACCTATTGAATGACTAATATCTGTTTTGTACTTTTGTAATACACTGACAACCACCATTAACAGTGGTGATGAGAGTCACATGATGAATCAAATATCATCACAAGGACAAAACTAATATATAGAAGGTGCACACAGTATCATTCACAAAAACACTAAACACCGTCATGGTAACACACATGAAATTGTAAAAATTCCATAAACATTAATTTAACAACATTAGAATTAACATAAAACCCTAATGTACATAACTTATTTGAAAAAAGCTGAGAAGAAACTTTCAGCGAAAATACTTCAAATGTAAAGTGTCACGCAGGGAATTGTGGGAATGTCAATTTACGTTTTTTCACTGTAAATCATACAATGACATTATTTTTCACTTCCAAAAACTGTAAATTTAATGGTATTTTACTGTAAAAATACATGAAATGTACCATTAGATCTATTACAGTTATTCACCATATATAGTACGGAAACTTTCTTTAAACCAATTAACTGTTTTTCACCATAGCATTTTTTGTTTTGTTTTTTACCGTTAAAATCACGGCCATTTTTTGCAGTGCATATATTGTATGATACATTGCTCTATCACTCCTATCATTTTATAGTTTTGAATATTTTTAATATCATCTGTCTAAACACATCTTTCTCTCTATCTCTACCTCTCTATAGTCTCTGAGACCATGCAGCAGGAGAAATTTGAGGAATATGGGTACACCTTTATTGCACCCAGGTAACACACACACACACACACACACACACACATATATACACAGAGCAAAAATGGCAGACCTCCCACAGGGTTTAGTCGTGACAGGTTTATATGGGCTGTATCTAGACTCTATTGGTCTTTGAAGGCCTGTAAATTCACACCTTCAGACCCACACTTCACTCCCCTTAACAATGGATCCCACAGACACGGCAGCAGCAAAAAATATTTGGTCTCAACTTCACGCTACTTAAATGAACAGGCCTCGTCGTAGTCATCAAACTATTGTTTTTTCTGTGAAAAAAAAAAAGTTTTTTTTTTTATTTATTTTCAGGGAATACTGCAAGGACCTGAAAGTCTCATCCAACAACACCCAGTTCCTGATGGACTTCAATGATTACATTGATAGAAAAACACCAAATGATCCTATGTGTGAGTGCAAACTCTTTATAGAACACATTTATACATCTGAGAGGGTGAGCTGTGAGTATATACTGTGTGGGACATATAGTACATAGACATAGTATTTAGGTATTGTATATACACAGAGCACACTGCAATCTATCTATTGATCTATCTAAAGCAAAAAATACAATTTTACAAAAAAAAAGATCAAAACTGCATTTTCTGCTGTTTAATTTTACATAGTACTCTATATAATTTTCACATACTTAAAAAAAAAAAAAAACTGTAATTAGTATACAGTGTGTAGTGCAGTATGACATCCCTCAGTGAACTCTCATTGGTTCATAGTTAAATGTGTATGTGTTTTATGAGTCATTTTTGCAGTGACTTTAAACCAACTGGATATTTTATCTAATGTGAAGACATCTAAGTTTCAAATACTTTTTTGGACCGCTGTATTACACTACCTTTTGCATATAGAAACCACTGCGGTCATTATTGAATACATGATGTAATGAAATTAGAGGTGAGAGGACTCCGATTACTTTCTTGTAGTCGCTGAGTCAGGTTGATTCCCGCTCAAGTGATGTCAGCGTGTGTGGCGGTCCCGCTGTCTGAGAAGGTGACCCCTGCCAGCACTCTGTTTAATCAGCCTGTAATTGATTAGTCTGCTCTGTAATGACTCCACTGTTGTCATCCTAATGTTCATACCCGTGATGACTCACTGTGTTTTCTGTAAAGAGATGCTATCGCTGCAGCACTCACACGCGAACACACCCAAAGATGTTTGCTAGCTTTTTGATTACTCAGAAAGGCATTACATTTTTTTAAAAGAAAATGAAATAGGTAGAGATATATATACACCGATCAAGCATAACATTATGACCACCTTCCTAATATTGTGTTGGTCCCCCTTTTGCTGCCAAAACAGCCCTGACCCATCGAGGCATGGACTCCACTAGACCCCTGAAGGTGTGCTGTGGTATCTGGCACCAAGATATTAGCAGCAGATTCTTTAAGTCCTGTAAGTTGCGAGGTGGGATCAGACTTGTTTGTTCAGCACATCCTACAGATGCTGGATTGGATTCAGATCTGGGGAATTTGGAGGCCAAGTCAACACCTCAAACTCATTGTTGTGCTCCTCAAACCATTCCTGAACCATTTTTGCTTTTTGGCAGAGCGCATTATCCTGCTGAAAGAGGCCACAGTCACTAGGGAATACCGTTTCCATGAAAGGGTGTACATGGTCTGCAACAATGCTTAGGTAGGTGGTACGTGTCAAAGTAACATCCACATGGATGGCAGGACCCAAGGTTTCCCAGCAGAACATTGCACAAAACATCACACTGCCTTTGCCGGCTTGCCTTCTTCCCGTAGTGCGTCCTGGTGCCATGTGTTCCCCAGGTAAGCGACGCACACGGACCCAGCCATCCACGTGATGCAAAAGAAAACGTGATTCATCAGACCAAGCCACCTTCTTCCATTGCTCCCTGGTCCAGTTCTGATGCTCACGTGCCCACTGTTGGCGCTTTCAGCGGTGGACAGGGGTCAGCATGGGCACCCTGACTGGTCTGCGGCTATGTAGCCCCATACGCAAAAAACTGCGATGCACTGTGTATTCTGACACCATTCTATCAGAACCGGCATTAACTTCTTGAGCAATCTGAGGTACAGTTCTGTTGGATCGGACCACACTGGCCAGCCTTCGCTCCCCATGTGCATCAATGAGCCTTGGCCGCCCATGACCCTGTCGCTGGTTCCTTCCAAGAGAGCTGCAGTTTTGGATATGCTCTGACCCAGTCAGCTAGTCATCACAATTTGGTCCTTGTCAAACTCACTCAAATCCTTACGCTTGCCCATTTTTCCTGCTTCTAACACATCAACTTTGAGGACAAAATGTTCACTTGCTGCCTAATATATTCCACCCACTAACAGGTGCCTTGATGAAGAGATAATCAGTGTTATTCACTTCATCTGTCAGTGGTCATAATGTTAAATGTTATGCCTGATCAGTGTGTGCGTTCAAAGCTCAAACCAGTCGACTAGTAGACCATATTCTGGGTCAATGGAGTTTGAACAAGGAAAATCCTGTTTTCCCTGACGTAATCCAAAACTATCAACTATAAAGACTTTCCTTTCTCTCTGTCTGTATTTGTCAGGTAATGCCACTCTTGTAAACCGGTTGCTGTTGGACGCCGGTCTCACGGCGGACCTCGTCAAAGTCTGGAAGGAGCAGAGTGTGTAAGTTTAGGACAAAACACACACATGGAACAACATAAAACATTCATCCATGTCTTTCAAGTGTAATCCATGACCGTTTTCAAGTACAAAGATCTCAAGTGAAGACAGAGAGACGCCTTTATATAACTGCTGAACACAAAGCTCTATTTAAAGTCCTGTCATGAATAAGAATGCTGTCTTATTCTCAAAAGCAAACTCGAGTCTAGCAATTATAACCAGGATTAAAGAACCCGACCATCTGGGAGTCCAGAACCAAATACGCATTGCATATGACACATGTCATAATAGTGTTTTCAATTAAACAAATGGTGTTTCAATTAAATGTTTACACTAAAGAATGACCTAAATATTACATTGTTTTCTATTTGTTTGAATTTGAGGCTGAATGTGTTTTTGATACTTGGAATGTCCTTGAAGTAATTTAATTTAATGCTATGAATACCTAAATAAAACACTCACCGGTGTATGTTTGTGGTCTCCGAAAATTCTAAACTAAACATAGCTGATGTCTTCTTCTTTTTTTTATCATTAGAGATGGAGTTTTGGCCCGCTTTGTGGCTACAGATGGAGGCATTACACGTGTGTATCCTAAAAGGTAAGTTCCATTCACAGTTGTGTGAAATATGTGCACCTCCATCCCCATGTGTGCATGTGTGTGTTAGAGATGCTAAATTCTTTACGATCTTTCCTCTGTCGGCAATCCCCGCAGGGGTCTGCGGTTGAGACCGAAAGAAAGAGTGAAAAGGCATGTTTCAGAGGATGTTTCTGGTACAGAGTGACTCTTTTGAGATTTCTTATGGGAGCCATGTGCAGCTCTCACTCTCTCTCCTGTCTTTATTAGCTTAAATCTATAACATTGAGTGCTTGAGTTCATAAACTTAGTCTGGTGGTGTAAAACAGCAGGACAGTGTTAAAGAAGCTACAGCAGTGCATTTATTCACAGTTCAAATTTACTCACCTTGAAACACAAATGACTTGTTTTCTTTGTCTTTTTTGGGGCTTCACAGCACCAATTACTGTCCACGATGTACATACAGCTAATCATATTCTTTTGTGTTTCATAGGGGGGAAATACATTGTTTTGACTGACATGTCTGAGATTTTCTAGGCCACTCACACTCATTTCATTATTTTATTTTATTAATTTATTTTATTTTATTATTCATACTTATAGTAGAGATTAATATCCACACATTGCTTCCTTTATAACTTTATAGATGCTTTACCCTAGAGTTCATAAAGAGAGTCCAATTGACTTAAAGGGTTAGTTCACTCAAAAATGAAAATTCTGTCATTAATTACTCACCCTCATGTCATTCCACACCTGTAAGACCTTCGCACATCTTCGGAACACAAATTAAGATTTTTTTGATAAAATCCAATGGCTCAGTGAGGCCTGCATTGACAGCAAGTTCATTTAGACTTTCAAACGCCCAGAAAGCTACTAAAGATATATTTAAAACAGTTCATGTGACTACAGTGGATCAACCTTAATGTTATGAATTGACAAGAATGCTTTTTGTGCACCAAAAAAAACAAAATACGACTTTATTCAACAATATCCAGTGATGGGTGATTTCAAGACACTGCTTCATGAAGCTTCGAAGCTTTATGAATCTTTTGTTTCAAATCAGTAGTTTGGAGCATGTATCAAACTGCCAAAGTCACATGGTTTCAACAAACGAGGCTTTGTTACGTCATAAGTTTTTCGAAATTTCAATGGTTCACGTGACTTTGGCAGTGCTCTGAACCACTGATTCGAAACAAAAGATCCATAAAGCTTCGAAGCTTCATGAAGCAGTGTTTTGAAATCGCCCTTAACTAGATATTGTTGAATAAAGTCGTTTTTTTTTTGTTTGTTTGGTTTTTTTTGGCACACAAAAAGTATTCTCATTGCTTCATAACATTAAGGTTGAACCACTGCAGTCACATGAACTGTTTTAAATATGTCTTTAGTAGCTTTCTGGGCATTTGAAAGTCTAAATTAACTTGCTGTCAATTCAGATCTCACTGAGCCATCGGATTTTATCAAAAATATCTTAATTTGTGTTCTGAAGATGAACAAAGGTCTTACGGGTGTAGAACAACATGAGGGTGAGTAATTGAATTGAATATACTTTATTGTCCCATTTCTGGGAAATTCATCTTGGACAACCATGATGTAGCCAGTACAACATTAAACTCACATAAACAATACAAACATAATAAATTACTAATAACCACAAGACAGATAAAACAACAATACCCTACCTGTTCTTTAATTTAAGCAATTCCCTATTAAATAGTTTGACTGCAGTTGGCACAAAAGAATTTTTGTAGCAA
The DNA here is from genome assembly GCF_018812025.1 of Megalobrama amblycephala. NCBI lineage: Eukaryota > Metazoa > Chordata > Actinopteri > Cypriniformes > Xenocyprididae > Megalobrama > Megalobrama amblycephala. The sequence goes on from NC_063062.1 coordinate 22,035,969, forward strand.
TTTGATTTGCACATCAAAATCCTCAGTCGTCTCCCAGAGGGTAACATCTTAAAATCCTCATGTAAAATGTATCTGATCAGCAACAATTTTCTTAGCTTGTCTTAGAATAGATGTCTCATACAGCTCCTGTATAGATCGTTTCTCGTCACACCCAACAATTTTTAGAGCAGTGTGTACAAGTCGTACAAGTTTTGATTTTGATTGGACAGTCATGTTTCCATACCATGCTGTTATTCCATATCTCACAAACAGACTGATAAAACAAAAATAAAATCTTCTGATTTACCCCAAATATTTCTAACCTTCGTAAAAAATATAGACTTTGCTGCAATCTAGAACACAGACTATCGATGTGGGAGGACCAACATAATGAACTGTAAATATAAACGCCCAAGTATTTATATGATGAAACCTGTTCAATAATATTTCCATGCATTATTACAGGGCTATGGTCCCCCACAGATCTGGGGTCGAAGATCATTTCAACAGTCTTTTTTCCATTTAAAATCAAGGAATTATCATCACACCATCCAACAAACCTCGAAACTTCATCAAAATACAGCAGAGGTGTGCTGTTCCTGTACAATAAACTCAATATTGCTGTATCATCTGAGAATTTGATTAAAAAGTTGTTATCCTGACATGACACACACTCATTAGTATATAACATAAACAAGATGGGTGAACTAACACAACCTTGCGGGGGCCCCTATATTAGTATTTTTGACCTCTGAATAAGAGTTGTTAATCCTGACCCGTTGTGTACGGTTTGTTAAAAAAAGAGTAAAACCGCTTAATACAAAAGGGGTTCATGTTCAACTCTGTCAGCTTCCTAATCAATATCTTAGATTGGAGTGTATTAAATGCCGAACTAAAATCTATAAATAGTAAACATGCATATTCTTGAGTATCTTCTAAATGTCTATTCACCAAGTGAGTGATACAATTAATGGCATCTTCGGTGCCCCGTCCGGCCTTAAAAGCGAACTGAAATGGGTCAAGGGCTGATTTAACCTCATCCTTTAAAACATTTACTTCAAATTTTTCAAAACATTTCATAACCTTTGAAGTCAAAGCCACAAGTCTAAAATCACAGCTCTCAACTGGACAATTTTTCTTGGGAACTGGCATAATTATAGATTTTTCCACAAGGAAGGGATGCTATGCAAATACTGAAAAATCACATGGTCCTAAGTATTCAGACCCTTTGCTGTGACACTCATATATTTAACTCAGGTGCTGTCCATTTCTTCTGATCATCCTTGAGATGGTTCTACACCTTCATTTGAGTCCAGCTGTGTTGGATTATACTGATTGGACTTGATTAGGAAAGCCACACACCTGTCTATATAAGACCTTACAGCTCACAGTGCATGTCAGAGCAAATGAGAATCATGAGGTCAAAGGAACTGCCTGAAGAGCTCAGAGACAGAATTGTGGCAAGGCACAGATCTGGCCAAGGTTACAAAAAAATTCTGCTGCACTTAAGGTTCCTAAGAGCACAGTGGCCTCCATAATCCTTAAATGGAAGATGTTTGGAACGACCAGAGCTCTTCCTAGAGTTGGCTGTCCGGCCAAACTGAGCTATCGGGGGAGAAGAGCCTTGGTGAGAGAGGTAAAGAAGAACCCAAAGATCACTGTGGCTGAGCTCCAGAGATGCAGTCGGGAGATGGGAGAAAGTTGTAGAAAGTCAACCATCACTGCAGCCCTCCACCAGTCGGGGCTTTATGGCAGAGTGGCCCGACAGAAGCCTCTCCTCAGTGCAAGACACATGAAATCCTGCATGGAGTTTGCTAAAAAACACCTGAAGGACTCCAAGATGGTGAGAAATAAGATTCTCTGGTCTGATGAGACCAAGATAGAACTTTTTGGCCTCAATTCTAAGCGGTATGTGTGGAGAAAACCAGACACTGCTCATCACCTGTCCAATACAGTCCCAACAGTGAAGCATGGTGGTGGCAGCATCATGCTGTGGGGGTGTTTTTCAGCTGCAGGGACAGGACGACTGGTTGCAATTGAGGGAAAGATGAATGCGGCCAAGTACAGGGATATCCTGGATGAAAACCTTCTCCAGAGTGCTCATGACCTCAGACTGGGCCGAAGGTTTACCTTCCAACAAGACAATGACCCTAAGCACACAGCTAAAATAACGAAGGAGTGGCTTCACAACAACTCTGTGACTGTTCTTGAATGGCCCAGCCAGAGCCCTGACTTAAACCCAATTGAGCATCTCTGGAGAGACTTAAAAATGGCTGTCCACCAATGTTTACCATCCAACCTGACAGAACTGGAGAGGATCTGCAAGGAGGAATGGCAGAGGATCCCCAAATCCAGGTGTGAAAAACTTGTTGCATCTTTCCCAAAAAGACTCCTGGCTGTATTAGATCAAAAGGGTGCTTCTACTAAATACTGAGCAAAGGGTCTGAATACTTAGGACCATGTGATATTTCGGGGTTTTTTTTAATAAATCTGCAAAAATGTCAACAATTCTGTGTTTTTCTGTCAATATGGGGTGCTGTGTGTACATTAATGAGGAAAGAAATGAGCTTAAATGATTTTAGCAAATGACTGCAATATAACAAAGAGTGAAAAATTTAAGGGGATCTGAATACTTTCTGTACCCACTGTATAATAGAATCCACATCAGCCATTTGCTCCAAAGGTGACTGAAACCTAAGAAAAAATTTGTTCAGATCATTTACTCTTTGCTCATCGTTACTAGTTATTAACCTTTTCCAGCTGGGTTCCATATTGGTTACTACTTTCATAGCATCCCATAATTTTCTGGAATCCCCCGAGTTAAAATTGTGTTCTATAATGTCTCTGTGTCTTTTCCTTGCCAACATAAACAGAGAATTTAATTCCTTTTGGACCAATTTTAATTAAATTTTATCTTGATTGATAAAAGCCAACTTCTTCCTATTTAGGCACTCCTTAACTTCCTTTGTTATACAACTTTTGTTATTAGGAAATACAGTTATAGTTTTCTTCTCAACAACTGTGCCCACACAAATTCCATGGAACAGTTCCCAATCGGTGTCTGTGGCTTTGTCCTTTTTAATTAATGACAGAATTTTCATTTTGGGTAAACTAACCCTTTAATATGGTGTGATTTATTTTATTTTATTTGTTTATTTTAAAATTTTTACCATTTGTGTATTAATTCTTAAATGATTTTATTAAACTGACAATAAGGATAATAACAGGGTGCCTTTTAATGAAAACCTCTCAATCCACCAAGTCATTCCCTTAATGCATTCATATAGGATTTTTGGGTTAGGCATTCATTAAGTTCACTAATCATTACATATTGTTCATCATTGAAATGATTGAATCTGCGTTTGAAATGCTTGGGTCTTCCTCTGCCTTTGTCTCTTTCTTAGTGCTGGGGAAGAATGGGGTGAAAACTCTGAGACCTATGACTCAAGTTTTTACAAAAGGAGTCTGGACAATGACATATATATCTTCACTGCCCCATACATCAACAGTAAGAAACACACACACACTTACAGTACACATCTCCTTTATAACTTTTGGAAAGATGCTCTCTTTGGCACTCTGCTTTACTAAGACAGCTGTTGATCTACTCGAAATGCACACCCACAGATCTCTTGCCAAGGTCGAGTAAGCTTATGTTACTGGGGGATTACCATTCAATGAGACTACCTCACTTTCACGCACGTGTGGTCTGCAGGACTAATACACACACGGTCGAGAAGCACCCATGTGCCAAGACGGAACCTCAGGGGAATGCCTGGTCCTTGTGTTTATGGGAGGTTTTACCATTTAAGCTAATGGTGAAAGCAGACTAAAACCCTTACAGATCTCTCTCAAACATTTGGATATCAGATGTAACATGTCTACCTTGGCAGGTGTTACCAGATGATTTGCATCAGCAGCATCTGGATACTAAAACCATGCTTTTTCAGATTAGTTAAATGAAACACAGGGTCAGTCCAACTTTTTTAGTAAATTAATTTTATTGTTCTGCATTTGTGTTATCTTTTCCCTTGATACAGAGAGCAGAGAGTCTGGTTATGAGTCTGGTATCCTTGTCAGTAAAGCAGTGGATTTGGACATTAATGGAGCAAAACTCAAACCTGCTGGTGAGCTCATAAAATTCAGTAACACTACCGTTCAAAAGTTTGGGGTCAATATTATTTTTTTATTTTATTATTTTGGTTTGTTTGTTTTTTTAAAGAAATTAATACTTTTATTTAACACATTAAATTGGTCAAACGTGACAATGTAACAAATTATTTATTTCAAAGTCCCTTTAAGACAAGTCATTTCACACGGCGGCCATCTTTGAAACGCCTCTCGGGCATGCAAGTGCAGCTCCTATCGCTTTGAATGGGGAACATCAAATTCTCCAAAGCTGTTTGTCAAGCTTTCGATTAAATTTCATATTCGAAATCAACAATGAAATCTAACATCTGTCTCATACATTTTTCTTTCTAAACGCTCGTATCATGACAAAAAACGGTATTTTCCAAGCTAATGCGCATGGGCAGTCCTAAGTGCGTGTATCTATAGGAAGCGTGCCTGACTGTTTCTATAGGAACCGGAGCTTTTAACGGCCGCTGCAGTGATGCGATGACTTTACCAATCGGCGATTGGATCTTATTCCGCCATATTGCGCGTTGCACTTTCTCCCATTCAAAACAATACGAGTGACACGTCTTGTGTTATTCTATAGTCTTTGTTTATATTTCAAATAAATGCTGTTGTTTTGACCTTTCTATTTATCAAAGAATCCCGAAAAAAAATGTATCCTGGTTTCCACAAAAATATTAAGCAGCAAAAACTTTCAACATTGATAATAATGTTTCTTAAGCAGCAAATCAGCATATTAGAATGATTTCTGAAGGATCATGTGACACTGAAGACTGGAGTAATGATGCTGAAATTTCAGCTTTGTAATCACAAAAATAAATAGCATTTTAAAATATATTAAAATAGAAAACACTTCATTTAAATTGTAATAATATCTCACAATATTACTGTTTTACTGTGTTTCTGACCAAATAAATGCAGCCATGGTGAGCATAAAGCAATTTGTCTGAAAAAAATAAATAAAAATCGTACAGCCCTAAAACATGTAAATGTTAGTGTGACTGCGAAAAGTCTGAGAAAATCTTATAACATTTTGTTTTAATAGATGTGTTTATCAAGGATGAGATTAAAAAGGTTTGTCATAAAACAAAACAAAACAGTAATGTCACCGGTATGTGGTTTTAACAAAACTGGTTATTTCTTGCAAAAATAATTTTGTTTTTGTTTTTATGATTCGTCACTGACGACAAGCAAATGTTATGACTAATGATTTGGTCATACTCTACATTTAATTAATTTCAGAGCTTTGTGCTCATCAACGTCTGACCCAGCTTCTTCTCATCATCTACATTTTATCATTTTTATTTCTTTTTTTATGAATAAGATTTCATCACAGATGACACAATGTGTGTTTTATGTTATCATACAGTGGTGGGAGTCAAACTCAACGTGTCAGCCTGGATGAACAGCTTCATAAACGCTACCACCAAGAAAAATGTAAGCAGAAATGACTCCACTTCCTTATCGGCACATGTGGAAGCTGTTTAGTCACAAATGCAGCCTCTCTAGATGCCCTGATATTGCTGTCTGAGAGCGGAGATGAATTGACTTGCTCCAATAATCGTTGTAAAAGGCTTGTTTCATGAATTCTCAGTTCTCTCCTCACATAATTTCCTCTCCACAGTGCAAGGATGAGATCTGCGGGTGCCTCAGGAATGATAAGGTAGGGCGCTGCCACCGACTGCTTCATGCTTCTCTGACCTCTGTAGTCACTTATCTGAAGCTGCTTTCACTCTCAGTTTCTGATGAATGGCTGTTTTTACTCCTCAGCAAGTGGACTGTGTGATTCTGGATGATGGCGGCTTTCTGCTCATGTCCAATCAGGATGAATATATCACACAGGTAGAATATATTTGCAAGGCTAATTTAGTCTTTTTGCTATTTTAACACCAGGTCCAGCAATACTGTATGCTAACAGTCACATAAAGGAGTCATTTTCATATATGTTCACTCTGATGTTCAGATAGGTCAGTTCTTTGGTGAAGTGGACCCTGTTCTGATGATCACTCTGGTCAACACCTCGCTGTTCTCCTTTAATAAAACCTACGACTACCAGTCCGTCTGTGACCCAGAAAGAGAAACTAAAGCTGCTGCAGGACTCCGTTCTGTATATGTGGTAAAGAAATTTATATTGTCAACTTCTTTAGAAAACCATCAATGTACTATAGGGTTTGTGGTGAACTTCTGAAATAAAGTGATTGTGATTGTGTGTCTGTATTAACGGTAGCATCTATATTTGTGTGTTTGTTTTTGGCAGCCAACGATAGCAGATATGCTAACTGTAGGCTGGTGGGCCTCCACTGCGGTCTGGTAAGAAGAGATGCCTCTCACTGAAATATTGACTGATGAAGAATAGCAGAGTGTGGTGGATGTTCTTATTTGTTTGTCACTGTCTCTCTCTTAGGTCAGTTTTGCAGCAGCTCCTTCTCAGTCTGACTCTCCCAAATGTCATGGGGACAGGTATGTTTAAGTATTTAAGTGATGGAATTCTAGCTCATCTTTCTGCATTCAAGGACCTTTGGATATTTTAAGTCGAGAAACTTTTCTATGCAATTAAATTTAAGCCTTTAAAAAAATGTAACTAATATATTTCAGTCTTGTTTTACAAACTTAAATTTATTTAGTTATGGCTACTAGATGCATTGAAAATGTGAAGGACTGAGTGGGATGCTATATTAATAATACACTGCGTTCCAAATTATTATGCAAGAGACAAATCAGTAAGATTTCTGTACAATAAACATTCAGATTTTAGTTTTTCTAAGAAAATGTTTGTTCGTTTATTTATCCATGTGTTTTTAGATAACTGGTGTCAATCTCAGACAAAATAATTCGCCAGATCTATGGAAACCCTACTTAGAGGTTGTTCCACATTATTAAGCAAGTCACAGTTCTCATGCAATATGGGGAGGAAGAAAGATCTTTCTGAAGATGAAAAGCATGAAATGGTGCAATGTTGTGCAAAAGGCATGAAAACAACTAATACTGTGTGAAACTGAATGGAGATTATCAAATTATCATAAGATTTGTGAGTGATTTAGAGCACAGAAGAACTCGGTCAGATAAAGGCTTATTGAGGAAAGTTCCTGTCAAAAACATTAATTGTATTAGAAGGGCAGCTATAAAAAAAAGCCAATGTTGAGCAGTAAACAGGTATTTGAAGCTGCTGGTGCCTCTGGAGTCTCAAGAAGCTCTCCATGCAGGCTGGCAGTTGTGCATAAAGATGCATTTCAGCCACTCCAAACTAAACCTCACAAAGAGAAACATTTACAGTGGGTGTAGAAATACATGAAGACTCATTTTTAAATAGTTTTATTCACTGACTAATGCCATACTACAATGGATGGTCTAAATGGATGGATTTCTGGATGGTTGGTGAATGGCCACCACGTTCCAACAAGACTGCGTCGTCAGCAAGTAGCTGGTGGGTGATGATTTGGGCTGGAATGCTGGGAAGTGAGATGGAGGGTATTAAAATGACTTTTGCAAGATATGTGGAGCTCATAACTGGCCATTTTCATCTATGGTATAACAACTAGGATAGTGCATAGTACAATGCACTATTGTACAATGCACTATGCACTATCCCATGCTGCAAAAAAACACCACAGCAATAAAACTGTTTGAAAATGTATTTCTACACCCACTGTAAATGTTTCTCTTTGTGAGGTTTGGTTAGTGATGGCTGAAATGCATCTTTACGCACAACTGCCAGCCTGCATGGAGAGCTTCTTGAGACTCCAGAGGCACCAGCAGCTTCAAATACCTGTTTGCTGCTCAACACTGGCTTTTTTTTATAGCTGCCCTTTTAATACAATACATTTTTTTGATAGGAACTTTCATTAATAAGCCTTTATCTGACCAAGTTCTGCTGTGCTCTAAATCACTCACAAATCTTATGATAATTTGATAATCTCCATTCAGTTTCACACAGTATTAGTTGTTTTCATGCCTTTTGCACAACATTGCACCATTTCATGCTTTTCATCTTCAGAAAGATCTTTCTTCCTCCCTATATTGCATGAGAACTGTGACTTGCTTAATAATGTGGAACAACCTCTAAGTAGGGTTTCCATAGATCTGGCGAATTATTTTGTCTGAGATTGATACCAGTTATCTAAAAACACATGGATAAATAAACAAACAAACATTTTCTTAGAAAAACTAAAATCTGAATGTTTATTGTACTGAAATCTTACTAATATGTCAATTGCATAATAATTTGGAACGCAGTGTATATGTGTATATATATATAAACTGAAAGGATTTACTTACTTATTTACACAGCACACGTCTGTGGTGCGTACGGCTCCGACGTAGCCACCAGAGTCGATCGAGTCGATCGCGGCCACTCTAGTCAATGCTTGTGTTGACACTTACGCTTCTCTAAAGATAGGGGCCATTCACATGTTGTGTCTAAAAAAGAGTAAGTTTCCCAATTGATTGTTTCCCAATTGATTTCTAGCCCTTGCATTAGCTCTACTACTAGATATATTTATGGAGATGAGGTATAAAAATCCGCCCTGTACAGCTATGGTCAGCTGTTTGGCTGAGCGCAATGTTTTTTTTAAGACAAAAATGTAAAGATTACAGATTAAAATGTGTGATTAATTTGAGATTAATCACAAGTTAACTCATGACAATCATACGATTAATCGCAATTAAATATTTTAATCGATTGACAGCACTAATATATAATACAGCGCTTGTGTATATATATATATATATATATATATATATATATATATATATATATATATGTGTGTGTGTGTGTGTGTGTGTGTGTATATATATATATATATATATATATATATATATAGGGGTGTAACGATACGCTCAGGTCACGATACGGTACGTATCTCGATACGGAGTTCACGATACAATACGTATCACGATATTTTGAACAAAATGAAACTGAAATTCAAACAAGATTTATTAAAAAAACATGAACATATTTCAATAATTTTCCTTGTTGTACATACAAGATCACATTTTAATAAAATAAATAAATATAAAATTTTAATAAAAACCTTCTGTATTCAAATTAACAGTTGAATAGGGCTGTCTGTCACTGAAAAAAAATGTTAAATTTAACATGAACTTAGAATTATGAATAGGGGCCGTTCACATATCGCGTCTAAAAACGCGTGGAAGGCGCGGCCGCACCGCTTCTCCTTCTTTCCAAAGCGCTTGCACTCCCGTGGCGGCGGTCGTTGCTATGCAACCATGAACTGAGCTCTCCAAGAGGATCAGGATGTTTCTGCAAAGGATAAATGATTTCTAGCCCTTGCATTAGTTTTACTACGAGATATATTGATGGAGATAAGATATAAAAACCACCATGTACAGCTATGATCAGCTGTTCGGCTGAGCTTTTGATGTTTTGTTACGGAAAGGCCATAGCTGATCGGTTATTCTTGTCACACGACCTGCGGTGCGCTTGCGGCATTCTGAGAAGTTGAGAATTGCATGCGCGTCGCGACCGCGTTGATCCCATTATGAGCGCGCCTGCCGCGCGGCTACATTTGAAAATAATAACTGACTTGCACGCGGAAAAGACGCAATATGTGAACGGCCCCACAGAACTTCTTAAAGCAAAGCATCGCAAGCGTCTTCTGCTTTTCTGTGAGCACAGCTGTTGCTGTGCACTGCGGTGAAAGAAAGCCACGACTTTTCTCACGCGACCATGCAAGAGACTGACATGAGAAACGTTTAAACCTGCTTGCAAGATTCAATGTGTGCCCGAAACACTTACTGAACTAGAGAGCTGATTGAGACACACCATCTACGATAAATCGTTACACCCTAATACTTATAGTAATTTAAAAATGTGGTTGCATTGGATCTGGACAGGAAGGATAACTCTGGGAGTTGGAAGGGGTGTGTCGCGATTCTGCCTTCTCACATCGCGATACAGGTTCGTGGACCTGCGTATCGCGATTTCGGTTTCATATCGCATATCGTTACAGCCCTAATATATATATATATATATATAATATACAGTACTACAGTGCACTCTAAAAAATGCTAGGTTAAAAACAACCCAAGTTGGGTTGAAAATGGACAAATCCAGCAATTGGGTTGTTTTAACCAAGCAGCTGGGTTAAATGTTTGCCCAACCTGCTGGGTAGTTTTACTATCAGATTGGACTTCTTTCAGAGGGAGAGGAGAGATCACGCATCATGTTAGTTTTCTTTATTTTGCAAAAAGCACATCATTTTGTTTTTACTCTGGTTGTACACAAATAAAAGAAGATATTCTATAGTTTAGTTTCAATTGATATATTACTTATGTCTCTATGACAAAAAATGACAGAGTATTTTAAGTCTGTTTTGCTGCAATGTGAAAAAAAATCCTGCCGGCGCATTTCCCGACTCCAGAGAGTTATCTCAATTATTATTTAAAAATTACTGTATTGCTTGCTTAAAATTAACCCAAAACATGCTGGAAATGAACATTTATTAATATGTTTAATGAATAATAATTAAACAATAAACATTCATTAAATTAAATTCAATTAAATTCAATTAAATTCAATTAAATTGATGCAGTAATTTTACAACTAAATCTAACAAGCATCCAAAATTCATTTTGTTAGTGTTCTTGATATGTAGGCTGTTGATCCGCATGTGTGTTTTGATATTTACAGTATGCGGATGGTGTGTTTGTGTGTTTTCAGCATACTCGGAGGATGACCTCTCGGATGCGTTCTCCAAAGAGAGCTGTATCACCGAACAGACTCAGTATTTCTTTGAGAACGAGAACAAATCTTTCTCTGGAGCTATGGACTGTGGAAACTGCTCCAGGTGAGGACTGTTTTTATGTTTGTATGTACATAAATCCATCCGCATTCCCTCCAACCGTGTGTGTGTGGGAGTGCGTGTGAGCATGTGCAGATGATGTCAGTGCTTTCTTTCTGTCTCTTCCTGGATAATTGCTCATCCCGGTAAGTCATCCCTCCAAGGACCGAGCAGCTTAGCTTTCCTTCTCTTTTCCCTTCCAGCCCCTCATGCTCTAGATCCGTCCGACGTCCAGCCGGCTGTAAATCCCGCCGGCCGTGCTGTTTAATGTAACGCCGCTAAAGCAAAACGTGTTGGGGTTGGTGGGGGCGCTCGGCCTGACAGAAACTCTATGCCTTTTTTACGAGCCCCACGTGTGACTCTGCGTACGATAGTTTTTCTTCCATGTTAACTACTTTAGACATGTAAAGTTTAACAAGAGCCATAAAGAGAAATCCATTTGTGAGATCTCAGGAGCTCAAGACCTGAGCTTCGGCATATGTAATTCAATCTCGCTCGCAGAGACATCAACACCAGCTCAGTCTAAAGGAACGCATGTACTGATGAGAGAACTGCTGGACTTGTCAGCACAAGGATGGCTTGAACAGAACATCAAGGAGACTACAGCAAATTAGGCTTTTTTTCCATTATTAAAGTAATATTTCTTCAGATTTTTGCATTAGTTATCTGAGGTCTGCTTGTATTCTTTCAGCCCTACAGATCTTTTTGGATGACAACCCCTCCTCAGAGGTTATATAATGCCTCTGTTTCAAAACCTAGTGTGCTGCCTTGCTATCTACTGCCTACATAGACACTAGGGTTGGATCAATATTGAAATTTTGGCTTCAGTACAGTACCATACTCTGGTCCTGTGTTATCGATACTAAATTTACACTTTAAGCAACAAATAAACAGCTTTGGCCAACTGGCAAACAGCAAGAAGTATCAGTAGATTTGATAATTTAATGTTAGTAAATCATTATTCATTTTTAAAGAAAAAAATAAGTAAAAGTTTATTTTGTTTTTTCCTACAGAATACTTCTTTCTATCTTTTTGCATCAAAACATACAATTTAAACACTGAAATAGCAAACTGAAAATATATCAATATAATGCTTTCACAGCTGTCTGCTGGTGCACAATAATATTTGTACTAAAATTTTATTTTGTTGCGATTCGATGATAATTAATTTCTACCATATAAAGAGTGTAATATATATGTTATTTTGTGAAACTACCATTCAAAAGTTTGGGATCAGTGCGATTAAAAAAAAAAAGTTTTTCAAAGAAGTCTCAATAAAAATACAGTAAAAACACTAATATTTTGAAAATATTATTACTATTTAAAATAACTTTTTAATTTATGGTAGCCAACATTTGAAGTGGATCAAAACCTTTCATCAAAGTTGTCCTTCTTTGGACAACTTAGTTCTTAGGACAACTTTGATAAACTTATTTGATCCACTTCAAATGTTGATGTTACATGTCCGCTGTTTTGTGTTTCTTAGTTTGACCTAGTTTTCCCCATTCAGTTTGATTACACATTTCCATCACCTTTGTCCTGTTAATTACCTTGTTAAGATCCTTTGTTTGCACATGCATTTATACTCTGTTCTCCCTCATTCTTTGTCTGTTCTCGCCTATGTTAAGGTGCATTATGTCTGCTTCCCTGAGTTCTCCTGTTGTATATGCTTAGATTAAAGACTATATTGTTTGAATCTTCGTCTTCATGCGCATCCTGCCAGCAATCGTGACAGTTGACTACTGTAATATATATTTATTCTTGTGATGGCAAAGCTGAATTTTCAGCATCATTACTCCAGTCTTCAATCTCATGTGATCCTTCAAAAATCATTCGGATATGCTGATCTGGGGCTCAATAAACGTTTCTTATTACAAATGTTGAAAACAGTTGTGCTGCTTAATATTTTTACAATTTTTAGCATTTTTTCATGGATAGAAAGTTTAAAAGAATTTATTTCTAATAGAAATATTTTATAACATTTTTTTTACTGTTACTTGATCAATTTAATGCATACTTGCTGAATGTATTAATTTATTTAAAAAAAAAAAACAACAAAAAAAAAAAAACTTTTGAATGGTAGTGCATATTCTGGACTTGATTTATAGATAAATTACAGGATGAAACAACTGTCAAATTCAGTAAATACCTTAAACATATTTAAAGTCCCCCTGAAATCAAAATGTATTTTTTTTTAGCTTTTAGTATGAATATGTTAGCCTTAAAGCAGAACTAAGTAACTTTTTTTACCTTCATAAAACGTTTTCTAAGTCCTTACGATGGTTAATTGACTTGTAGTGGTGTGTTTGAGGCGAGCACTAACCCCATCTGGCACGTCTATGCCAGAATACAGCTTTTGCAAGTTGAGCTGCACCGACCCGAAACAATCTCGCCTCATGTTCACGTTCACGCGAGAGTGACAAAATGCTTTACGGTAATTCAAAAACAATGTATATATTATGACTTTATAAGACAGTTTCGAAAATTACCCATCTCCATCGAGTGTACTGTATTTGCAAATTACCCACCTCCTCTTTCTTGTACTGTATTTGCAAAACTACTGCGCTGGTGAGCGTTGTAGTTGTTGTAGTCCAGAGCTGCGCTTGGAGTATTTACGACAGTGTGATTCACTGAAGGAAACTGTAGGGGGAGCTTCGCAAATCTTACTGAGTTCCGCTTTAATGTTATGAATAAGCTGGTGTGTTCCAAAACAATGACACAATTTGCATTTAGGAGATACAAGCATTCAAAACTTAATCTCTCACTTCCGCTAAAATGGATCACAGATTTTCATGACATCACATCACACTTCACCTTCGCATCAAATCTTCTGTCCAATCAAATGCTTTCTAGAATCTGAAGCCCCGCCCCCTCCTACACTCTCGGTCATTTATTCACACATTTTACTAGTTTTTACATGGCGAATGGCACATAGTGCACTATATAGAATAGGGAACGATTTAGACAGTGTAAATATGCTTTCCCTTGACGCAAATGAAGTCCGTTTTCGCATTAGTATAACGTGAACTGCCGCAGCGGGAGCACAGCCTGCTCTGGCCCAGGGCCACAAGAGCACAGAGCAGATCATTGGCGCGAGTCGGCTTAGACCATGAAAGTTCCATGAAGACCATGAAATTCTGCACATAATGCTATATTTTAAAGCAGGGGTCCCCAAACTTGTTCCTGGAGGGCCGGTGTCCTGCAGAGTTTAGCTCCAACTTGCATCAGCATGCCTTCCTGGAAGTTTCTAGTATGCTTAGTAGGACCTTAATTAACTGCTTCAGGTGTGTATGATTAGGGTTGGAGCTAAACTCTGCAGAGACACTGGCCCTTCAGGAGCAGGAATAGTGACCCCTGTTTTAAAGTGATATAGAGGAGATTAGGAGGATAATCGGTTAGATATTAAAAGGAAAGTACTGAGTTCTGGCCGAACTGTGATATAAACAAAACGCTATTGGCTATTTTTAAAAAAGTGGTGGGGCTGTATGCAGGGCTTGACATTAACACCCGCCAACCCGCCAAATGCGGGTAGATTTCAGCTGTGGCGGGTAAGACAGCCACTCCCACTAGCCACTTTGGCGGGTTGAATATAATTTCAGTTTACAGCCAAATAATCGTCGAAGATCGTCGTAGCACAAAATTACAATCCAATCACACAATTCGTTATTTAGGCTACGAGCAGTTAGTGAATGAGGGATAGGCGGAATTGCGCTGAATGACACAACACAAGCGCTCTGTCGCGCGCGCGATCAGTTCTCCTCGCGCCTGAATAGTTAAACAGTGCACACAGATGTCTAAATGTCCATCGTGTGGAGTATCTCGCGTGAATACAGTCGGTTATGGCTTAAGTGGACGTAAACAGGTGGGTAATAACTGGATATGCGTCAGTTACGTCCATGCATTCAGCAGCCCAATTAAATACCTGTCTGTCATTAATGTTAATCAAGCAACAAAAGATGTTAAATAATCTGAAAAAAGATTATTTTTCATTTACTATTGTTTTTGTAATTTGCTTCTTTGTTCTTTTATATAGCCTAACACAAATAACTTATACAATTTCTCATATTAGCCCATGCTCATATTGTCCACCTCTTGCCCACCTGTACATACCAGCTGATATACATTGTAGTCTTGATTTGGGTGGTCAATCTGCATGTAAAAGTTTGAAAGGGTTTTAAATCTTCTAAATCAAGTAAAATGACTCAAAATAAAGTAATTTAAGCATAACAAAGTCAACTTTAATCATATAAAATGTAATTTACCAACATCAAAATTGTGGCCAGTGAAAATGCTGAGTGGCTAGTAACTTTGGAAAACCACTAGCCACAGTGGCTGGTGAGCAAAAAAGTTAATGTCAAGCCCTGGCTGTATGATATATCACCCTGTCTTCCTGTTTCAGTTGATATTACGTCAACACATTGAATAATGCTGCGCATTCCAAGACACTTCAGCAGGCCTTTAAAGGTGCCGTAGAACGTGTTTTCAAAAGATATAATATAAGTCTAAGGTGTTCCCTGAATGTGTCTGTGAAGTTTCAGCTCAAAATACCACATAGATTTTTTTTTTTTATTCATTTTTTTAACTGCCTATTTTGGGGCATCATTAAATATGCGCTGATTCAGGCTGCGGCCCCTTTAAATTCTTGTGCTCCCGCCCATGGAGCTTGCGCTTGCCTTTAACAGCATAAACAAAGTTCACACAGCTAATATAACCCTCAAAATGGATCTTTACAAAGTGTTCGTCATGCAGCATGTCTAATTGCGTAAGTATGGTATTTATTTGGATGTTTACATTTGATTCTGAATGAGTTTGATAGTGCTCCGTGGCTAAAGCTAACATTACACACTGTTGGAGAGATTTATAAAGAATGAAGTTGTGTTTATGAATTATACAGACTGCAAGTGTTTAAAAAATGAAAATAACGACAGTCTTGTCTCCGTGAATACAGTAAGAAACGATGGTAACTTTAACCACATTTAACAGTACATTAGCAACATGCTAACGAAACATTTAGAAAGACTATTTACAAAGATCACTAAAAATATCATGTAATCATGGATCATGTCAGTTATTATTGCTCCATCTGCCATTTTTCGCTATTGTCCTTGCTTGCTTACCTAGTCTGATGATTCAGCTGTGCACATCCAGATGTCCTGCCCTTGTGTAATGCCTTGAACATGAGCTGGCATATGCAAATATTGGGGGCGTATATATTAATGATCCCGACTGTTATGTAACAGTCGGTGTTATGTTGAAATTCAACTGTTTTTCGGAGGTCTTTTAAACAAATGAGATTTATGTAGGAAGGAGAAAACAATGGTGTTTGAGACTCACTGTATGTCATTTCCATGTACTGAACCCTTGTTATTTAACTATGCCAAGGTAAATTCAATTTTTAATTCATATATTAGGGTGGACTTTCTTTGGGTGGTTTTTGATAAAATGTTTAACCTTTAAAAGACAATGATTGGCACCAAATATTTGGCAGATCCGATTTTATTAACCACTGCCACATGTGGGTTAAACACTGTTGTGCAAGTATAGTTGGTCCATGCATGTGAACCGTGACTGTTCACGAGTGCTGCAAATATTAAACCAAAAAAATAGTCAAAGCTGATTAACATAAAGGGTTGGAGGCACCTGGGCCATAACAGATAAGGTAAAACAACATACATATGTATGTACAATCGCATGTCGTTCTCCGATGAGTAAATGACTCATAGAGTCTTTTGCTATTTTGCATCCGGAAGTTGGCTACGAGTAGATATTGGCGCTGCTTCTCGTCCTTTGTCAGGACTTGATTGTAGTCCTCTATGAAGGAAGGACATGACCTGTAGCCAAGTATACTCAGAATTTGTGCTCTGCATTTCAGGCATCCAAGTGCACACACAGCGGTAAGTATTGAACACACACCGTGAACCCTTTTTTTGCTGCGGCACCCAGGAGAAATTGGGGGTTCCGTGCCTTGCTCAAAGGCACCTCAGTCATGGTATTGAAGGTGGATAAGGGCACTGTTCATTCACTAATATACATATATAATATTTGTCTAACACAAAAGAAAATATTTTGAAAAATTCTTCTGTGACACACAAAAAATATATATGTATTGAAGAATTTCAACACTTTTTTTTTTTCCATATAATGAAAGTCAATGCGATCCAAAACAACATTGGACCTCATTGACTTTCATTATATAGACCAAAACAGTTGAAACATTTGCAGAAGAAAGAAAGTCATACACATTTGATGCAACATGAGGGTGAGTAAATGATGACAGAATGTTCATTTTTGGGTGAACTATCCCTTTAAAATACTGTCTAGGAATGCAGCTCACTAGGTTTTGGAACATCGCTATAGTTTCTCACAGGATGTTTTTCATGGAGACCACATAAACCCACCTGAAACACTCCTCTGCGCTCTTATAACCTCTCCTGCTCTCATGAATAAAGCATTCCTCAGAGGGCAGACAGATGTGAGCCACTGAACTTTAGGACTCCATGCTTCTCTGTGATCAAGCGCTCCGTGTGTGTGTGTGCATATGTGTTTGCATGAGTGTGACCCCAATGGCCGCTATGATCTGAGGCTCGTTATGCACCGCCGAGCATGCTGGGTAGCAGTAAACAGCCTGTGATTACTGAGAGAGCAGGTGATGTGTAACACAGAGCTTTTAACGCACACATCCCTATATGTACGTTTACATGCGCACAGGCCAGTGCAAAAACCTGTGTCACTCTGTTTTAAGGAGAGGGAGGGGAGCCATAAAAGAGAACAAGAGAACGCTATAAAGAAAACTCATGGCTGAAACTCATTCGGTGATGACAGTACGTAACAAGCTGCCAACCGACGCAGATTTCCAATATAATACACTCATCTCTTGTTACACTTACTAAAGACTTCCACACATGTGGGGACGGTTTTGGATATGTAATACATGTATAATTGATTCCTGACAAAGAGCTTATGCTGATTTATGCGTAATGTTTTGAGTGTGCAGACTGCCGTTTATACCTTCTTGCTTATGTTTACTGTTCCTTCAGTTAAATGTCATATATGAGTGGTCTTGCTGAGGCTTATGTCTGCTTAGTTTAGAGATGTATAAACCATAATACCTGTCTGATGATACAAGCTGTTCCTGTGAGAATTGTGTTTGTGTAATCACTTTGCTGTTTATTTTTTTTTTCTCCAAGAATGTACCGGGCGGAGAAGCTCCCTAACACGAATTTGGTATTTTTGATCTCTGACGCAAAGAGTTCCTGCCTCTCATGCGATCCCAAACCACTGAGACAAGCCGAACAGCCCTGTATCCTTCTAATTACACATTGTTTCTTACAACGACTTCTTGTTCATGGGTTTGATTCTTAGGGAGAGCACAAATTGATCATTTTTCTTTTTTCTTTTTTTTTTTTTGAGAGAGAGAAAAACATTTTGCTCACCAATGATGCATTAAATTGATCAAAAATGACAAAGACTTAATAACTTCCAAAATGATGCTGTTCTTTTGAACTTATTCATCAAAAAATCCTGAAAAAAGTATCACAGTTTAAACAAAAATATTAAGCCGTACAACTGTTTTCAACAATGATAATAATAAGAAATGTTACTTTAACACCAAATCAGTATATATAATGATTTCTGAAGGATCATGTGACACTGAAGACTGGAGTAATGATGCTGAAAATTCAGCTTTGCCATCATAGGAATATATTACATTTTAAAATGTATTAAAATAGTAAACAGTTCTTTTAAATTGTAATAATATTTCACCACATTACTGTTTTACTGTATTTTAAAATAAATAAATGTAGCCTTGGTGAGCATAAGAGACTTAAAAAAAAATCTTGCATAAAGAATGACACTTTTTTTTTTTCTTTTCTTTTTTTTTTTAGTGGTTTCTAAAAGCCACTATATATCCTTCAAGCCAAATCAAAAAAACAAACTGGTGTGATGTAATTTTGAACAAAATCAGGCCAAAACAGAGTTCATATTGTGTTCAATTCAGGAGTTCGAAACAGCTTGCCAAAACAAACTTTCAAGAAAAGTTGGCTCTTGTTGGTAAACCACATCATACTACCATTGGTCTGTGGCGATTATGTAATAGGTAGCTGTGGCTCCGCCTGCTTTGACATGGAAATCTTCTCCGGGTTATTTCTTCTGTTCAGTCCATCGAGGTCAGATGTCTGCAAGTAAAAGCATGAATACACTGGAGACCCGATTTATTAAAGCAATAAGCCGCGTGAAGCCATGGTTTATAACAGCTAAGGGGTGTTGTTTGGCATGATGCAGAGCGGAGTGCCTAAAACCCCCTTAGCTGTTATAAATTCACTGTAAACCATGACTTTATGGGGATTATTGCTTTTATAAAACGGTTACCACACAATACAAATATTAAAGTAAAAAAATATGTATCAATGGAACTTTCCTAAAGTAAAATCACTAAAAGCCTTCCTTCCGCTGGAAAAATAGTCCCTGACCTTGAACAGCAACAGCAAGTTACATTTATTACGCCTCTAGATAGTGGAAAAGATTGTCTTTATGAGCAAGTCACTCAGTCGCAAAGACTTTTATAATGACACTTGTTGTGAACACGGAACAAGACGCAAATGACAAATGCTTTGACTAGTGCTGTCAGTGTCAGCAGGGCACGGGAAAACCCATTAAATGTTAAAAGGACAAGATCGCAGTGGACATTCAAACTGATTTTTTATTATGAACATAGGACTAACCTGAAAGAAATTGCTAAATCTGAATGCAGGTAATACACTCTATCTCTCTCACAGTACTCTTCTACACAATGCGGTAAGCTGAACAAAATCAGTTGAGAACAAACAAATGTTTACGTTGCTAAGACACATGCACATTCATTGGCGCAGCGATACTTATGTAATGCGGTCAGCTGTATGTTTTCCAAATTTTACAACGGCATCAAACACGGCTCAACCAATCAGAATCAAGGGCCGGAAATATCCGTTTTATAAAGTAGAAATAGAAGTTGTAATTCTAATTGAAAGAGACACTGACACAGTTTTTTTCATGTTTAATACTGTTAAGCTCTTGCTTTAAAGCAAACTATTGTATAAATTAACGTTACGTGACTTTACTGGAGTACTGAATTGCATAGCTCGTGCAAACATATCCACATCACTATGATCAGATGCTTTCTTAACTGCTGTTTTCTCACTGCTGTCATTTTTGTTGTTTATTTTGTTGTTGAAAGGAAAGCGTGCAGCACATATTTAAATATTCATCTAAAAGCTGCTCTTAGCAGCATGGGTGGAGTCAGGATGTTCGCTAACAGTAGCTCTAATATTTAAAACTTCTTTTTACCCCTAAGGCCGTGTGTCCACCAAAGCGTTTTTAGCCAGCTGAAAACGCTAGGCGCTCTACTTAAAACGCCCGTCTGTGAGCGCTTGAGAGCGCTTCTGCAGCGTAGCGTTTTTTTCCTATGTAGACACTTTGTTGCTATGATACGGAATATCAGTTGGCCGGTGTTGTATTTGTCCCGCCCCTCCTCCACTCTGATTGGATGGCTGGCTAAAAAGTGACAGTGATGAGCACAGCGTTTTACACAAAGTTGAACGTTCTTCAACTCGAGGCGACCAGTAAAAAAACGCCGAGCTCTCAGCGCTTGAGCGTGAAAAAGACGCTCAGCGCCTCGTTGCGCTCCTGGCGTTTAAAAAACGCGGCGCTCCCATTGAAAACAATTGAAAAAGTACGCTAGCAGCTGGAAAAAACGCTCTGGTGGACACACGGCCTAAGTGAAGAATGAAAGGAAATTTGCCATGAGTATATCAGGGCCTTAAGATTGAGATAATTCCATTTGTTTTGAAGTTCCAGCTATTGTCCTTATAGATTTCTTTCAGCTACTGGTCCTGACCCATGTGTGCTGGCCCAGACCCCTCGGTACAGAAAAGGGCCGGACGTCTGCTTCGACAACAACGCAGATGTAAGTTAAAACCATAATGGGCAAAACTCAAAAATGCATCTTCATCATTCACTGCTTTTTTTTTCTCCTTTTTTTAAAGCTAACATTAATTTCTTTCTGTTTGCACATTGAATGCTCATTGGCTGCTCATCATGCCTGTCACTGCTAGGATGAGCCTTTGTGTCCAATCAGTGGCTCGTCTTCTTTGACCTATTACCCGTCCATCATTTTGCTGCTGCTTCTGCTTTGTGTTTGATGGTCAGTTTTTTCTCGTTGTTTTGCTGCCATTCATATTTCAGATAGTTTCCTATATAGTGTGGCAAAAATTTCTTTGTGTGTTCTCAACCCCATTTTAATTGTAGCATGCTAGACTTTCGTTAAAATGCTCTATATTGTTTACTCAGTGCCTCGAAATGGACCTAGAGGCAGGACGCCACTGCTTTCCTCTTGCTGTGAAAGTAGGAAGTGCATTTTCAGCTAGTTCCCTGAGAGATTTTCTGTGGAATAAACATAGGAAGCTCCAGATGTGTTTCCGTCCTTTTGACAGCATCATTGATAATACGCCCCTATGCCTCTCAAACCTGGGGTATCCCAGGACTTTCATTGGCACGCCCTCCACGCACATATAGAATGCAAGCCTTGTTTCAGAAGACCAGCAGAGTCGTGAATTATTTCTACAGCAGGACTTTTTGCATGCATGCCATTGATTTGATTCATTCCTTTTCAGTTCAGCCAAAGCATGTTTTGATAATCACTTTTCAATTCACATAGACATGTCTTTTGACTCTTCTGTCTTTTGTCTATGGATCTATTTAGTTTAACTTGATGTACTAAAATAACTGAAATAAAAATGAAAAATAACGAAACATATTTTTAAAAAACAATAACGGTTACACTTTATTTTAAGGTGTCCGTGTACTTACTATAGGATTAGGGTTTGGTTTGGTTTAGGGTTAATTATGCATAATTTATACTTATTACTACAGTAACCACATGTAACGTGCAACAAGGACACTGTAAAATAATGTGTTACCACAATAACTAATAAAAATAATTCAACATGTAAAAAACTATAATAGTATCCCAGTAGCTATGTTTCCATCCAAAGGTGCAAATTTAACTAATGCGCAAAATTGGAATATTGCATAAAACATTTGCGAATAAAGCTGCATTTCCATCCCATGTGTTCAAGATCATCACTTGCTGGGATATTGGAGCAAAATATCTGTAATAAAAATGAAAGTTGCTGCAAGCTGTGGATCTTTTATCCTTTATCATAAATGACTTGCATCTCAGAGCGCGCAGACGAGACGCAATAAACGCTGTCATGTTATCTTGTGTTCAGATGCCTGGTGTTTGGGAACGCAGTCATGTGAGACACTTCTGGGAGGTCATTATACCAAGTCATTCTGATGACAGACTTTTGGCTCAGGCATTTCAGAATGATCAAACCAACATTTGAGATGCTGTGCAATGAAATTGGTCCACTAGTCAGTCCAGTTATCCAATCGCATCCACTGTTGAGGCCAAGTTTTGTGAGTGTCTTGTTGCACGTCGAGGGATTTATTCAGTAAATGTGTTTCCATCGTACTTTATGCACGTCTTCTTATTAGATACTTCTTTATCCCAGAATGCCCATAAAATAGGTGGATGGAAACATAACTAATGATACTAAAGAACCGAAAACTGGACCAAGCTGGTCATTTTTTATTATTAAAGGATTAGTTCACTTTCAAATTAAAATTTCCTGAGAATTTACTCACCCCCATGTCATCCAAGATGTTCATGTCTTTATTTCTTCAGTCGAAAAGAAATTAATGAAAACATTCAGCTTTTGATGAAAACATTGCAGGATTTTTCTCCATATAGTGGACTTCAATGGAGCCCAAATGGTTGAAGGTCAAAATTACAGTTTACAGCGATCCCAGATGAGGAATAAGGGTCTTATCTAGAGAAACCATTGCTCATTTTCTAAAAAAAAAACAAAAAAAAAATGTATATGTTTTTACCATAAATGCTCATCTTGAACTAGCTTTTTTCTTCTTCTCTATTTGATTTCCAGCAGTTTAGACACTGCTAAGTGTATTACTGCCCCCCCACAGGTCAAAGTTTGAAATAAATTGTCATGTATAATATGCTAGCAAAAGATGTTACAAAATAACGCAAGCGAAGGGGGTTAAAAGCATCTTGCCATCAAACATCCCGATTTGTACAAAAAAAATTAAAGAGCGGCAGGTTTGTGTGATACCAGCATTATGTTTATGCTCTCAAACATTAAATGAGTGTTTTTTTTATTTATTTTACTCATGCAAGCAGATCTCCGCAAAGAGGTGTATTATTGAGTCTTAGTTTAATAAGTGATATCTGGTTGCAAAAATAAAATTAATTTAAAAATATATGAATATGTGAAGGGTATATACAGTTATTTTAAACCAATTTATGCTTTAATAACATTGCTCTAATTATTTACAGTAATATAATTTTTACAATCATCTTACTGTCAAAAACACCTAAATGTATAAAAAAAAGCGTAACAGCAAATAATTTACATTTTATTGAGCATGAAAATAATAAAAAAATATATTAAATCTAACTCTAACTTCATGGCAATGAAGCTCAAATCCAGAATTATCAGCCTGCACACTGGTGAAGAAAGAAGTTCTGTCATATGTTATTTATTTACTTTTCCTGCTGTTTTAGGTTTTTGACATAGTATCGTTTAAGTATCGGTATCGTGATATTTAAGTCGGGTATCGTATCGAAGTCAAAATTTTGGTATCGTGACAACACTAATTCTAATAGAGAAGAAGAGAGCTAGTTCAAGATGAGCATTTATTGTTAAAACGTGTGTAATATATATATATATATATATATATATATATATATATATATATATATATAAATTATCAGGAAATTTTAATTTGAAAGTGAACTACTCCTTTAACTTGTTAACAATGTTCTAGATGTTTGATTACCTTGGGTCTCAGCTGAGGATTTTCTTGTAGTATTTAATTTTATTTCAGCATTATTTAAATTAAATTTCTAATATTAGTTTTAGTTACCGGTTAAAGCTGTTAGACCACATTTAACCAGCAACAAACCAGATGCCATGTTTCAAAAATCACTTAGAAACCCTTAAGCTGCTTCATCTGAACTGAAATGTTCTGACTACAGTATGTACTTATGTTTGTGTGAGGTTGAAGTCTCTAACATCTCTGTATTGACCGCAGGAGGACGCGACTGACTGTGGTGGTGGCTGCAGTTTGAGTCCGTCTCTCTGGCCGATGTTGGCTCTTCAGCTCCTTCTACTCTGGCTGCTTACCGGAACCGGAACATATTTGTCCTGACCAGAGTGAATCTACAGACTAGAGAAAAAAACAAAACAAATACTGACTGAACTGCTTAATATACAGACCACAACATAACCACACTTTGACTATACAATCTAAGATATTCCGTTAGTCAACTCAAAACTATTTGACTAACACAGATACAGAACTCTACTGTAAAATTGACACGGCTCATCAACTCACTGCCAAATTCTGTCCTCTCAGACCGACC
Organism: Megalobrama amblycephala; assembly: GCF_018812025.1. NCBI lineage: Eukaryota > Metazoa > Chordata > Actinopteri > Cypriniformes > Xenocyprididae > Megalobrama > Megalobrama amblycephala. The sequence continues at coordinate 22,060,368 of NC_063062.1, forward strand.
AGAAACAGCAACACAGTCAGACACGAGAGACAGATATATGCTCTTATTTTTTTATTTTATTTATTTATTTTTTGACCTCGGAACAGAACCGCATTACGATCACAAAAAATGATTCATGCAAAACGTTTAGTGCCACAAACAGGCTAATATAATGTGGTCTGAGACGGCTCCCAGCACCGGCCTGGATCTGAAGCAGGGTTTAGCGGTACAGGAAAGACTGTTCAGCTCTGGAGCTCATTATGAATACAGCTCGAAGTGAGCTTTGCACCAGTAGTAGGTCAGTGATGTCACACCCAAGCCCTTTAGGCCCATAGAGGGCTGTTTTTCTTGTTTTATGTTCATTGATTTCTTTGGTATGTGCAATAGGGGAAATCTCATGAAGAAATTTGTAGGTCACATTTCACCCCCAAATGATGCAGAATATTTTCAAATGTGATTTATTTTCAGCATCATTACTCCAGTCTTCAGTGTCTCATGATCCTTCAGAAAACATTCTAATATAATGATTTGGTGCTCAGGTAACATTTTTTAACCATGCATTTTTTTTTTTTTTTCAGGATGGAAAGTTTAAAAGAACAACATAAAATTTTTTGGTGAGCATTTGCTGAATTAAAGTTTTCTTACTGACTCTTTTTTACTTTTCTTATATAGTACCTGTTAAAAGTTTTGAAACATTTATTATTTTTGGTAACACTTTAGTATGGGGAACAATTCTCACTTTTAACTAGTTGCTTATTAGCTTGCATATTGGCTGTTTATTAGTACTTATAAAGCACATATTAATGCCTTATTCTGCATGACCATATTCTACATCCCTAAATCCTACTCCATACCTAAACTTAAACGTTACAACAACTACCTTACTAACTATTAATAAGCAGTAAATTAAGAGTTTATTGAGGCAGAAGTCATAGTTAATAGGTGTTCCACATACCAAAGTATTACCCAATTTTTTAATGTTTTTGAAAAAAGTCTCTTATGCTCACCAAGGCTGCATTTATATAATCAAAAATGTGTTAAGCAGCACAACTGTTTTCAACATTGATAATAATAATACGAATATATTTTTTAGGACCAAATCAGCATAATAGAATGATTTCTGGATCATGTGGAGTAATGTTGCTGAAAATTCAGCTTTGCAATGACTGGAATAAATTACATTTTAAAATATATTCAAAAAGAAAACGGTTCTTTTAATTTGTCTTTCATGAGAATAAGTAGCGAGATTTCATTGTCATGAAAATAAAGTCACAAAAAAACACTTACAGGTTAAATTTATACAGAAAATCATTTCATATTTTTATGTCTTTCGATTACGGGATGACGTATGACCTGGACATTTCTTTGCAGTTTTTGTATGATTTTTAATTTGTGCAAATTTCATCGTTATTTTTTCTAACTTGGAGTTCTTTTGTTGCTAATTTTAAACTTCTCTGAGATCACCAGATAACTTTATCATCAAAGATCGACATAACTCTAAGCATCTGATATAATCGTTGGGGGAAAAAAAGTGCCATGTTGAATGTCATGATTCGTTACGGAAAGATTCATTGTGCGATCAAACCACACTTGAGCAGTGCATCATCTGATGCAAAATGCAGACTGCTCCAAAGACTGAACAGGCTCCAATTAGTGTACCGAAGCCTTTTTTGTTGTGTCAGAAGTCACACGCTCACGTCCAAGGGTCCAGAGCATGTCGAATGTGCTTCGTACCCTCCCCGTCCTGTCTTCTGGGCCCCTGCTATCAAACGATTGCGTGTTTTACTGTATGTCATCCAGATACTTCATCTGTCAGATTTTGTTCCAGCATGACAGACATGATATCACAAGCGTGTCAGATATTACATCCACATGTTGAACCACTATGCGAAAACACAGCACATGACAGGTTATAAAAAATGTTAAACCCTGGAGAAATGTGCATTTAAGATGGTTGAATGTATGTTTATTTTATTTATTTATTAGTTTATTATAGAAAGTCTGTGTATGAGATTAGGTGATATCAATCAAAAATATTGCCTATAAGGGAACACTTCCTTTGAATGTTCTGGAAGAAGAACAAATATCAATGGCAATGCCTAGAGCTATAAAAAATGAAATATTTATCCATTCGAATCCAAAGGCCAAGTATCCAGGAATAAAATAATGCTTCTCTCTTCGTTTTTAGAGGTGTTTTAACATTTGACGACTTAAAAGCTTTGTCTATTTTAAAATATAAACTTACAATCAGTGTTTGCATGAGTTCTATGGCTTTTTATTCATGCAAAAAAATAAATTATGATGGCTTTATTAGACTGTATGGAGCTTTATAGATTTTTTTATTTCTTTGTTATAGCCTTTATGATGAGGAGGCTGTTAAAGTGACGTAATTACAGTGATACTATTAAGTGCAACTGAATTTAAAGGTGGAAGGTTCAATGTCGTGGTGATTGCCAAATGAGAATGAAATATAATAAAATGCACGAGATAGATCTAAAATAACGTGTGTGTTTAGTTTACTGGATGTCCGTAAAATATCGCTCGCACCTGTGAGTCCACGTCAGACTTTTTCCTTTGGAATGAGATGAATTTTTCTTTCTATCTTCACTGATGTAGCATTGAGTTACAGACCTAAATATGCAGTGCATTTATGAATCATTACAGACATTTTGGACCCCTCGGAGGCTTTCGGGGTCTGGATTTCTCATCTCAGGCCTGGGGTGGAGGCTGTGGGATGTAACATTTAAATACCTCACTAAACGACGACGTGAGATGTGATTTGATCCAAGAGAGCTGAACTAACTCCCCTCTTTACAAACTATACAGTGTTTAAAACGCCAGTGAAATATATACAAACCCCGCAGAGGCCGTTTCACCGTTTGAACGCAAAATTGATCCCATGCCACGTCCGACAAAGAACATCCGAAAAACATGAAACAGGTTAATGACATGATTATGCTAAAACTAAAAACTCGAAATCTGGCAGTGCCTACACTGTTAGTCAAGAGGAGCGAATTACTTAAAAGTAGCATTCAGCTGGGGATTTTATTGGCTTGCTGCATAAAAAAGTGTTTTCATATGTTCACCATCATGGTGGAGTACAAGAAACTTTTTTAACTTTTAATATTACAAAAAAAAAAAAAAAAATTGCTATGTGGATCCATTGATAAGTAGTGAAAACCACACACTCCACAGTCCAAATCATGAATCCAAAAAAGTTTGAAAATCTGTTTTATTAAAAAAAAAAAAAAAAAAAAAACATTCCACTTTACATAAGAGGGGATAGACAATTTAAGTGTGTTCAGGTTTGCACGGTGCTCCCGCAATGCTCTTTGACATTTCGACCCTCGCATGAAATGTTAGACGTGTATAGACATGCCCCCCTCATGTAAAGAGGAATCGGTTGTGTGTATTTATTGTATGTTTTCTGAATGCTGCTCTCAGCTGCTGTGCTGTCTCATAGGGCTACCATGTGTCTGTGCTACTGAACGTATTTACTGGTGTTGGTGCTCAGTGTGCCGGAAAGTTTTCTCTGAGGTTGCGTTTCTTTTCCTGAGTGTTTCGAAGTCACTCTTTGATTTGTGTGTTCACTGGTGGGGAGGGGCGTGGTATGTGCCTCCAAAGCCCCGCCCACCTCACTTGGTTGTGCTTACAACTATATATATATATATATATATATATATATATTCTTTTGTGGAAACTGACACGCCTGAAACAATTTTCTATACATTTGTACAATAATGTTGTTAAACTAAATAAAACAAAAAAGTTTGTAAAGTTTACAAATGTGTAATTCTTGTGCAAAATACAATATATTCACAATAAAAGTTTATTATTACTACCTCTGGGTTTAGTATTGTATTTTTGTTTGTTTTTATTTATTTTATTTTTATATTTCATTTTGTCTGCCTCGTCACAGAGATGCATTAAGAGAATACAGGTAAATAGCTTTTCATTTTCATGTATTCACAACAGTGGCTAGAAATAAATACATTTTGGAGTTCAATATATTCTAGGATGCATTAAATTAATCAAAAGTGGCTGTAAGACTTGCATTGTTACAAAAAAAATCTATTTAAAATGTTCTTTTGAGCTTTCTATTCATCAAACAATCCTGAAAAAAAAATCATTTCAGGTTACAACTGTAACCTTGGTTCCCTGAGAAAGGGAATGAACAGAAAACTGGTTAGAGATGCCACACAAACAAGCGACTTTTCTGAAGACAAAAAAAGTTGATGATGTGTTCCTTGGGTGCTCATTTATAGTCGCGTCATACCGACGCGTCATCTCTTCTAGTGGCCATTCGGGTTTGCCGTGTAGCACACATGCTTCAGACACCGGCTCACGCTGAAGGTCAATGCAATGACGCAGTGTAGAGCTGCACTTTGAAAGGGAATCACCGTTTACGCAAAATAATAATAATAATAATGTTGATGGTAATAATACAAAATGTTTCTTATGCACCAAATCAGCATATGACATTGATTTCTGACACTGGATTTCATGTGACACTAGAGTAATGGCTGCTGAAAATTCAGCTTTGCTTTCACAGGAGTAAAATATTTATTATTCACTGATTCCATATTATAAATTCTTCCTAATTTTACATTTTAAATTTTCCTTTCTAAAAAGCCTATTACTTATATATGTTTTTTATTTTTTATTTTTATTTTTTTTATATTTTCTTTTAATTTAACATTTTTAAGAATATTACTTTTTCATCAATTTCTGAACCCCTGCAGTTCCTACACAGACATAATTTTAATGGAATTCACGTTGTTGAGAAAAAAAAAAGAAGTGGATTCAGTTTTCTTTCTCTTTGCATTTTTATATCATTATGCTACAAAGATTACTCAATTCAAATCAATATGTGACCTTGGACCACAAAACCAGTCATAAGGCGCATGGGTATATTTGTAACAATAGCCAAAAAAATTGTATGGGTCAAAATTATCGATTTTTCTTTTATGCCAAAAATCATTAGGATATTAAGTAAAGATCATGTTTCATGAAGATATTTTGTAAATTACCTATCATAAATATATCAAAAATGTATTTTTGTGAGTGGATATGCATTGCTAAGGACTTCATTTGGACAACTTTAAAGGCAATTTTCTCAATATTTAGATTTTTTTGCACCCTCAGATTCCAGATTTTCAAATAGTTGTATCTCAGCCAAGTATTGTCCTGTTCTAACAAAGGAAAGCCTATTTATTCAGCTTTCAGATGATGTATAAATCTCAATTTCAAAAAATTGACCCTTATAACTGGTTTTGTGGTCCAGAGTCATATATGATAAATAAGTTAGGTCATAATCAAAAAGTAATCAGATTATATTATCTAAAATGTGTAACATAATAGATTAGTAATTACAATTTTCATTATGTAATTTGTATTCAGTTATATATTACTATTTATTTATTCTATTTTTGTGTCAATCGCTCAAGGAATGCCCACCCAGGAATGTGACCTCTTAAGCATGAAACAGCCATTTCCTGTTGACTCTGCCCATCTTAGGAACAGACCGAGCCAGAAAACGCCCCCCATACGGCCACTAAGAGGACATCCCCACTGGCAGATGAAACAACGTTTAATTGAGGGTGACGGAGCGTGGACTTTAGTCCAGATTTTGAGAGAGCGAATCTTCTGGAGCTCTTTGCTGTCTTCTTGATGGCTTTTAACAGGCTATCTATGACGACAGGCCTGCACTGTTATTTCCAACTCATTGAGCAGAAGAGGTCCAGATGCATGTGCGTCTGTGTGTGTGTGCCACGCTCCAGCTTTTAAGAGAGTATCGTTTAATTTCTTCAGTGGTTGGAGAGTGGTTTATGGTGTCTGGATGTGCAGGATGCTTTTAGGGCCTGGCGGATGGGTTTGAGATGGTTATCTGGGGTGTGGGGTCACGGTAATCAGATATCGCTTGTCGTCGATGCACAGCTTGTGACCTGAGGCGCAGTTACCATCTCAAAACAAGCAAGTCATGGACCAATAACAAACATAGAGTGATACGAGCGACACTCCGTCGCTTTGCTCCCTGGTAGAAATGACCTCACGACTCTATCCTCTGAAAAATCTGAGCAGTGATAATCAAAGTCTAAATAATAATAGTATGCATTACACTTCAAGGATACTGGAAGGTTGTAGAAACTCTAAGGGTTGAATACAGATCTATGTAATGTTTGGGTTATCTATTGGGATATATAAACCTTACATTTATATTTATATTGAAAAAAAAAACCCTGCTCTTTGTGTGTTCCTATGGAATACAGACATAAATCTGTTTAGTTTAAGCACTATGTTTCGGTCAATGGCAGGCGTGATTTATTTGTAATGGAATCATCAGTAATGTGGTTTTGAGTAGACGTGTGCCAATATTTACTTAAGTATTCAAACTTTCAATATTCACCTGGATGGCAAACAATCCATTAGATTTAGATTGCAAAGGCATCAGAAGGATCAGATTAACAATGGGCCCTTTAATGTGAGCCAGTGTACTGAGGACTTCTGTGGGGCCACAGAGGCCTCTGGGGGCCCCAACTAGTCTCAGCACCCATTATAGGGCTCATGGCAGTGTACAGAGGCCATCCTAGTGGCAGGTTTTCCAACTATCACATATTTTGTTCAGAATTTTACCTATCTAGAGTTTTTATTTGTTGAAAATATGCTGTAAAGTAAGGGTATTTTCAGAAATAGTGCAAATAAATTAATTATTTTTTTACTAAATCAGATGCCTCATTCATAAAACATTTAATCTTACCACTAAGAGTTGTCCTAGATACCAGTAAAAGTTCTTAGCTAGAGTTTTCTCCTAAAACGTATTCACAAAGCAGCTGCTGAGACAAACTTTCACTAGGGAATAGAGAGAAGTCTTAAAGGGTTAGTCCACCCTAAAATTGAAAATTCAGTCATTAATTACTCACCCTCATGTGGTTCCACACCTGTAAGACCTTCATTCATCTTTGGAACACAAATTAAGATATTTTAGATGAAATCTGATGGCTCAGTGAGGCCTCTATTGCCAGCAAGATAATTAACACTTTCAATGCCTAGAAAGGAACTAAAAACATATTTAAAATATCTAGTGATGGCTGATTTCAAAACACTGCTTCATGAAGCTTCAAAGCTTTAAGAATCTTTTGTTTCGAATCATTGGTTCGGAGCGCCAAGGTCATGTGGTTTCAGTAAACGAGGCTTCGTTCCATCATAAGTGTTTCGAAATTTCAATTGTTCACGTGACTTTGGCAGTTTAATACGTGAACCGAACCACTGATTCAAAACAAAAGATTCGTAAAGCTTCGAAGCTTCATGAAGCAGTGTTTCGAAATTGGCCATCACTAGATATTGTTGAAAAGTCATTATTTTGTTTTTTTTTGGTGCACAAAAAGTATTCTCGTCACTTTATAATATTAAGGTTGAACCACTGTAGTCACATGAACTGATTTAAATATGTTTTAGTACCTTTCTGGGCACTGAAAGTGTTAATTATCTTGGCCTCACTGAGCCTTTGGAATTCATCAAAAATATCTTAATTTGTGTTCTGAAGATGAACATAGGTCTTACGGGTGTAAAACGACATGAGGGTGAGTACTAAATTACATAATTTTAATTTTTTAGGTGAACTAACCCTTTAAGCTAAGAGAAAGTGTGGGTTGACCTCTTACTATGGATGATGTCAACATGCTTACTAATTCTGCCCACAGTGATTGGCTGATAGGGGATGGGTCTCTGTCAGTGATTTAATTATAGAAATATTGTAGAACGAGGTATCATGTTGCCATATTCAAATAAAGGTTTTAAAATAAGAATGTTGCAGGTATCATTCAATACAGTTTGCCTGTAAATAAATGAAACTTTGATATGTCATTGCAGACTAAAATCTATAAATCAAAATATTTATTGCATTTTTGAAGAAAAGGCTTAGCAATCAAGGCTGTATCGCCTATTGCCTCAATGGTGTACAGTGTCTTTTTCCATCGCAGGAATAAATTACATTTTAAAGTATATTTAAATGAAAAACAGTTATTTGAAATTTCACATTATTACTTGTGTATGGAGCCCTGCACATGACATGCAGGAAAAAAATAGTAGGCTAAATCGTGTGCATGATTTACTATTTCGTTCCCTTGATTTATAAATTCATATTTTTTTTATAAATCGAGGGAACAAATGAGTAAATCGTGTGCATGATTTAGTAAATCGAGGGAACAAGTTAGTAAATTGTGTGCACAATTTACTTTTATTTCTTGCATGTGTGGGGCTCCGTACTTATGACTTATAGCTGTTCTATTATTTTTATTTTTATTAATTGATGCAGGAGTAGCTAGGTCTAGTAGCTACCACTAAAGAAGGTTATACAACTATAGACATGCACACAGTGCCAGACTTTACTCTCTGAATGCACCCCTGACCTCTGTGCACTGAAACTTAATTGGTCAGTGCTGGTGTGAGATTTGTAAGGGTGCTGTTTGTTTCTGTAGGGAGTGTGAGGGTCACGGATTAGTTCCTGTTCCTTAATAAAGCACAGATTGCGCTTAGAGAGAGTAACAAGTTCGACCAAGGACGCGAGGAATGGTGTGTTTACCTCTAGATAGGCAACTCGACACAATCCTTTGTTTTGTTAATTTTTTGTATGCATACATTTTGTAAAACTTTATACCTGGTTATATAAGTATAAGTTGATGAAAGCGTAATGCAATTCACTTCTTCCTCAGATGCAGCCTTTCTTATGATCAGGGGTGCATGCGCGGTAAAAATAAACGATGCGCACCAGAAAACATGGAGGGAAGTGCTTTAGAGTACCAACATTTTTGAGGACCGTTTATAGGGACACGTTTACTTACTGGACTAGGATTTTTAGCAATCATGAAGATAAGTGTGTTCTTTAATTATTAGGTGTGTAACGGATCACAGTTAATCAGTGAGCTGTAAGGATAAGGTCCAATGGTTCGGCACGCATGTGATTCGCGGATTAACTGCTAAATTTAACCATCAAAGTTAAAGTTTATCATTTGGACGTGTTTTGTCTTGCCAATTAACACATTCAAACGATTTTAAAAGCGGAATAAGAGATGAAAATCGGGACTCACAAGCTGTTATCTGCGCGCACAGCCTCACACCCGCAAAACGCGCGCATGCAGAGAGAGAGAGAGACAGAGACAGTGCTCAAACACCGAATTAATTCCTCTTCCGCGTGTACTTGAACAGACACATACACACACGATTGTGTCAAAATACCAGTGCCCAAGGAAGTCGACCGGAAGTTGAAGTCGGCCGCGTGCCGCCATCTTGTAGCAGAACTTCACTTGCGTTAGCATCCCATTGACTCCCATTCATTTTGGCGTCACTTTGACAGCGAATAACTTTACATCTGAGGTGTTTAAAGACTCCATTTGTCCATTAGCCTATTTATTTCTAAAGATACACGACAATGTATAAAGGGCTCCATTACCTTCTATGTTACATTATGGCCCCGTAGAAACAGTTTTTGTAAAAATAGGCTAACGATTGCGTCATAATCACTCGACTCTCTGTCGCACAGTAGAGAAATTACCGCACAGACAGGAGGAGAAGCTCGCAGGCAATAGTATGCATTAACTTAATATGGCGTACTGGCGTTACATTTTAAAATACTATACAAAATAATTAATCAGAATACTTACTCCTGCTCACTCACGCCAAAGAACTCCCCGCTCAAGCTCGCCGTCTCTGCAAGATTAACGATGGCAGTTTGCACGCACAGCTACTAGAAGATTTACATCTGTCAGACAGGTTGCTGACGTCATCAAGCTTAGTTTGAGTCTGCGCGTCAGAAACGGAAGTGCTAAAAATCGCTAAAAATGGGCTTCACTTGTCTCAATTGAGTTCCAATGGGGTCGCTGTGTCCATTTCTTTTACTGTCTATGCAAAATACCTGTCTCGGCCAGTATAGAGCATAGGTATAGAGTGCCCCAGGGATGACGCGTTTTTGTAGGCCAACCCGGAAGTTAGCGGCGCACGGGTTCCCTCGGTTGAAAGCCTATGCATTTTTCCCATAGACTTTTGGAAAATCGCAGAAAATAAGCTCTGTGTTTAACAAAGGGTTATGACACTTACACGTTTTGTCTATCAAGATAATCTTTACAAGTTAACACAACATTTATAGATTTTGAAGTCTAAATAAAGTCGTCAGATATAAAAGGCTAACAGTAGGCTATAAACGGACTACAGCACACCATGGTCGCGGATCAACGTCGTCATCACCAAGCTTCCTCAAACTTTATTTAGAAAACAACTTTATTTCAAAACATGCTCGCTGATTATGATCTGTGCTGTTATGAATACTTATCCACTTTTTCATGAGAAATGCTGTCCAAATGTCCCGTTTTTAATGATGACGTCTAAAGTCCCCGCCAAAGGAAGTAGTCCCTTTTAGCAATTTGTTTGCAACCGCCGATTTTAAGACACAGTAAAAGTTTAAAAAAATCACAAGTGGGTTATAACTGGTGTGTTTTATGTCATAGATCAAAACGTGAAAGTATTTAGAGGCTTTGTTAACCACAGACCTTATTTCAGGCGATTTAGCAAAAACCCATTCAAAAAACCCATAGACTTGACGGCGTTGGAACCGGAAGTCCTAAAATGCTAACTCGCTTCCGGATTTCACCTACAAAAATGCGTCATCCCTGAGGCACTCTATTCTCTCGGTTATGTCAGAAGTGAACAGTTGAGAAAGAAACCGGATGTGCGTCAGTTATTCAGTCCGTGCTTTCCTTCTTAAAGTGACAGTAGCCTAATATTCTTGCTGTTGTCTGTGTCATTAATGTTAGTAAAAAAAAAATCATTATCATCATCTACCATGTTCGAGAGAAAAGAAGATAGTGAGGAGAGCAGTCAGGAGGAAAGTGATGAGGACAGCTTTTAGGACCAGTGTGTCGCGTAAAGTGTGAGTACCAAGCAACATCTCCAGATGCTCCCTTGAGAACCAGACCAAAAATGTTATGTGCACCCCTGCTAATGATGGACAAAACACATACTGTATGTCTGACATTCATTGGTCAAACTCCATTTAAGCTTGATTTTAGTAGAATAATTTTAATAATATAATAATGACATGCAAAAATGTATTCTGCCCATGTCACATGGGCGGGTCACATGTCACACAGAATGGAGATTGCGCATATGTCAAGGGTGAAGAATGTTACTGCTTTACTAAACAAGCAAGTTGTGCACACTGTTTTTCTTTTATTTTTACATTTAGTAAAAAAACATTTTAGGCCAGAATTTTAATATCAGTACATCCTTATTAAAAAGCAATAACAAGTATATGCAACATGAATACATGAATAACAGCAGTAAAACGCTTAAATGGTCACCACTGCCAGACTCACCTGCAAGCAATAAGCAAAAGGGTGCATGAAACTAGCTGAAAGACTTTGGTAGCTCAATAGTGCAGCTTTAACTCTGGCAAATATTGATGTGGTGCTTTATTAAACAATACTACAGGGCCCATTCTTTGTCCTTAGGTAATTTCCATGCCTCAGGAGCTAATTGTAATGATCTGTGAAACCATTCAAATTGAACAGCCCTCTTGCACAGAGAGAAGAGAATTAGTTTTAATTTAGGTGTAATGAAATATTGATGACTATATATTGTGTTCTATGTGCTGTGTTAAAGAAAGAGCCAGCATTCATGACTGCCAGACCTTTTAGATCATTAGGAGCAACATGTTATTCTCATTACTGAGCTGTATGGTAATTAGTCATTAATATGTAAAGGGCCTGTAACAATCCTCTGGAGCTTTTATAATGGTAAAATGAGTAAGACAGCAACGTAGAACCAGTCAAATAAACATGCACACTTGAAGTACCAGCAGCCCCTCCTTTAGATGTAGTAGTAGATGTGCAATAAGCATAACTTCAGTTGGCAGTTGTGCAAGACATGTGCCCATGTGTAAAATCGATTGGAGAACAGAGGCTGCAAAACCTGAAACATGATCGTGTAATCATCTACTTTTACCTCATTGAGTGTTGCATTTCTTTCTCTTTGACTCATTAAATTGCCGAGCCCCATATAAGCTATAGGATGGATTTGTAGCCATTACATGTACATTACAAATCCCAAAGTTCACCTTTATTAGTCTTCTTGTTGCTGTCAAGAGTAATGACATCCCACCTTGGGAATTTCTGGCAATCAGGAAAGGGAAAGCAGGGCCTCCATGCCAACCTGGGGAATATTTGACAGAATGATACACCATTTACAAAAAAGATAGCGATTTGTTTTGAAATGTTGAAGTTTAGAGAGATGCTTACAAAGCAGAAATCACCAATAAGATGCTAGCATGTTGTTGGTGGTTGCTAGGGTGTTGCCATGTGGTCACTAAGGTGGTTTTGAGAGCAGTATGTGGCTGCAAAGATGCTCTGTGTAGTTGTCTTCTGTTGTGTGTACATAACATTTATTTTGACCAACGACCAATTGACCTTTTGACCAATTTAATGATCAAAATATTTTCTATGAATAAAAGTATTTTCTTCTTTCAAAAAAAAAAAAGAGAGAGAGAGAGAGACCCCAGTTCTATAGTGGACATCTATGGAACCCCGTTTCTGCCACTAAATAAAAAAAAAAAAATATTAATTGTGATTTTTTTTTTTTTTTTATCTCAGAATTCTGACTTTTTTCTCACAATTACGAGTTATAAAGTCAGAATTGTGAGATATAAACTCGCAATTGCGTGATATAAAGTCAGAATTCTTTTTTTCTCACAATTCTGACTTTATAACTCGAGTTGCTAGTTTATATCTCAGAATTGTGACTTTATATCATGCAATTGCGAGTTTATATATATCTCTGATATATAAACTCACAATTGCGTGATATGAAGTCACAATTCTGACTTTTTCTCGCAATTCTGACTTTTTTTCTCACAACTGTGAGATATAAACACAATTGTGTGAAACTGTTTTTCTCACAATTGCGAGTTTATATCTCACAATTGTGACTTTAATCATGCAATTGCGAGTTTATATCTCAGAATTGTGACTTTATAACTAGCAATTATGAGAAAAAAAAGTCAGAATTGTGAGACATAAACTCACAATTGCAAGATAAAAAGTTGCAATTACTGTTTTTATTTTTTTATTTAGTGGTGGAAACGGGCTTCCATAGACATCTGCTTTTGTATTCCACAGGAGAAAGTAACAAAGTAAGTCATACTGGGGTGCATTTTTCCAAAACCAACTATTGTCGCAAGTTCCGACCTTGGTTAGCTAACAATGCTTTTGGGAAATGCAAAAAAAATGTTGCTTTCAGTCAGATATGCCTATGAAAAATCACTTGTGGGATGCCAGTGTTAACAAAGCCTTATATTCAATTCAGTCAATGTTAAAACAGCCATAAAAATTGTTCAGCATTAACCACAAAGAGCAAAACAATACCGCTGGCTAATTTATTATGCCCTTCAGAAGGCCTACCAGGCCTCCAGCACTGCCTTCAATATGACCACTTGATAGATGATGTTCTGTCAGCAACTACTAGTTCCACTGGTTTCCTGGTACCAGGACCATGACTATATGACAGAACATTAACCGAAACCTCCCACCCGGATACACACACCCTCACGCAAATTCAAAGTCATACACATAAGAAAACATGTAAGACAGAATAACACACACATGTGCTAATGGCTCATCTGTTGGTCATTTAGCATCAACGGTAATTATTATAGCAGGCTAGCAGGACCATAAGCACACCCTGACGTTTGTTTTAAGCACCACTATTGTGCTTATTTCGGACCAAATCGGGCTGAAAGGAGGGTGTGTGTGTGTGTGTATGTGTGTGGAAGCTAAAACATTTACAGATGGCGTTAGTACTGCCTCATCAAGAGCTAATCACGCAAACATGGGGCCGCTGTAGATACACTTCCCAAAAGCCCAAGAGTGGCGTGTGTATTTATGCCCACAGATTTGTGACTGTACACTGCATGTGCCTCATTGTGTGTGTTTGAGTGTGTAGGTGTCAGAGGCAGGACCACACGGAATATGAGCCAGCAGAACTCCACAAAACCTACGCTGATTTGAAATGCCAGACATTCATATCTATCTATCTATCTATCTATCTATCTATCTATCTATCTATCTATCTATCTTAAATTAATTTATTTATTTTTTGGTTACACTTTATTTTAAGGTGTCCTTGTTACAGTGTAATTATATATTTAAGTACTGAGTAATATTTAACTACATGTACTTTAGGGTAATTAGGATTAGGGTTTGGTTTAGGGTTAGCTGCATGTAAGTATGCATAATTTATAGTTATTACTATAGTAACTACATGTAACATTTGTAATGACTGTAAAATAAAGTGTTACCTTTTTTGTTGATTTATTTGTTTTATTTTATAAGTTGCATATCCACTTCTCCAGAGCTTATGCTACAGTAGCTGGGTCTTCTGGATCTTCTTTCTTTATGAACATGATGTACACATGGAAGGGTGGATAACGGAAGCCTGAAGTTTTACTGTCAAATCGAACCGGTCAGTTCTGAAACTGTTCACGGTTTATGGTTTATTTTTATTGTTATGCTATGTTTGTTTTCCTTGTTTTTGCCATGAGTTGTGTCATGTAATTTCCCGTTGCCCTCATGTGTTCACGTCATGTGGTCCCATTCTTGCCTGATATAGGTTTCCAGCTGCTGAAGAGTTCATGGTCGTCTTTGACGTATTTTTCTCTATAGGTGAAAGATCTGGACTGCAGGCAGGCCAATTCAGCACCCGGACTCTTCTACGACGAAGCCATGCTGTTGTAATAGCTGCAGTATGTGGTTTTGCATTGTCCTGCTGAAATACACAAGGCCTTTCCTGAAATAGACATCGTCTGGAAGGGAGCATATGTTGCTCTAAAACCTTTATATACCTTTCAGCATTCATGGTGCCTTCCAAAACATGCAAGCTGCCCATACCTTATGCACTTATGCAGCCCCATACCGTCAGAGATGCTGGCTTTTGAACTGAATGCTGATAACACGCTGGAAGGTCTCCGTCCTCTTTAGCCTGGAGGACACGGTGTCCGTGATTTCCAACAAGAATGTCAAATTTGGACTCGTCTGACCATAGAACACTTTTCCAGTCAACTGGCCCACTGGACACAACGGCGCTTCTGGACCATGTTCACAAATGGCTTCCTTTTTGCATGATAGAGCTTTAGTTGGCATCTGCAG
This sequence comes from Megalobrama amblycephala, assembly GCF_018812025.1. Taxonomy (NCBI): domain Eukaryota; kingdom Metazoa; phylum Chordata; class Actinopteri; order Cypriniformes; family Xenocyprididae; genus Megalobrama; species Megalobrama amblycephala. The sequence continues at coordinate 22,075,535 of NC_063062.1, forward strand.
ATGGCACAGTTGGTTTACTGTGGTTTCTGGAAAGTTTGCCCAACGTGCCTATGAGTGATGCAGTGTTGTCTGAGGGCCCGAAGACCACAGGCATCCAATATAGGTCTTCTGCCTCGTCCCTTATGCACAGAGATTTCTCCAGTTTCTCTGAAACTTTCGATGACGTTATGCACTGTAGATGCTGAGATTTGCTAGATGTTCTCCCAGCTGAATCTTTTCAAAATTTCTTGCTTTTTCAGTCATTTGTTGCCCCTGTGCCAACTTTTTTGAGACCTGTAGCAGGCATCAAATTTGAAATGTGCTCATTTAGTGGATAAGTGTGTAAAATTTCTCTGTTTAAACAGTTATGTTATCTGTTCTATTGTGAATAAAATATTGCCTCGTGTGATTTGAAAGTCTTTTAGTTTTCATTTTATTCAAATTTAAAAAATGGTTGGGAACATTTCCGAAAAAAACAAACAAAAAAACAACAACCTGAAAATAGATTCTAATTTTAATGATCTTGTAATGGTTTTGTTAATCTGATTGCCTTCAGCTATTAATAAAAGTATAGTGCTCATGGTTCAGGTTAATAAATTATTATTTTTTAAATCTATTCCACAGATTTTCCCCAAAATTGATGCGGTAAAAAAGTCTTCAAACTCCGTTTGGCCTTCTGAAAAATCCAGCATAAACCATCATTAATTTGATGTTGGTCAAGGCTGGTTTATGATGGTTAGAGCTGATAGCTGGGGTCTAGCTAATGGACCAGCATACAATATTGGGTTAAAAACAACCCAAGCTGGGTTGAAAATGGACAAACCCAGCAATTGGGTTGTTTTAACCCAGTGGTTGGGTTAAAGTTTGCCCAACGTGCTGGGCAGTTTTATATAACTCAACTATTTTTTAAAAATTACTATATGGCTGGCTTAAAATGAACCCAAAATAGGTTGGAAATTAAAAATCAGACACATTACTAGAGACTACAATAATAATCAAAAGGTGAACATTTATTAATAAGCAATTTAATAAATGTTTATTGTTTAATTATTATTCATTAAACATTAATAATTGTTCATTTATTAAACATTAATTAATGTTCATTTCCAACATACTTTGGGTTAATTTTAAGGAAGCAATATAGGAATTTTTAAACAATAGTTGAGTTAAATAAAACTACCCAGCAAAAACTACCCAACTGCTGGGTTAAATCAGCCCATTCACTGAGTTAAAACAACCCAATCACTGGGTTTGTCCATTTTCAGCCCAACTTGGTTTGTTTTTAAAGGTGCCCCAGAATGCTTTTTCACAAGATGTAATATAAGTCTAAGATGTCTCCTGAATGTGTCTGTGAAGTTTCAGCTCAAAATACCCCATAGATTTTTTTTAAATAAATTTTTTTAACTGCCTATTTTGGGGCATCATTAACTATACACTGATTTTTTTCAGTCGGTGTTATGTTGAGATCCGCGTGTTTTCCGGAAGTCTTTTAAACAAATGAGATTTACATAGGAAAGAGGAAGCAATGGGGTTTGAAACTCAATGTATGTCTTTTCCATGTACTGAACTCTTGTTATTCAACTATGCCAAGATAAATTCAATTTTTCATTCGAGGGCACCTTTAAACCAGCATTTTTTAGAGTGTATAGTTATGATGTTCACAAGAAAATCCGAGGTGGTTTAGCTGGTCCACACGCATTCCCGCTTCCCATGCTGGGGAGCAGTGAACCAGCATCCCATGCTGTGCCCAAGCATGCAAAACATACCTCATGCCGGTTACCAGCAATGCTGTATTTTTCATCAGGATGGGCCTAGTGAATTGTGTGAGGTGGCGTTCTCCTTTTCTTTGGCCTGTCTGAGCCCAGCTGTGAGCACAAGTCCCTGTGCAGACGTTCACCAGTGTTCCCCTCAGGCTTGCTCCTTCATTCAAGTCAGCCAGGACCTTCTGACTTCTGCACAGCTGCCTGTAATGGACCCTCCAAATCTGGCTACTATCAAAGGACTAATTAGGGGCATGCATATTGACAGGTGCTTAGGAGGTAAAAAGAGTCTGATTTGTGTGTTTATTGTGTGTTCGGGTGCAAGTTGAGGTGGTCAGCGTTTTCTTTCTTTGAAGATTAAAAAAAAAAAAGTAGCATTTTTTTTTTTTTTTTTTTTGTAATTTGAAATGTACCCCAGACTATCCCCAAATGGGATGCATTCAAACATTTCCAGTCTCCATGTGAAAGATAGAAGCTTTATGACTGCCTCATTAGTGTTTGCATTTAGCCAGGCTCCTCTGGATCGCCTTAAGTGATTGAAACACTTTACTCTAATAGGACTATTATAGACACAGTAAAGAAATAACAACATGTTTGTGTACTGTGCATTCATGAACAAGCTCACTTTGGCCCTCTCACATAGTTTCTCATTCTAAGCCAATGTCAATATTATTTTGTACATTTACATGCACATTATTCAGTTTGGCTGACTAATAAATCATTCACATGTGTTTTTTTTTTGTTTTTTTTAATCTGAGAAACCATTGCCTTACTCCCTTGTTCTCACACTTTTCTCTAAAAGAGTTGTTCTGTTCTGTTTTAGATCAAGTAAGCAGAATCCTCACACCTGAGACCAGGTTCTTCCTGAATAAAAAATTACCACAGTTCCTTTTTATATTATTTTATTTTATTTTGTTAATATGTAATATGTAAATCAATGGGATTGTTTTCCTAATTTACATACAGTAACTACTGTTTTTCATCTACCACTTTTAAAATTGCATTAATTGGAATAATTGTGGTATTTATGGATACCATGGTCATTTTTGTATGAAAGGATATTGCCTCTTTTTTTTAATGAAATTTTCTGATTATTCAGAAAAGAAAAAAGTTAATTGTTATTATTCTTTGCTTCTATTCACCAATATAAGTTCTTGGGATATTTGCTTGGTCATGTGACATGAAAAGTCTACGGTAAAGGATGCAACATCTAAACACTACTTGACACAAACACAATAGCTTTGTCATGTGTCTGCACTGTCGACTCTACATACAATATATTTATGCCTACACCCATAAATATTTGACATGGCGTTCACATTTTTGCCATGTGAAGTAAATGTACATGACTTTGAGAAAGTTCTGGAGCCTTCTTTTCCAAAAGAAATCACAATACTGTTTATAGAGGGGGAAAAAAAACATCCTAAACTTTAGTTTGGTGAAACTACTTCAAAATGACCAAATTAATAGATGAAACAAACTCATTGTTCAGAATGTTTACAAATGATGATGATTATTAAATTTCCTCTTCTAGACTGGTTCCTAGATCCATTTCAAAAACATTCTGGATTTTTATATTTTTTTATTCAATTTTTTTTTTTTTACTTTTTTGGGTGACTTACTGGGCAATGTGATTTTAATGTGAAATAAACACATTTAAAAAAAAAAAAAAAAGAACTGTATGCCTAAATATTTCATTTTATTTAAATGACAAACCAGTTTACAGATTTTTACTAATTAATCGACTTTCGTTTTTTCGTCTTTTTTTTCACAGGAAAGTGCATCACAACTCATTGCTATCTCTAATCCAGAGTGAGAGTCACACAGGAAGTGTGTGTTTATTTGGAATGGACTTCTCTATTTACTGTGCCTGGAAGCTTCACCGCAGGATGCTCAAATGCAGCTGTTTGCTTTGTTTGTAAGTGACTGCGTATTATTGTATCATTTTAATGTTCCACATACCTGCTCAAGCTTTGAATGTGTGGGGGGAGGCGAAACGTAAGTGTGCCTGTATGTATTTTAGGAGGGATGGCCAGGATATTGTGTGTTCTTGGGGGTCAGAAACGGGTTCAGGTAATTTGCTGCAGCTGAAGTTAAAACCAGCACCAGATCTGAATAACAAATCTCTACAAAGCTGCAGGAAATCAATTAGCACCCTCAGGAACTAACCTTCAATGTTTTTTATGCTTGAAAATTGCTCTCTCTGTCTCTTTTCTTAGTTGTCATAATTTCTATATCCCCATTCCAAACTTTGATCTAATTCCCTCATTTTTTCCCCCCACGTGTGACATATACCTCTTAATCATCATTCTGTCTGCAAAGACTGTCTTGTTTTCCACTTACTACAGTAGCATTGTGTGTGTGTGTGTGTGTGTGTGTGTGTGTGTGTGTATTGGGAGTTCAGGTATACCTTACGTTATAGGGACAAAACAAAGATGGCAATATCCAAAATCCTTGTCCTTGTGAGGACATTTTTTGGTAAAGAACTTAGAAATCATACCAAGTTATGTTTTTTGAAAATGTAAAATTGCAGAAAGTTTTCTGTGATGGGTAGGTTTAAGGGGATAGAATATTCAATATAAAAATCTTTATGTCCATGGAATGCCCCCATAAAACACGAATATGTATGTGTGTGTGTAGCACTAACTTCAGGTGGCACTCTAACTGACCATTCACAGACCATCTGATGAATATTACACTCTAAAAATGCATTCTCAAAATGTCAAACTCCAGTTTGATTGGCTAACATTATCCAATTTCCAGGAGTTAGAGTGCAGGTTTTCATCAGTCTGCCATGTTTCAAGTTATTAAACTGCTAAACTGGAATTGCCAAAGTCTGCAAGGTTCATGTCATCCAGTCTTTAAAATATATTCAGCTGGGCTGTGTGTCATCCAGAATTGAACTGAGAATGCCTTTTATATTCGAATTACATTTCCTCAATTTGAACTGAATTTGAACTGAGGTCGCAAACCAGATCTAAGTGCAGAATTGTAATTTGAATGTAAAAAAAAGGAAAGTTGAATTGGAATTCAAAGAAATAACTGACAAAAAATTTGAAATCTTGTTCAAAAGTTTAAAAGACTTGAAGATAGATAGATAGATAGATAGATAGATAGATAGATAGATAGATAGATAGATAGATAGATAGATAGATAGATAGATAGATAGATAGATAGATAGATAGATAGATCTTCAGTGGTTCAATATTAATATTATAAAGCGACGAGAATATTTTTGGTGCACCAAAAAAACAAAATAATGACTTATTTAGTGATGGCCGATTTCAAAACACTGCTTCATTAAGCATCGGAGCATAAATGAATCAGTGTGTCGAATCATGATTCAGATCGCGTGTCAAACTGCCAACGGCTGAAATCACGTGACTTTGGCGCTCCGAACAGCTGATTCGATACACTGATTCATTATGCTCCGATGCTTCCTGAAGCAGTGTTTTGAAATCGGCCATCACTATATAAGTCGTTATTTTGTTTTTTTGGCGCACCAAAAATATTCTCGTCGCTTTATAATATTAATATTGAAGCACTGTACTCACATGAACCGATTTAAATATGTTTTTAGTACCTTTATGGATCTTGAGAGAGGAAGTGTCATTGCTCCCTATGCAGGCCTCACTGAGCCATCGGATTTCAACTAAAATATCTTAATTTGTGTTCTGAAGATGAACGAAGGTCTTACGGGTGTGGAACGGCATGAGGGTGAGTAATAAATGACATTTTTGGGTGAACTAACCCTTTAAGGTTTGTATAAACAAGAAAAAAACATTTAAAAAACTGGACGTTTTGAATGTTCAGAGAACATTCAGAAATAACTTTTCGTAACTTAATGGGAACATTAGCAAACGTTCTATTTTTGTTAGCCGGGATTTTACTATTTAACCGGACCATTTTTAGCCAATATAAGCTGCAATGTAGAGCAAACTTGTGAATAATGTGCTTAAGTGTACTTAAGTAAGTAAGTGTATGTTTATCTGTTTGAGTGCACAGCAGCAATAACACGTCCCTGTGTTGACTGAAAGGTAAATTAGTCTGTTGTCTGTATCTCCTTACATCTTTACCACATCAGCACCACAGTGAATGACTCATTATATGTTTGTTTTCACTGCACATGGTCTTTGTTAGACGCTAGACACAAACCAAAGTGAATTAGTCTGTTGTTTTGTTTATTTGTGGGAACAAGGGCTAAACACATAGACCAAACCACATGTGGTGAAATCGCTGTTTGTGTTCTGATCCAGATATCAAGCCTGTTGAAAGTTCAATAGATTATGAATAGTATTCACACGATTCACTTTCGCAAAGTATGTTATATTATGTGGGAATCACAGCTGTACCTTTGTGCTGTCATTATAGATTAACAGATTCCACATGGACAATTTATGAAAGTTCCCTGTAATTAAGGAACGTTTTCAAAACTTCTCCCTTGAAGAATGAAAGTGACCTTTAGATGTGCGGTTCTCACCCTGAATGCATCATGGAATTAGCTGCAATTATATACTGATGTGGCTGTGAATCAAATTCCTTGTTAAATTCCCAATATGATCAATGTCTTCGCTCAAATCCTATTAATGTCTTTTTATGCATGCTTCTTAATTTATCGCCACATATGTGTTGGGTGCAATTTTTGCAAACTAAGCGGCCTGGTTCACCACAGATCCCGTAATTCTGACTTCAACGGTGGGATTCTTCAGATGTCAGCTTTTGCAATCTGCATGCATCTGGTCTTAGTTATGGTGGTTTGAAGTCTCTTTACACAGACCAAGAACTCCTTACATTTTGATCGATGTTGCTACATTGTTTTTTTATTGTAGAGAGTCACTCAGATGTTGTCAGAGATGGAGATAGACAGCACTCCAGGAAGAGCAGAGGAGTGAAGGATTTACACAGAAAATGATTTGCTGCATCAAAGCAAACGAGAAGTCATTCGTTTGGGCATGATGTGACAGCTGAGGAAGTTAAAACACAAATACCTGACTTAGAGCGGCGATTACCAATAGGGGTGAAGTCAGTGGAGCCGTATGGTATGGTATGAGCTGTATGATAGTGTAGGTATTTGTTTTGGCCCACATACAGCAATATAACATAGAGGAGAACTGTATCAGAAATTGTTGGCATTTTGATCAATTGATTCATGCACTCATAAAACATTCATTTCATTGATCAGAACATTTCTAGGTCATATTGCACCCCAAAATTCAAATGAAATCAATAGGAAAATGGGTTGCACTTTATTTTACAGTATGTGTACTTACAGAAGCCCCTGGTAAATGGAATCCTGGGTTATCTTGACCCGGGTTTAAGCACAGTATGAAAATCCCAGCATGTACATGGGGAACAGGACTGTAACATAAAATGCTTCCAGAAAATGTATTGTCTTGTATAGGAAATTATTTATTTATTTATTTATATATACATGACATTTAAGCACGTTTCCATTCAATTGTATCATGTCCCACATAAATCCTACAAAAAGTGAAGCATGACTTACTGTATGCCGTATGGTTGGTAAGAAAAGACTATAGAATAATGCTGCGTTCCAGGCAGGTTTTTGAGCCCGTAAGTCACGACTTCAAACCATGACTCACGACTTTGTAGCGTTCCAGGAAAGTCACGCCAAACTGCCTGAGTGTAAACAAACCAGCATGGCTGACTGTACGGGGCTTATGCTCATTTAAAAAATTTTCTATCGCCAAAGGTGCTTACTTCTTGCTTATTTGAGGGAAATGGAGGAGGTAAACAATTCCTTTTATTTTACGTTATTTTACCGTGCACTTGCATAAACACCGTATCCGTAGGGGCTGCCATTGTTGTTTCACGGACTATGTGACGTCAGAGCGCGGAACTGGGAGTACATCGATCTAGTACGTGTTCACGGGTGGGAAGTCACGGGTTTTACTGCCGTTCCAGGTCATTTTCACGGGTAGTAGAAGGTTGGAAAAACACAGGTTAGGGGTTGCCTGGAATGCGGCATAACACAAGACGAATCACTTGTATTTTAATGGGAGAAATTGCAACGCACAATATGGCGTAATAAGTCCCGCCTTCTAAATAAGAGCCAATCGCCGATTGGTAAAGTCACCGCGTCACTGCAGCGGCCGTTAGAAGCTCCGGTTCCTACAGAAACATTCAGACGCGCACCTCTGAAATGAGGCAAAAGAGCATTAGCTTGATCTAGCTTGAATAATAATATGTTTTTTTGTCATGATTCAAGCGTTTAGAAACACAATTTATGAGACAGTTGTTGTCAGATTTCATTGATGATTTCAAATGTGAAATTTAATCGAAAGCTTGGCAAACAGCTTTGGAGAATTTGATGTTTCCCCATTCAAAGAGATAGGAGCTGCACTTGCCATTCAAAGATGGCCGCCGAGTGAAATGACTTGTCTTAAAGGGACTTTGTAAGAATCCACCAAGGCTGCATTTATTTGATTAAAAAATACATTTAAAAAGTAATATTGTGAAATATTATTACAATTTTAGTCAACAGCAGCCATTACTCTGTGTCACATGATCCTTCGGAAATAATTCTAATATGCTGATTTGCTGCTCAAGAACATTTCTTGTTATTATCGATGTTGAAAACAGTTGTGCTGCTCAATATTTTGGTGGAAATCATAAAACAAACAACAAAAAAAATTCAGGATTGAATAGAATGTTAAAAAGAATTTATAGCATTTAGCATTTATTTGAAATCTTTGCAAGAATATAAATGTCACTTTTGATCAATTCATTGCAACCTTGCTGCATAAAAGTATTCATTTCTTTCAAAAACATTGATTAACCTCAATTTTTGAATTGTAGTATATAATTGTATTGCAATATTTTAAATCACAGTAAGTAATGAGAATATAATAAGAAGAATAATTTAGGGAAAATGATAATGAGAATTTCAGGGTAATATATGCTTAATTGTCTTGAAAATATTGTCAAAATTCAAAAAATCTTAATAACCCTAATTGTCATTATGCAAAATACAATTTTATATGTTTTTTTTCCTTTTAATTTTAGGGGTGAAATGTGATCTGGACATGTTGTGAGATTCACCCAGAGGCGTTGAGAGATGAGAGGACAGGATGTGGAATGACAATGCTGGAAACAGTATTAAATACACACACAGAGACTGATTACTCCCATGGGGCCGTCAGGCATGTCATTTGACATTTGTAGTTTGTATCTCCATCATCAGAGGAAGGAGAAGCAATGCGATCACAGAGTCATGGAGGACACTCACATAAACACCACTGCTATTAACTAAACTAATACAAACATAGTACGGCTAAACAACCAGCCATATACACAAACATGCCAAACTGAGTGAAAAATTGATATTCAAACAAAAAATCTCGAACGCATCCAAAAGCAGAACAGCCTGGAATACCTGTTTGAGTGTGAGCATATCACAAATAAACAGATGGAGTGTATTTCCATCACAGAGCACAATAGAAGAGCTCTTTCTGTTCCAAGAGAAGACGAGAGCATCTTGAGTGTAGTACTGTTTAATAAACAACTTGTGCTTCCAACCTGCTCTCATCCTCCTCTCTCTCCTACTCATTGATCTGAAATTCGTGACACAGGAAGATGAGTTACATTCATTGTGACAATATCATAAACTTCAGATTACAAAAAGTATAAAGCTTTAATGTGCTGCCTGTCTATACTGTGTATATATATATATACACAGTATCTCACAGAAGTGAGTACACCCCTCACATTTTTGTTAATATTTTAATATATCTTTTCATGTGACAACACTGAAGAAATTACACTTTGCTACTATGTAAAGTAGTGATTGTACAGCTTGTATAATAGTGATGGGAAGTTCGGTTTTTTTTCCGCGAACCGGTTCTTTCGGACAGTTCGATTCAATAAACCGGTTGAAAAAACCGGTTCACCGGTTCTTTTACGCTCCGACGTAATGACGTCATCCGGGATTAAAAAATTAACACATTCAAATATATAAAGTCAGTAATCATAACATCAGTCAACTAAAACATTATAATCTGAAGCGTTTCTTACAATTTAGTTTTGCATCTAAAGCATCCAAACACATGACATATACAGGCAGTGATGTGCAAACAAAGTTTTACAGTTATAAAGTGAATAAATTAGTCTTCATCAGAGCAGAAACCATGATCCTCTTACATTACGATTTATTTGTAATTAAATAAACTTACGTTTCGCCAGATTGGCCCCTCATTCGAGCATCAGTTGTCCTAGTTAGCCGGTGCTGTGATGTTACTGTTCTGTAGCTTTAGACCACACGCTGAATCACGCATGCGCAGTATCATCAGCTCACCGGGAAGCGATTCAAACCCCGAACTCTCGAGAACCCCGAGAGCGATTCAAAAGGAGTCGCTTGTTTGCTCTCGCTGTAGTTTGATTACGTCATGTTTTATTGTTTTTTTATACGTCATATTTTTGTTTAGAAATTAAATAAGCTGTCCATGGATTATTTATGAAACAAATAAATGTTTCCAATCTTTAAAAAAACTTAACTTGAAAGCACAACTGCACAACTTTCACTATATTGCTTTTTAAATAACATCAATATAGACAAATAAATTTGTAGAACTATTTCTGAACATTAGTTTGATCTGTGTACAAAATATTATGTTCATGTTGGCATGTAGTTTATTATGTACAGTATTATGTACAGTATTTTATGCTATTAATTTGCTCTGGTGTATTTGGAAAAGCACAATAAACTTTTTGTATTTTGAATTAAGTCATAAACATATTTCCAGTATGTTTTATATTATCACACTGTCCGATGTTCAACAAAACTTAACTAACGTGCTTTTCATTCTCTTGAAAAATTGCACGCATGCGCAGTATCATCAGCTCACCGGTTCTCAAATCGGACATGTCCGAAAGAAGCGGTTCTCGGTCGTGTACTGATGATCCGAAAACCGTTGCAACCGGTTCTTGACTCGAGAACGAGAACGGTGACAGGCCGCGTGTGTTCGTTCGTGTACGCCGCACATGCGCACTCATATCAGCTGCTCTGCTGCCCGTGCTCATCATCATCAGTTCTCTCTTCACAGCAGGTTAAATCAGTGTACTGTTGGATTAACTGAATAACTCCGGGATGTTGGTTTATTTTGAGAGGTAGTGTCAGGCACGTCAAAAAGTGAGTAACTTTAGTAATTTGTGGATTCGTGTTTGCTAACTGGAGATGCGAACTGTTTGGAACGATTCAGACCGATTTGGTGAACTGGTTCGACCGGTTCACTGAAAAGAACCGGTTAAAAAGAACGATTCGTTCGCGAACCGGACATCACTATTGTATAACAGTGTAAATTTGCTGTCCCTTCAAAATAACTCAACACACAGCCATCAATGTCTAAACCGCTGGCCACAAAAGTGAGTACACCCCAAGTGAAAATGTCCAAATTGTATTTGGACATTTGTATTTTACTGTATATACACGCATACATACATACAATCCCGATTCCAAAAAAAGTTGGGACACTGTACAAATTGTGAATAAAAAAGGAATGCAATAATTTACAAATCTCATAAACTTATATTTTATTCACAATAGAATATAGATAACATATCAAATGTTGAAAGTGAGACATTTTGAAATGTCATGCCAAATATTGGCTCATTTTGGATTTCATGAGAACTACACATTCCAAAAAAGTTGGGACAGGTAGCAATAAGAGGCCGGAAAAGTTCAATGTACATATAAGGAACAGCTGGAGGACCAATTCGCAACTTATTAGGTCAATTGGCAACATGATTGGGTATAAAAAGAGCCTCTCAGAGTGACAGTGTCTCTCAGAAGTCAAGATGGGCAGAGGATCACCAATTCCCCCAATGCTGCAGCAAAAAATAGTGGAGCAATATCAGAAAGGAGTTTCTCAGAGAAAAATTGCAAAGAGTTTGAAGTTATCATCATCTACAGTGCATAATATCATCCAAAGATTCAGAGAATCTGGAACAATCTCTGTGCGTAAGGGTCAAGGACGGAAAACCATACTGGATGCCCGTGATCTTCGGGCCCTTAGACGGCACTGCATCACATACAGGAATGCTACTGTAATGGAAATCACAACATGGGCTCAGGAATGCTTCCAGAAAACATTGTCGGTGAACACAATCCTCCGTGCCATTTGCCGTTGTCGGCTTAAACTCTATAGGTCAAAAAAGAAGCCATATCTAAACATGATCCAGAAGCGCAGGTGTTTTCTCTGGGCCAAGGCTCATTTAAAATGGACAGTGGCAAAGTGGAAAACTGTTCTGTGGTCAGACGAATCAAAATTTGAAGTTCTTTTTGGAAAACTGGGACGCCATGTCATCCGGACTAAAGAGGACAAGGACAACCCAAGTTGTTATCAGCGCTCAGTTCAGAAGCATCTCTGATGGTATGGGATTGCATGAGTGCGTGTGGCATGGGCAGCTTACACATCTGGAAAGGCACCATCAATGCTGAAAGGTATATCCAAGTTCTAGAACAACACATGCTCCCATCCAGACGTCGTCTCTTTCAGGGAAGACCTTGCATTTTCCAACATGACAATGCCAGACCACATACTGCATCAACTACAACATCATGGCTGCGTAGAAGAAGTCAAGATCTTTCACCCATAGAAAACATTTGGTGCATCATAAAGAGGAAGATGCGACAAAGAAGACCTAAGACAGTTGAGCAACTAGAAGCCTGTATTAGACAAGAATGGGACAACATTCCTATTCCTAAACTTGAGCAACTTTTCTCAGTCCCCAGATGTTTGCAGAGGGGATGCCACACAGTGGTAAACATGGCCTTGTCCCAACTTTTTTGAGATGTGTTGATGCCGTGAAATTTAAAATCAACTTATTTTTCCCTTAAAATTATACATTTTCTCAGTTTAAACATTTGATATGTCATCTATGTTGTATTCTGAATAAAATACTGAAATTTGAAACTTTCACATCATTGCATTCTGTTTTTATTCACAATTTGTACAGTGTCCCAACTTTTTTGGAATCGGGTTTGTACATACATTTATCTAAGGCAGTGAAATGATAGCATATTTGTGAATGAAAAAGTAAGCATGATTAATAATTTCATTCTATCATGACTAAGAGGGCTGCCGATAACTAAATGTAAAATAAGCTATCTTGCAAACTAAAACAACGTGAGTGGCCCAGAGTTTATCAATTCACAACTTTACTCCCAAACACCCTCAGGAAGGTTAGTGCAGCATCACACAGCTGTGTTGACATCTCCTCAACACTTTCCATCCGCTCCAATAAATTAGAGAGGCAACAATATAAACAATTTGCATTTATTTTACTTCCCGGATCGGTTCAACAACCTCAGTGTCTATCAGGAAATGCGATAATATGTGATAATTTTATATGGAGGAGTGGACAGTGGCGGGGCGACTTTAAATGAGCTGAGGGAAAGGGGAGGGAGCGCGTGAGGTAGAGTCTCTCAGCTCGCGCTCATCTTCAGTCAGTACATCGCGCGCTTGTTCACTGTCCACAAGAGCACCGCCACAGCCACTGCTGGTGAGACTAGAATCTTACTAATAGTATTATTAAAAGGAGGAAAACGCCAAGACTTCTGACATCTCTTTTGAATTTTGGAGTCACATAAAACTATCCAAAGAGACATGTGGATTTACAAAATTTTGCTCTGTGTGGCTGTTTTGGTTTACTCAGGTAAGTTTTTTTTCTTCTTCAGTAAGACAAAGCTTCTTTCTAGGTGTCATGTATAATGTTTTGAAGTAATAACCTAACTGTATCCTGTTTTACAGGATAGCTGCATCATGTTTTACAGTAATACAGTAGTAACTGGTTTCAGGGCTGAATATGGCATGGCTATTTTTTGTAACAGTGTTTTGGAGATGCCCACTATCTCTGCGCGAGCTCATAGGATGCTATTTATGGGTCATTCCTAATTGGTGCCTTTTGGGCTTCGAGAAATTAACGTATTAGTATTTTTTTTTTTTCCATGAAAGTAACATATTAAAGTTTTTGAAAGTCACAGATTAAGCTCACTGATTTGTAGTTACATTTATACGTATAGAAACCTGTTTAACAAATTAGTAGAGTTAGGCTAACACAAATGTTCACCCTGTTATTGTCAAATAAACATCAGCTTAATAGACTTGCATGTATACTTTTTTTTTTTTTTTTTTTTTGATGATGATGAATCTAGAGGTTTGTCACACAATCTTTTATTTGATAAAACATTATATATTATTTAAAAAAATAATACAAATAATGACAAGTGTTATTCCACACATTTATATCATGTTTAAAATAATCATAGATATTGTTTCACTGTTTACTTAAGATAAAGATTAATTTACAACATGTATATCTGTTTCATTATTGTTGATAGTATTACTATGAGTATGTAAATATTTATGCAAGCGTGTTAATTTCTACTGCAATGTCAATATATTGAAAGTCGACTCTATTTACTTTGGTAGTGCACATTAAGTCTTGTGGTGAACAATAGTTAATCTGTAGAAGAAAAAAAAGGTCAAAATTGGATAATTTTTTTCCCCTCTTTCTCTGATGATGTCAGTTTGGCGTCTTGGGCAGAACATTATTAAACACTCCCCTCCAAGGAGGAGGTGCACTAAATTCAAGCCCCACCCTTTATTTTTTCTAACTCAATATTACTTTTCACCCTGAAATATGCCACAATATTGAAGTAAAGTTGGTCACAACTTCCATTTTCACATGGACTTTAAACAAAATGACACAAACAAAAGTGTTATTTTACTGAATATTAGCATGGCTGTGATTTGGCCATGCTAGTATTATGCAGACCAATAACATGGTTGTGAATGTGATGTTGCTTTAATACAACAGCTCTTTATGTTTCATGGCTTGTTATTTTGTATATTTTATTCTCTGACAAGGAAAGTTGTTCCAAAAGAAGCCAAATCACAAACTCTGATCTGAAACCCCACAAACAAGCAGAGCGATACAAACAGTAAAATATTCTGTTGTTGTTGGACTATCAGCACTATTAGAACACCGCTCAGCCAATCAAATTTGAAGACCAATGTCAAATATACTATAACTTAGTGTGCTACATAAATTTTATCCTCAGAATAAACGTCATACATTTTTTCATCTTTATTAATCTCTTAAATTTCCATTTTTAATCTATTTTAAAAGCATCAAAATGCACTGGCCATGCAGTTCATGACTCAAATTACACATGTATCAAAAGCGTCACAGTTCCCAAACATTGTATTAAGTTTCACTACGGAAAACTTCACAGATGTTGACATTCATGGTGAGTGGGCTGTTTCTTTGCAAAACATCTGGATAAATGAGTCACCGACAGTGTGCATGGAGCCGAAGTGAGAGATTAAGTGTTAGAGTGTGGCACTATGAAACTCTTCTTCTGAAATCAAAACCGCTTTGTTGCACAAAGCCTATTAATTATTCTGAGTTTAGTCATTTAGTTTCTAATCTGCTGTATGATCTGTGACATTGAAGAATCAGTGTGGCTTGTTGGTTGCTCTGATCATAGAGTTTATTGATTTTATAGCAATACATTCTGTATAATGGGGAGTAAAACCTTTGTTCAGATGTACTGAGTCATATACACCGATCATGCATAACATTATGACCACTGACAGGTGAAATGAATAACACTGATTATCTCTTCATCACGGCACCTGTTAGTGGGTGGGATATATTAGGCAGCAAATAAACATTTTGTCCTCAAAGTTGATGTGTTAGAAGCAGGAAAAATGGGCAAGCGTAAGGATTTGAGTGAGTTTGACAAGGGCCAAATTGTGATGGCTGGACGACTGGGTCAGAGCATCTCCAAAACTGCAGCTCTTGTGGGGTGTTCCCGATCTGCAGTGGTCAGTATCTATCAAAAGCGGTCCAAGGAAGGAACAGTGGTGAACTGGCAACAGGGTCATGGGCAGCCAAGGCTCATTGATGCATGTGGGGAGCGAAGGCTGGCCCATGTGGTCTGATCCAACAAACAAGCTACTGTAGCTCAAATTGCTCAAGAAGTTAATGCTGGTTCTGATAGAATGGTGTCAGAATACACAGTGCATCGAAGTTTGTTGCTTATGGGGCTGCATAGCCGCAGACCAGTCAGGGTGCCCATGCTGACCCCTGTCCACCGCCGAAAGCGCCAACAGTGGACACGTGAGCATCAGAACTTGACCACGGAGCAATGGAAGAAGATGGCCTGGTCTGATGAATCACGTTTTCTTTTGCATCACGTGGATGGCCAGGTGCGTGTTCCTCGCTTACCTGGGGAACACATGGCACCTGGATGCACTATGGGAAGAAGGCAAGCCAGTGTGATGCTTTGGGCAATATTCTGCTGGGAAAACTTGGGTCCTGCCCTCCATGTGGATGTTACTTTGACACGTACCACCTACCTAAGCTTTTATGCAGACCATGTATACCCTTTCATGGAAACGGTATTCCCTGGTGGCTGTGGCCTCTTTCAGCAGGATAATGCGCCCTGCCACAAAGCAAAAATAGTTCAGGAATGGTTTGAGGAGCACAACAACGAGTTTGAGGTGTTGACATGGCCTTCTCGAGCATCTGTGGGATGTGCTGAACAAACAAGTCCATGGAGGCCCCACCTCGCAACTTACAGGACTTAAAGGATCTGCTGCTAACATCTTGGTGCCAGATACCACAGCACACCTTCAAGGGTCTAGTGGAGTCCATGCTTTGACTGGTCAGGGCTGTTTTGGCAGCAAAATGTGACCAACACAGTATTAGGAATGTGGTCATAATGTTATGCCTGATCGGTGTGTATATGCTCAGATATCATGCCGTTTTGCATAGATTAGAATATATAGGCCTACAGTATATTATGCTTTACTGCTATTAGACTACTACTATACTTTGATATTTGTATAAACATATTCATGTTACTGTTTATTATATTATGAGATGACCCTGAGTGTAGTGCACTGGGAAACTGGCAATCTTGTTGCTTGTTGTGCTGTACAGACTTACTTTCTAATGATATTCAGAGCTGGAGTCTTTTCAAAGAGAATGACTGTTGGCTTTGGGTCAGTTTTAGAGTTTGGACGGATAGTAATGTTCCTTGATTGGTCAACTATCAGTATCCAATGCTTGTTTTACATCCAAAAACATGTCTGATTTTACAGTGTGGTTTGTGGCTGTGTAATTGGTGCTTTCTAACCATGTGCTTGACAGATAACTCAGTTCTTATGACTGCAGTTGGCATGGATGGCCTCTTGTGGTGGTTTTAGAAGGTTTGTTGTGGCACACTCGGATCAGTGCCAGTTTCCGTTGGCCCTGCAACCAAAGAAGATTGATTGATGCCTTTGCATCCTGTTATGCACTCAATAATCTTGAAATAAAGTGTTGTAACCCAGAAAGATCAGGATCCAGGATGCCCAAGAAGGATCCTGCCTGCCCCACAACTGACTAGTCTATTAGTGACCTCACTAGTAGGTTGTTGGGCAACTAACTAGTTGATCAATGACCTCAGCAGTAGGTTGTTGGGCAGCTAGGATCTTTGTAAGTGTAATATTGTGGTAAAGCTGACTAAGTTTAGTCTGATCAGGGGCTTGTGGATGTGATACCATATAAATTACAGAAGGGTTCCTTAAAAGTTTTTTTTTTTGTTGTTGTTGTTGTCCAAAGGCCTTAATAATAATAAAAAACAAAGATATGACATCCAAAGTATGTAAGGTAGTACAACTAGAGCTCTTTTATTGAATCCAAAAGGTTTTAATTATATTTTGCCACATATAAATGTATTTTAAAGATTTTGAAGTGTCAAAAGGTCATTCGGTTTGACCGTCCAAAAGCCAATACAGCCATTTAATTTGTGATTAAAATATCTTAAAATGTAATAAATGTATACATTTTTTGTTCTGGCATGATTTTATAACATCATATATCAACAGTGCAAAATGGTATTAAAATTATGTGTAGAAGTCGTTGCTTTCTCATGAGAAAGAATGTCCAGAAAAATGAATTTCACTGATGTCATTTGGAGTAACCAATATAAAGGGACTATTTTGGATCAAGTCATGCGGTTAGTATCATGTGACAGGATGTGACATCAGACACCTGCAAAGGACCACATGGTCGTAAAGCAAAGTAACTAACTCTCTCTTAACTATTTGAAAAATTCATGTTTTCCTTTGCTCATACACACATCAGGTCTTGAAACATCAGGCATTTGGTACAACTACTATAAAACACAGAAAATTTTGTAATATTTTAAAAAAAATGTACTAAATATAAAATGTTTAATTGTCCTTTTCTTAGCTAGCTAACAAGCTATCTAGCTTGCTAGCTAGATATCAGCCTGTTAGCATTGTTTGAAAATATCATCATTCTGTAAAACCGAAATTTTGGTTTAATGACTTTTTTGGTGACAAATTTTGTCCATCTTATGACCACATAATCTCATTGTTAACACTTAATAAACTTCGAAATTACACTCTTAAAAACCTTATTCGTCAATGACCCTTGTATTTATGTAATTATTTATTTAGTGCAATGACAGTCACGAAACATTCTTTAAAATACCTTCTATGTTCTGCAGAAGAAAGAAATGCATTCAGGTTTAAAATGACTTGAAGATGAGTAAATGATGGTAAAATTATCATTTTTGCCCGAATTCTTCCTTTAACACAAACTAGTTGACTAGTTATCCAGACATCCAACGCTAGTCGATTGTGAAAACATGTAGATTTGCCCATTTTTATTGTGATCTAAGCAGGTTGTTGAAATACAATTTCATCATCTTAGTTCCTTTTTTGCTCCATATTTTATATTCTAATTTATGGCCACTCTGCTCTCTCCTATGAGGCTTATGATCAGCCTCAGCCGATAAAGAGGAAAAAAAATAACGTACCATCTGTCATGAAATTCATGTTTGGATTCGACTAGTGCTTCTCCCCATCCTAACATGTATGTTCTGTGTGGCAGAAACTAAGAGGCATGCCCTGCAAGACTACCAGAAGACTGATGCCGTGCGCTTGGTCACGCCACCTGATGTGTCCTACATGTCCAAAGGCCGCAATATGAGTGTGGGAAAGTGCGCACGTCGCTGTAGCCGCAACAGGAAGCTTCAGTTCACCTGCAGGTACAGAGGTCTACAAAGGTTAAACCACAGAGACACCCCACCTTACACGTAATCATAAACAGCCAAAGCATAATTCTGAAGAGTGTCTAAATAAAAGAAGCACACTCCCAAGTTGCTCTTTCCAAACTCGCTGATTTGAAATAGCATTGGATTGGCTAATTGTGTACAACACAGTGTGAGAGGAAGCAGCTGGAATCTGCCTCACTAGGGGAAATCGAACATCAGCAGTCCCAGTATTTCCTATTTTGATGTTTCAGGTCAATGACCTCTGGTTACTTCTGCATAGAAAGAAAATGCAGCTCTTAGTAGATAGAAATTGCATGAAGTTGCATGACATTTGATCTTTAGCTCTTGCAATGCTTTCATTTCTTTTTTTTGGGAGGCATCACCTGACTTCAAAATACAAAAATAAATCAAAAATAGTAAACAGTAGCTATTTTATGCATTGCTTTACATGATAATAATATCTACTGATGACATTACATGTCTCAATTCGAGGCTCACAATCATCATTTTTGTCACCATCGTCTTGTTTTCATATGCTTAACATCATTTAATGAATAACATCTGTCATGTATCTTTGCAGAGCATTCAGCTTTGATCAGAAAAGTGCAAAGTGTCATTTACTCTCATACGACAGCCTCACCATTGGTGTCCGCATGGAGAATGACTTCAACTGCGACCTATATGAAAAGAAAGGTAAACTGTAAAAACCTGCTTTATTGCCACTAGGTTTTACATCCTTTAGGCCAGAGAGTAGTTCTAATAGGAATGCACAATATATCAACTAACTCTCATTAGAATATTAGTAGACTGTAGTAGACTGTTAGTATACTGTTAGGTTAGGATTATGTGTTAGGGTTAGTAGAATAAGTTGACAGGTACTTGCAAAGATACTTTATAGTCAGTAGAAACATGTCTGTAGGAGGACCATCAAAACAAATTGTTCACAGATATTAAAGCTGCTGTCTGTAACTTTTTTTGGTTAAAAATGATCCAAAATCAGTTTTTGAGCAAGTACATAACCAGCCAGTGTTCAAAACTATCTCCTTACCTTAGCCTGATTCACAACAGTAAGCCTGTAATAATGTTTTCTAATTCGAGTGGTACTGGTAGGTTTCCGTTCGTCTTTGCGTCATTCCATTACATCCCAGCTAGTAGGCTATATCATGTGAGGATGCTGCAGGTAGCAGATCATTTATAGCCTGTTTTTCACAGCAGCTGGAATAATTAAACATATCATTTTGATGGAGGATTGTATGGTCTGACAAATTAGCGTTAGAGATTAGACTGTACAGAAATTGAAATCTACAGGTAATGCTAATACACACTAAATACACGTAGTCACGCAATGCTGATCATTTGAGAACAATTTGAGAACAAAGTATAACAATAATAATAATTTGCACGGTTTGATGTGATATGAGCTAAGCGATCGTTAGATTTAATCACCACTGGTGGCGCAATTCATTGTAATGCTTTTTTTTTCTCAGTTGGTCAGAAAAAAAGTGACAGACGTGTTACTTACTTGTTCAGATGACATTCTCTGGTGAAAATTATTATTTTGGTCATTCTTCCAAGACTACAATCTGTAATTCCGAATCCGAAGTACAGTATCCACCAGTACGGTGACTGACAGCCACACATTCTCCTCAAAACATTAGATTCATCCGCGCTGAGGAGCCGTGCCCATGCACAACCTATGTAAAGATGATAATTCTGCAAATAACTGCAATTGCAGGTTTTCAAACAGAGATGGCGACAAAGAGGCAAAACTTATGGACTGCAGCTTTAAGCAGACAGTCTAATAATACTTTAATGAGAGTTAGTTGACATGTAGTTGCAAATTTGCTTATAGTTAGTAGAATGTCTAAAGTGGACCATCGAAATAAAGTATTACAGAGATAGTAATTTCACAGCTATTCAAAAACCATATTCTTTTTCAATACCAGGTTTCAAAAGTACCAAACTGTTATCAATCATATTCACTGTGCATTTTCATTTTTTAATGTCTGATGTCATGTCAAATTTTTGATTGGGGCTTTAGTTTGAATGCTTTTCAAACTAAAAAGCCAAAACAATATAAATTTGGAATTGGATATCATATCAGTTATCAAGCATAAAATGTCTATATCACATCAAAATGTGTGATTTGGTACATGCTTTGTTTTTAAACCCTTTTAAGTCTCTATACCAAGACATTTAGAGTTAAAGCTTATGCTGGCATGATCTGCCACTGAGGGGTTTTATAATGTGAAGAGCTGTTCTCAAACCTTAGCCAAGCATTGGACTCTTAAGGATTAATTAAGTTTCAGTGTGAATAAATGTGAGATCAGTGTCCATGTGATGATGACACACTCATGCAAACACACACACATTCTATCTGTCCACCATCATGATGAGGATGACACAGCAGAATGAATCTCACTCTAAGTCACTGGAAGTAAATACCCCTCTGTTCACTTCTAATTCTAATAGTACTGCAGATTATCTGAAGTCTAAAACACTTGCCTTAAAGACTTGACATTTATCAAATCAACTCATGTTTGTGTATGTTTATGTAGCATTTTACCTCAAAAACGTTTATGTAGCACTTTACCCAAAAACACAGATCAGGCTGGGATTTCTGTTGACTTTGCTTGTTTATATGTATTACTGCTGACAACAGAGTGGTAAAGTGACATTTAGGGACTTATAGCGACCTTGGTTCAAGACTTTTTTTTCTTTTCTTTTTTGAAAGAAGTAAATACTTTTATTCAGCAGATTCACATTAAAGGATCAGTTTACTTTAAAATGAAAATTATACACATGATTTACTCTCCCTTAAGCCATCCTAGATGTATATGACTTTCTTCTTTCAGATGAATACATTCACAATTATATTAATAATCACCCTGATTCTCCAAAGCTTTATAATAAAACCACCTGTTTGAAGCTTGAAAAAAAGTGCATCCATCCATCATAAACGTATTCCACACGGCTCCACACCACCAAAGAATCACAGTTTCCGCAAAAATATTAAGCAACTGTGATAATAATAAGAATTGTTTCTTAGACACCAAATCAGCATGAAGCATCATGTGACACTGAAGACTGGAGTAATGATGCTGAAAATTCATCTTTGCCATCACATCAATAAATTACATTTTACAATGAATTAAAATAAAAAACAGTTATTTAAAATTGTAATAATATTTCACAATATTAATGTTTTTACTGTATTTTGGGTCCAATAAACGCAGCCTTGGTGAGTATAAGAGACTTCTTTCAAAAATATAAAAAAATTGTTAAATATTTTAAATTCAAAATAAGGTTTTAAAATCACTCACTTCAGAAACTACAAAAGCATACACTATTGCCTAACAAGTTTGAAGTAGATGATTGGTTTGTCTTGAAATGTTAAAAAAAATCTGTTTAGTGAAAATGAATGAGATTTTTGCTTCCAGAACCCGACTGTTGCACATAAAGATCAATGCATAACCTGAGGTGTGTTTGTATGCCTGTTGTCTTTTAGATTTCATGAGAGAATGCATCATCGGCAATGGACTCAACTACAAAGGAAAGAGATCAGTGACCAAGAGTGGAGTACAGTGCCAACTCTGGAATTCCAAAATTCCACATGAACACAAGTAAGAGCTTACTCAGTCTCTTTACCTCCCATTCTTGGTTCGGTCTCTCTCTCTATGGGCAATTAAACTCAATTACCCACTATGTGCATTTCTGTGATTATCAAAAGTCTTGTGGAGAGCAGATAGCGGTTAACATCTCCTTGGTATGTTTCAGTTTATTTATTTATGCACATATTACACTATTAGATAGCTAATGGCAAAACAGACTTGGTGAGTTATAAAAATCCACATTAGACTCTAATGATGATGAATGTGCAAGTTTATGTGTGCTGTCTTACTGACTTTGATTCATAAGAGGGTTCTTACTGAGTCTAAGTGTGACAGTAAGTGCAACTCGATTATTCTCAGAAGTGGAACGCCGATGGAGACAATTAGGTCAATGACAGGAATGCCAACAAGCAGCCAGTACATTCAAACAATTGCTTCCGTTCTTGCATGACCAAAAATAGACGTTTTTGTACAGTTATTCCTATGCGTAAATATCCAATGAAAGTTTACCCTAAATATACATTTTTGTATACACTGACATCTAAAAATAAACATTAAGAAGCCATATGCCGCCTGGAACTGATGTCAGGTTTAGAGGATTTGAGGGTTTGTGCATAAGTAGGAGTTTGACAGAAAGCAGCACAAGAATAAGATAAGATACCTAATGCAGAACACGTCTTTGATACAAGTTCATTACGGATGCAGGAATTCATTAGGGACGCCACATGGTGCTTTTGGTTTACTTCCTCTACAGCAAGTCGATATGATAGATCTGTCCTATTTTGGTAGTAGGCCTGTACAAAAGTTTCATGCCCTTTTTATAAACCTGAAAATGTGATTACCTTTCAGAGACCTTGACCCTACCACCAACTTCCCAACTCCCATATCTCCCTCTCTTTCCTCTTTTTCCTTCAGCTCTTTTTATCTGTCTAATGGACATCAGCTCAGTTTTAAAGCCAGCTTTTGATATGCTTGCCTCTGAAACATCACAGGCATGTTTTATCGGCTCAAGAAGCCAATGGACCTGAACGTTTTGAAATACCGAACAGGCCTCTGGTCAGCTAATTTGTCACAGATTCCATTTTTATCTGTATTCATCAATCATCATGAATGTGGCCAATTTGTGTTGTGAATTACTCAAAAGATAATTACCGTTTGGCTTAAGGCAATGATTTATTAATGGTTTTCAAATATTTGCATGGCAAGGATAATAGGGTATTTGCATAGCGGCATCTCAGAGTTTTACCAATATAAAGTACCCTTAAAGAAATGAATAATAACTTTGAGAAATAGTTTTAAAATGATGTACACAATCATATTGGTGGCCCAACAAAAGCTGTTTTGTTCTAATATGGGGTGGGTCACCCCATAATGGTGGTCATCATGTCACATGACTGCCGTATACTATTACTAATCCATTGGATTGAGATTCTTTTTGGTTTTAGAATAAATGGATAATTGGATGACAAACAAGTCTGCAAATTGTGTAGTTCTGCAATGGCATTGGTAGCCAAAAACGCTGGCTACCATGTGCTTTCAGAGTGTTCAAATAACCAAGAATAAACGCTCTTAAAACAACAACGGCCAACAGCTTTATACTACTCCATTTCTTGCCAAAATCATTATTTGCCTACATGCATGTGTTGTTTTAAGATCAAACCTCTGTACGTTTTCCATATGGGAAAAAAACAAAACAAAAATGAAGAGGTAACAATTTCCCCAGGGCCAAATACATGTTAAGTTCTTGCATCACAATGAAATGTAGAATAGCAGCTGCATTCTGATGTTAGATACCGATAGTCGTGCCACTTTTATTAATGTATATATAAATTATTGAGATCTTCTGTTGTATTTGGCTGGAAGTCATAAATGTGTCACCTGACACCCAGTAAAATTCTTCCAGAAGTGATTCTTACTTCAGTTGTAGTGAGGTTTCTGTATTCAGTAAGACAATAATTGCAGAGGATTGTTGATGTCACTATGCGACCGGTTTAATACGATCATCAATCCTCACCCTATGCAGCTAGAAATGTCAAGTCACATATCAAAGAGTAACTGTATATTGTTTAAGGAAATTGCAGCAATTTCGCTTGTGTATATGATTTTATAAACATCACCTCTGTTTCTGTCCTCACTCCATCAGTTTCTTACCCCAGAGGCATAAGCACCGCGATCTACGGGATAATTTATGTCGTAACCCAGACAACACCACAACAGGTCCTTGGTGCTTTACCACGGACCCTAGAATACGCCACCAGGACTGCAGTATCCCACAATGCTCGGAAGGTGAGTTCAAGACAAGTTTTTTTTATTATTATTTGAAAATCATACTGAAAATGTAATACTTAATTCTGTGAAATTTATTGCTAAACATTAGTATCTTGATAAAAACTAGCATGTTGTTTAGATCTAGAGGAGACTGACTGTGAGATTACTGAAGTATTTTTTAATGATAAAAATCTGTGAATTAGGAGACTTCAAAAGTCTCTATTCACTCTCAGTTTATTGTCCAGGAGAACCAGTTGAGATATTAAAACGATCTCACTTGTGATATCTCTTTCCTCTTGGTTTGCAGTTCAAACTGAGAGATGTTTAAGCACTATAGTACAGATGGATTTTCAGCCTATTAAAAACACCTTTTTCATGTGAATTGCTAATTTATTGGATTTAAAGCTTTATCAACTGAAGATGAATGAAAGCGCTTGATTGTTAGAGTGACTGGGGATTTTCGTTAATAGGAGATCACATCGAGTGAAAGAGGGGTTTTCTGCAGAGATAGTGATCAGGCTCACAGAGAGAGCCTCTTGTCTATTCTAAGAGTTGCATGGTGAAATATGGCCGGGAGGGTTTGTTAATAAATTAGTTTCCCATAATCAAAAACACACAGACACACACAAAAAGAAGGAAAATCATGTTTTCATGAGAGTGGCTGACATTAACATCTGTTTCTACTACAGCAATCTGCTCCTTATACTGTGTGTACTGTACAACTAATAACAGGATTTAGAGAGATGACTCTAGCTTAAGTGACCTCCATCTGCTGTGATACTTGGTTTTGGTCCTACAGTGACTAAGCTCTTTACTAAGTACTATAATAATTACATGTTGCTTTAACCTTTGATCATATGAAATCTGTTAAAAGCCGCAATGTACCTTTGGGGTTAAATGGAAGGCCTAATGGGTGGTATGTCTGCCTAATAAATTGAAGCGTCTGATGATTTATTTTTTACACATTCTAAGGGTCACATGTGGCTCCTTAATTGCTTGTCTTCTTGATAAATATGATAACAGTCCCTGCAGTCATTAATCGTTAGTGATTAGCCAATGCGTAGTTAACGTGCACTAATTTACTACCAACATTCTGCCACAGTTGCATTCTTCTAACTGTTTAACATGACAACCAGGGTTAAACCCTGTTGAGTCATCCTCTACAAGCATGCTAATGTTGCTCAGCTGGGGCCTTTTGGGCCTCGTCCTGGTTAACATTCTTACCAGGCATGTTCCTTATCCATAGTGGAATGTATGACGTGTAATGGGGAAAGTTACCGCGGACCCATGGACCACACGGAAAGCGGCCGGGAATGCCAACGCTGGGACCTTGAGGAACCACATAGACACCTTTTTCACCCTAAAAGGTATGGGACCCACCAGAAAGTGCAAACAGTAAGGGACAACATCAATCAGACAGACTTCAGGTCATGATTTTCAGTCAATATGAGAAAGCTTTGCCAGTTTGCCCTTTTGTTCGCCCTTTGTGTACCATGGTGATACCTCAAAGCATGCAGTTTGTTGCATTAAGGTGGGCAATAACTTTTCTAAGCAATCAAACTAATGATTTTTCACTAAAACAGGTGAAAGGGAGGAACACAAGAGATATGTAGAATATTTTGGAGACTTGGGGGTGGTCTGATTTGAGTTAAGATCTAAGCTGCTTTTCCACCATCGGGCCGAACGGTTTTCATTGCGTAACTGTTCCATTCCGTGCCGATCCGGGCCAGCTGGTACGGTTACGGTTTCATTTTCCACTGTGGGGTTGATAACTGCATGTAATGTAATGTAATGTAATACAAAAGCATCAGTCGTTGCCTTGGTAACGCAATGGTTTACCGATGATATGAGATGTAAATAACAACCACGTTATGGAGGATGATCAGATATTTCTTTTTTAAATTTTGTTATTAATTTGTGTTTATGTCTTGCAAATAGAGCGCTTAGCCAGCTACAGAGAAACTGGTAGCCAGGCAATAGACAAGTGTCCAATCCCGAGTGGCGACATCACTTCACGGATTCTACCAGCATGATAGGTTAGACAACCGTTAGGTTAGACAACCGTGCTGAGAATTCCGTGCCGAGAACGGTTTGTAATCGTGCCGTGCTGTACCAGTTTCAAGTGGAAACAAAACTGGAGCTGTTCCTTACCATTCTAAGAACTGTTCGGCCCGACAGTGGAAAAGCAGTTCTAGAAACCTTCTAAAACTCCATAGCAACACCATAGCAACCCCATAGCAATACCATGGAAACCAACTAGAACACTTTAGCATTGTGGTGGTGAGTTATGCATGGCAAACACCTCTCACATTTTCTTCAGGATTTTGTACAACTTTAGTTGATGGTAAGATGATTACGTTTCAAAGAAAGGAATCAGATATCAGTTGGAAAAATAGACAGAGGTTTACTAATGCTATGCTGAAGAAATCTGGGGTCATGAGTGGATCATTTGCCTCATGCCATTGAATGTGAACTGTGGAAAACAACTCAGATATGCTTTAATCTGTCTGAAATCACAATCTGAGCAGTGATGGCTAACAGCAGTCATGAAAAATTACACTTCGTTTTGGAAAACATTATTCTTTACGGTTTCATAATTTATTTGGACCATGCTCATGTAGGACAAAAATAAGTTCCAAAGTTCCTTGCACATCTTTTCTCAATTACACATCTCTTTTTTTTTAGCATGACCACATTGCTACCTGATGTACAGTGCATCATGTATGCACTTTTTAGCCAATAAATGGCATTTTTATTTTGTATGACCTTCCCAGTGCCCTAGTTACATCTTTACTAGTTCTGGGAAACAACGATATCGTTAATCTTGAAATAAATGTCCGTTTGGTTTGTTTGAATACTCTCCCTTAAGAGTCTCTAAACACACAAAGACATTTTTTTTTAAATATCTCAGATTGCATACATGGAAAATGCTCTTGCATTTACCCTAATCCGGAATGGCATTTGTGAAGAACTTAAAAATATTTGAAAAATCAATAAAGTGTTCTCCCACTTGACCTCATGGGAACTGTGTCATGCCCCTGTTTGATATAAATCACTAAATAAATTGACTGCTTTGTGTGAACCTACCAAAGAGGCAAATTGTCTATGATGTCTTGAGCCTTTATTTATTTTTTTATTTTTTTTGGAAGTACAAGCAACTATAAAAAGCCACTGAACATCACAAGGCAGAAGCCCTTCACCCTTTACATGACCAGTCTGCAACAAAAGGTTTCAGATCGTTGCCAACTTTAGTATAAATATAACACTAGAAATCAGTCGTATGTTCATTTCTTGACTTAAAGTTATTTAAAAATGTAATTATTGGAGAAAATATGGGAAATGAGCACACACAATTACATTTTGAGTATTTTCAATATACAGTACACAACTGTTTAAAAGTTTGGAGTTGATAACATTTTTTTAAAGTTTTTTTGAAAGTCTCTTATGCTCAACAAGGCATTTTTCTATTTTCATGTAAATAAAAAAAACTATAGTTTATTCCTGTAAAGGCAAAGCTGAAATTTCAGTTTCACACGGTCTTTCTTTCAGAAATCATTCTAATATGCCGATTTGGTGCTCAAGAAACATTCCTTATCACACTTGAAAACGGTTGAGCTGCGTAATATTTAATATTTAATAAAAATATATAATAATTACAAAACTTGATCATTTTTTTCAGGATTCTTTGATGAATAGAAACTTCAAACAAACAGCATTTAATTGAAATAGAAATCTTCTGTATTATTATAAATGTCTTTACTGTCACTTTTTATGAATTTAATGTGTCTTAGCTGAATAAAAATAGAAATTTCTAAAAAAAAAAATTAAAAAATCAACCGATACTGGAAAATTTTAAATTGTGACTTCTGTGTCTTTAAGTGTGTGCAAGTCGACAGGCTTCTGTCTTGTGAGCTTGGCTTAAGAAGTCCTGCTGTACCAGAAGCAGAGAGCATGTTATGTATTTTCTGGAGGTTATTAGAATTTTATCCTGCTGTAAATCAAAGTTGCTGTAGCACTGGGATGGTTGATATGTGGCGTGTTAAGTGTGTTCTTTTTGCCCTTCTTATGACAGGTATCCCGATAAAGGTCTAAAGGACAACTACTGCAGGAACCCAGACGGGCGCCAGAGACCCTGGTGTTTCACCACCGATCCAAACACTCCATGGGAGTACTGTAACATCAAACAGTGCGGTGAGTGTGCGCGTCTGCGTCCTATGTGTAAGATGAAGAGACAGAGAAGAGAACAAAAAAAGAAGCCAGAGACAAAAAAAGAATGAAAAGAGGCAGAGTTTGCCAAATTTACAACTTCCTCTTCCTGTAGCCCGGGCTCCCCTTTCGTTTGGGACCCTCACAGGAATGTTGTTTGTAACCGGGAGAAGAGAGAGAGAGAGG
This sequence comes from Megalobrama amblycephala, assembly GCF_018812025.1. Taxonomy (NCBI): domain Eukaryota; kingdom Metazoa; phylum Chordata; class Actinopteri; order Cypriniformes; family Xenocyprididae; genus Megalobrama; species Megalobrama amblycephala. The sequence goes on from NC_063062.1 coordinate 22,104,640, forward strand.
GTCCACCTATAAAACTCTCTCTCCTCTCTTTCTCTTTCCTCGGCTCTTGCCCTGTCTTTTCAGTAACGTGCCTCTGTGTTTATTTTTCCTCATCAGTGCAGTAGAGCATTCCCTTATCTGCATGAGAGAAATGTGGTTGAGTTTCAAGTGCTATGTAAACCTTCCACGCTTAAGACAAAACACGCGTGTGGGTTTCAAACCCCCAGCGCGCTCAAACACACAAGCTCACAAGCGCCCAAAAACCTATTATTATAATGACACCCCTCTCCTCCTCCTCATACTGCCTCCGTTTATTTTCATTAGCAAGGCGACGGCATGTTGGTTTAAGTGGGAAGTGAGGCAGAAACTCAGGCGTCCGACGTTCACGCACTCCATTCTAGACCGAACCGCGGGGGTTCGCATTTGTTTTTCAGAGCTGTTTGGCAAGTACTGGTCATAACCTTGAGCAAAATCCTGTGACGGATTCTCGAAGATCACCATCATGGGAGACACTTTTCACCATGCTTTTCACTGTTTGGCAGAATGAAGCTTCTTTTCAAACACCTCAACATCTTAATAAGCAGTCAAAAACAGAGTTTAACCGTGTATGTCACCTCCCATCTGTGGAAACGCATCTGCTTTTACAAGAAGTGGATTTCGTCCTTTTGCAGAATGAACGTCGCCCCTTAACAAGACTATTTGATCCTCTATAAAGCTAAACATGCTTTTAAAAAATACCATGCTCCTCTGCAGTAAACACAGCAAGACTTTAAGGCACAGAGCACCTCATTGTTTTCCAATTGCTTGACCTTTGTGTTTGTCTTCATGACATTACGCCACTGCCTGAGTTAGCTGTAAAAAATGCTAACCTAGCATTGCTTGAATACAATAATATCACATACGCTGAGATCCACTGTATAACTCTTCAGACTCTCACAGTGTATTGGATGCATTTGAGAGTTTGACTTTGGGTTTTATTAGCAGGACTTGGCCTATATCCCTATACTGCTAGCCTCATTAGCAGACTGAAGTATTATCAGGTTATTGGAGGTAAACATAACTCTGTCTCTAATGAGCGTAATTTATTGCAATGAGATGCATGGGCAAAAACAATATATCATTCATAAAACGCTTACATTTTACCCTAAAAAAAGCTCTGTAGGCTACTGTTTTACCATTTGTCACAGACTTAGTGACTGCTTTGACTCATTCAGGAAGCATCTCTCTCCGTTAAGCAGGACAAAGCTGTTGTTATTCCTCCCTAAGGCAGCGCTGTCTTACAGTTAATAGTGAATCTATGATTCAGTGTTCATCATGCCTAAGGAGTGATATTGTGCCTCATTCTCTCACTCCCTTTGTCTTTCTGTTTATGTTTTTCACCGTTTACTCAGATTCAGACAACGGCGGTGACGTTGACAACACAACAAGTTGTTTCCGTGGACGTGGAGAGGGTTATCGTGGAACGGTTGGCATCACCCCCGAGGGAGTGACCTGTCAGAGATGGGATGCCCAGTTTCCCCATCGACACTCTTATACACCACAGAATTATCATTGCAAGTAAGAAAATATTCATTAAGTATTCATATATAGGTCAAATGTGTGTTGGCTGGACATCCATGCTGGTTTGTATTCATGCACATGCACAGCCAAAGTTTGAAGGTGTTTTTATAAGATGGTAGGCCGAAGTCTTGCTGGAAAATCTACTTCAGTATACAAAAATCCCTTGCTGGGCATCAGCATCCAAAAAACATAAGGATGCACCGATATTAGAATTGTGCTTGATACCAAAAACTCCATATATATATCAACATATACATATATAAAACAATAAATGGCTCATAGTAAACAAAATTTACACTATTTATGCCATTTTGCAACGTAGTATAGTACTATTTATGCCATTTTGCAACACCAACAGCTTTAAATTCTAAGTAAATTTAGGCATCACAACATTACAATATATATCATGAAAAAACTATTAATAATATGTATTTTATGTATATGTATATATACTGTATGTTACCAATTCTGATATATTGTGCATCCCCAAAAACACATATGTTCACCAGGTATGCTGGTTTTATCAGCATGGCTTTCTGCCAGGTTCTGCCAGCACTAGGAAAACCTGAATGTTTCCTCTCCCAGATTTTTATCTGTCATCATACAGGTTTAGATTTTTAAAAAATGCAGATAATTATTCAGAATCTGTAGTTTTTAAGCTCAATCGCAGTCTGTTCAACATATGCTCTGTAACAGAAACATGTGTGCTGTGTGTATTTATGATTAAATGTATGTGTCTGCACTGCAGGGATCTCCGGGAGAACTACTGTAGGAATCCTGATGGTCGTCATCTCCCATGGTGCTTCACGACTGACCCCAATGTACCTGTGGCATTCTGCACGAACATTCCTCGCTGTGGAGTCCACACCCCTGAACCTGAAGGTAAGAGTCATTCACAATATATTTGTCTGATATTTAAAGTTTGACGTTCCTGTTGAATGGTATTAGCATTGCAATGTTTTTGGTTCTCATGCACACTGATGAAGTGTGTGCTTTGAGATCTGTCATATGTTTAAACCGTTAGACCTTCCTTGCTTTATTAAAGGGTTAGTTCACCCAAAAATTAAAATTCTGTCATTAATTACCCTTGTAATTCATTCCACACCCGTAAGACCTTCTTTCATCTTCGGAACACAAATTAATATATTGTTGATAAAATCCGATGGCTCAGTGAAGGCCTCCATTGACAGCAAGATAATTAACACTTTCAGATGCCCAGAAAGCTACTAAAGATGTATTTAAAACAGTTCATGTGACTACAGGGGTTCAACCTTAATGTTATGAAGCGACGAGAATACTTTTTGTGAGCCAACAAAACCAAAATAACGACTTTATTCAACAATATCTAGTGGTGGGTGATTTCAAAATACTGCTTCATGAAGCTTCGAAGCTTTATGAATCTTTTGTTTCGAATCATTGGTTCGGAGTGTGTATCAAACTGCTAAAATCACGTGATTTCAGTAAACGTCATACCTTTTGATATTTCAATGGTTCACATAACTTTGGCAGTTTGATACATGCTCCGATATTAATTTTTTTTTTTAAATGTAAATGATCTTGTAAAAGCACTGTGGCAGCTGTAGCTTATTGGTATCTCAATGTAGTCACTGTCACTGTGTCCTTGACTGAAGACATTTAACCCTCAAATTGCTGCTGGAGTACCGTGACATGTCTGACCCTGGTTTTACCACCTCTCTGTCTAGATGTGTATTTCTGTACTGGTGACTGTGAGTTATGCAAGAGCGAAAATTCCAGTACACCAGGCGAGTTTACAGACAGTGACCATAAAACCTATTACACTTATTTGCTTTTTTAAGAAACATGTTTATAATCTACTGGCTTGATCTTGTTTTCCATGATGTTATGGCTGGCATTCTTCCAAGTTTGTTTTGCTGGCTGGGTAAAAAAAGAAGGCTGTAACGTTTGAAGTCATGCCTTCTTTGCATATCAAAACGACCCTCAAAAAACGTCCTTGCCTTTGTTCTTATTAATCCTCCCCAGCAAGACATAATATCTATATAATTTCTTTTCATGATGCTCAAAAATGCCATAGCTCTTTCTCCCTTGCTCCCTTTCTCTCTCTTTCATTTGCTCTTTCTTGCCTGTCTTGGCATCGGTACACAGTGGTCCCTGTAGTCCGATCTCCACGGCCACTAATGGGGGCTGTTTGAAACATGTGCGGGGAGCAGGAGCCGCAGTGTGGGAATGAGACAGCATGAGTCAAGCATTAATCACTGCTGACAGCTTCGTGTGACTGGCAGGACCCAGGAGATGCTTCATAGAAGGACTCGCACAAGCGCTGATGTTAAGATCGATTTAGCTGGTGTTCCAATTGAGGCCGCTGGGATGATCGCTCGACTATTGTGGTGCTCTGGGAGCCCTGCTGTGTTTCCATAAGCACTGTGTTTCCACAAACCTGCTGTGTTTCTTTAAGCACTTCGACTTGCAGAGTTTGATAATAATGTTAGGTTAACAGTGTCTCATTAAAGGCAGAGCTCTCATTGGGATAATTACAACATGTATATAATTGCATTTATCTTTCATATTGTGTATATATTTAGAGGTGCTTGCTTTTACTTAGGCTTAGTGGGTTTAGAAAAGTGCGCCTACATTTTTTTGTGTATGTAAATTGTTTATACTGTTTGTCTATTCCTTATCTCTTTTTAAATATGCGTATTAATTTGTTTGTTTATCTATTTTTCAACTGACTTTACAATGTTCCTGCTATGAAAATACCCTTAGCTGCTGCCGAGACATAAAACAAACAAATGAATAAATTCTGCCGTTACTCATTCCACAATGTTTGTGCTACGGACATGAACCATACTTCAAACTGTGCAGCTGGCAGTATTGTAATTTTTAACTAAAAATACAAAACAATGCTTTCTGTAATTTAAGTTTTATATTGAGAACTTAAACCTAAAACCCTTAAATGAAAATTAAACTAAAAATGAAGTAAAAATGTATTAAAGCTAAATAGAAATATTAAAAAAAGTAGAAGCACATAACAAAATTACTAAAGCTTAAACTAAAATTAAAATAAAAACTGAAAACGTATATAATAAATATAAGCAGTGTTGGGGAAAGTTACTTTTATAAGTAATGCATTACAATATTGTGTTACTCCCTAAAAAGTAACTAATTGCGTTACTTAGTTACTTTTTATAGAAAGTAATGTGTTACATTACTTTTGCATTCCTTTTTCTCATCTGGGCTGGGCTTGCTTGTTTTTTAATAACAAAAATGTTGTTCTATTTTTGGCAAATGTAAAGGCCCTTTCACACCATAAGTGAAATAAGAAGGAAATGCAAATTCACGCTTGTACAGTAGTGGGCACAGCTCAGACAAGAAAGTTCAGTACTATTCAACAATAAAAACAAAAAATGAAACACAAATGTGATGTTTAAAGTCATATTTGTTTAAGAGTATGGTTGAATTGGATCATTGAAGTTCAGCAGCAAAGACATTGGTTAATAAATTGAGATTAAATACATAAAGTATATTTGTGTTATATAACATTTAAACATTGCAGTTTTGTGTAATATTCTGAGCTTGCATTTCTCTGTTTTTATTCATTTTGAGGAATACTGAATCTGTTTTTGTGCAGGTGAGATGAGTAAATGCATGTTCACATTTAGTCTAGAACTACAATAACCATCATGTTTACACAGCACACACAACACCTCTGCATTTACTCATGATTTCTCTTAACATGGGAACAGAAGAGCTGTCAGTTATGGAAAAAACAAAGTAACTTGCATTACTTATTTGAAAAAGTAACTTTTTATAAATTTAAAAGTAATGCGTTACTTTACTAGTTACTTGGAAAAAGTAATCTGATTACATAACTCATGTTACTTGTATTGCGTTACCCCATCACCCAATATAAGTATATAAATAATACTAAACACTGGCGACTGGTTGAGGAAAAGTGAGCTATTACTTTTCTAAACAATTTGATGCACAGTTTTTGCCTGAAAATTATAAAGAGCAGAATATCATATCAAGTTTTGAATGCAAGCACTTTAAAATTTTAAAAATGTTGTTGCTTACAATTACTGCACACGCCATTTCTAATCTCTGCTTCTCTTGATATGTATTTTGAAACTGTAATGATTTTTCTTATTTTTGTTATTTCAGAGTGCTATACGGGTATTGGTGACACGTACAATGGAAAACGGGCAAAAACTCGCTCAGGCATCCCCTGTGCTCCATGGAAAGACCACAGTGAAAGGTAAAAGCTGGCCATCCATGTCTAGACTGCAAAATAAACTTAAAGCTGAAATGTATATTTAAAGTTGTCTCTGCATATTAATCTGAGAGAAAGTATATGAATCTTTTTAGAAAAAAAATCCTACAGCTTTAAACTGAATAAATAACAGGCTTGGATTTAGACAGGAGAAATGGATTGTTGATAGTCCTTTAGTATGGGCACACATAGTTTTTTAATTTTCTATAGTCTAGTATTAAGCAGAACCATCATTTATAGTGGTAAAGCGCACAGTTACAGTCATGGACATTCACTCAGTTTCCATGGAAACCAAACTAGGTCCATAACTCGCAATGCAGGATCTCAAGGACAATCCCATGATGCCGTTGTGCGGCTTTGCAAGGTGAACAACTCCATTTAGTCATTAGGTTCAAGGGTCAACCGTAGCAAGTTGTCGTTAAATTGGTGAGAATGAATAAATGAGACAGATGCATTGTGAAATATCTCATGTTTTTTTAATATGTAAACAGACAAGCATATGGAGCTATCAAATATGCATGCACAGTTTTACTTACAGCCATACTGGAGTGTTAAATAGCTATGTTTTATGTTTGTTCATGCCAGGTGTGGTCTGTTTCCTCTAATGCAGTTATGGTTTTGCCTGTGTTTAATGTGAATTGGCACAATTTTCAGTGAGCGTGTGTGTTTAAGTCTCAGAGGAATTGAACAACCGGTTCCACAACAGGCCTGTGTTGTTTCTAACATCCACACTCACCCTGAGATGTGTGGCGTTAAATAACTTCCCTGTTTTATGAACAAGTTCCAGGTCAAAGGTCGACCTTTCCAGAGCCCCGCCAGCTCACTGATGCAAAGCGCAGGGATTTTCAGGTTTTGTCTTTGTTGAAAAAATAAGACCCTCACAGTTTTCTGAGGAAGGAAAACACATTTTACCCCATTCTGAAGATCTCTAATTGATAGTAAACGTGGAGCAGTTGGAGTGACTCATTTCCTAAAATATTACAGGCAGGCCAACCCAGCTGGAACAAGATTCTTTAGAGCCACCCTCTGACCCTTTTCCTCACCCTAACCCCTCTCCATGAACACATCAAAGCCAATCAACTCCTTTATTTGGCCCGCAGCCTGTGAGCCGCCACGGCCGGGTTGCAAAGGTCACTGCCGGGCAGGCATTAGGCATAGATTGTTTACATTGTATGAACCCTAGAGTAACACGGCAAGAAGATCATTGGTGTTATGCATATTTGTGCTCTTCGTTGGTCTTTTGTTGAACTTTTGAAGAATCGCAGCATCTTTACATCTGTGAATCTTCCTGAATCTGACTGATAATGTGGAAAAACTTAGGGAAACATGTCATGAGTAATGCACAAGCTAAATACTTCACCTTGCCTCCTGAGAGGAACTCTACACAGCTGGAGCTTAAGATTAACTTATAAGAAGAAGATGTTTCTTTGGACTCTTTTCTTAAATGGTTTTAGATGTATTGTCTTGTCACAAACACCGGATAAACTGTTTGATTAGTGTTAAACGACTTTGGATGTGCCTGAATGATGCACCTGTTTTGGATGTTTATATGTAGACATGTAATGATAATTTTCACTCTTAACACTCTTCTTTTAAAGCTGCACATGTTCTGAGAATGTCCTGAGTTGTAATGATCAGATTTGTTTTTGTTCTCAGTAACGAAAGAGAAGTGGACTTGCTGATGGCTGAACAGGCGGGGAACTTCTGCAGAAACCCAGACAAGGACAAACACGGCCCGTGGTGTTATACCAACAGCTCATCCATCCCGTGGGACTACTGCTCTCTCAAACCCTGTGAGTGAGCAACACACGTCTGTGCTGACATTACAAACTGATTGAGACCTTTGGGTTCACTAAAAGTGCTACTTGAAACATGAAGAGGCGAACACAAGCTGAGGAATAGGGGGCTAATGTAAACCACTCACCTCAAAAAGCGAAATGCTAAAAAGCTATAAGCTTTCTGTATTTTATTCATTTAGAACGGTCTACCTCATCATACAGTAACCAGAGGTTGGAGCAGAACTTAAAAATATACAAAAGTAACGATAAAAGTGTAAATGGTTACTTTTACTTTACTAAATTTTGAAAAACAAATTAACATTTTTTATTCAGACGCTCACAAGACCCTTTCATTTATGACTGCAAACCACTGAAAAGTTGCAAATTAGTGGTTTGATTATTGTAATGTACTGTTAAGTCAATTTTTTTGAATTGGTTTAATTAATTAAAAATAATTAATGAACTAGTTTGTGTCTGAACCATTACTTGAGACCCTTTGCAAATCAAAATCACAAATATTTCAGTCAGTCACACAACTCACTCACTGATTTGATTTTAGTTGTCCTTTAGTTAATCTACTGTTTAAAAGTTTGTGGTCAGTAAAATTTAAATGATTTTGGAAGAAGCTTTTATTCCCACCAAGGACATTTAATTCCAGAGATGGCAAAGCTGAATTTTCAGCATCATTACTCCAATCTTCAGTGTCAAATGACCCTACAGAAATCATGCTAATATGCTGTGATCAAATAACATTTCTTATTAGTATCAATGTTTAGAACAGTTTTGTTGCTTAATATTTTTGTGGAAACAGTGATACAGGATTTTTCAGGATTCTTTGATCAATAGAAAGTTAAAAAGAACAGCATTTATTTGCAATAGGTATCTTTTGTACCATTATAAATGCAGTGGCGTAACTTTGTTTTAAAAAGTGGGTGGGACAGGAATGTGTGTGTGCACAAAATTTATTGACATAGACCTCATGTTTAATATGATAGTTTCGTCCTTACATCTACTATAATACAATATATTGTTAGTCTTGAGAGTATTGACATGAGTCAATAAATACATGGATCCGCGATTATTGTTAAATTGTCCTGATGGACGAGGGCGGATTCAAACCCAGAGGTTCTGGGTTCGAATCTGCCCTCGTGTAATTTATTTCATTTTTTTCTCATTAAAAAAGATGTTCATCAGTGATTGTATATCAAGAGCAGGGACATGTTTATGTATATTTTGTTTTGTGATTTTACTGGAATGAACAGAGTCTCCGGCCACAACAACGTTAGCGATATTGAAGCTGTGAACACTGTTGCGCCACTAATAACAGTGGCAACAAAAACAACACATCCCAGTGCCAGATCGCCTATTATTTAACACAAACAAACAAATTGCTAATCAACTAAAGATGTTTCTTTTGTATAAGTATACATCTGTACCACAAGATGTTTAAAAAAGTGATGGGGACAATATCGACCCTGGCAAAAAGTGGTGGGGACATGTCCCACCCGTCCCACCCGCAAATTACGCTTTTGTATAAATGTCTTTACTTTCATTTTTGATCAATTTAAAGCATCCTTGCTAAATAAAAGTATTATTTTATTTATTTAAAAAAAAAAAAAAAAACTGACCCCAAACTTTTGAACAGTAGTGCAATAGTTAATTAATTCACTCAATCAATTGGATTAGTTCTGGAGGTAAGAATCGTTCGTAGTATTTAACAGCTCTCACACATTTTGATGTCAGAAGATTTATACTTTAGTTTAAGCACTGTTGCTAAATTAGTTTTTCACTCATATTAAAGGGTTAGTTCACCCAAAAATGAAAATTATCCTACAATTTATACTCAGCCTCAATCCATCCTACTGTAGGTGTATATGGGTGCGTTCACACTTGTAGTTCGGTTCGTTTGGTTCATTTGGTCCGGACCAAAGAAGAAAAAAAACATTTAGTCCTGGTCCGGTTAGCGTTCAGATTGGCAATTTTATCACCCAACCAAAAGATACCGAACCTTAAGGCATAGGGATACATTCACAATGTGATTGGTCGGTTTTTATGACGTATTGCCTATTTTGAGACAGAACTTACCGAACATCGAAAACAATGCTGTGTGCTGAGGTAAATGTGCTCGTTGTGTGTGCGTAGCGGTGCGTAGCCTGCATGTGATGGTATTTTGGCCAGCTGGGAACTCGTGAAGAGCTTATAAAATGTGTAAAGTAGTCAAAACACCGTCGGGAATCCATCCGTCACACACAAACGATCTGCTGCGTGGAGACGCGCGTCTGATGCCTGTGATGGGCAAACTCGCGACTATGATGAGAAAAACCGACATGCGTGAGGATTCTGTCCTTTTTAGGGTCTCGTCTTCCTGTTTTTGGTTCGGTTACATGTCTTTGGTCCGTGTTGCGTTCATATATCATTCGAACCACACCAGAGTTCGTTTGGAAGCGGACCGAGACCCATCTTTTCAGCGGTCTCGGTCCGCTTGTTTGGTGCGCACCAGGGTTCGGATGGCAGCATTCACATATGTTCAAATGAACCGCACTGACCGAGCAATCGCACCAGGGTTCGTTTTAATCGAACCAAACATGACAAGTGTGAACGCACCCTACGACTATCTTCTTTCAGATGAACACAATTGAGATATATTTAAAAATATCCTTGCTCCTCCAAGCTTTATCATGGTTGTGTAGGGGAGGCCACATTTTAAAGCTCAAAAAATGCATCCATCCATCAAGGGCTTCTCAAGCGAAGCGATGGGTTTTGTAAGAAAAATATACATATTTAAAACTTTATTAACTATAATAGCTACATTCCAGCAGACGGCCATATGCATCGATTTGCGATGGAAGAGTAACCTCTGACCCAATGCATGACGTAATGACGAACATGGAAGTGCAGAGGATAAAGCAAAACAAAACACCGGTCACGAATTAGAAGTCTAAAACGATATTTTTTAAAGAGAAATATCAGAGGATTTCGATATAAGAGAAGATGAGCTTGAGTCCTGTTTGTCTGAACCACGAGAGGTGTCTAAGCTTACACTACTCCTACAAACTATGTCATACATCGCGTCAGGGGTTACTCATTTTGGCGCAAGTCGACTTGTGCAGTATGTGTATGATCGTCTGCTGGAAGCTAGTTATTTGAATTTATAAAGTTTTAAATATGGATATTTTTCTTACAAAAACGCATCTCTTTGCTTCAAAAGGGTGTTATTTACCCCCTTTAAGCCATACCATTATAAAGCTTGGAATAGCAAGGATATTATTAAATATATCTCCAATTGTGTTCGTCTGAAAGAAGATATATACATATACACCTAGGATGGCTTGAGGGTGAGTAAATCATGGGATATTTTTCATTTTTGGGTGAATTGTCCTTTTAAAGTATGACTATTGAGTTCTTTATACAATACAGTCAATAACCATATTTTTCACCATTATATACCCACATTGCTGTATCACATGTGCTTTCCTGTTGACTTACGCTCTCATCACTGACACCGCAGACTTGTGTTGAGCATGTAGGCCATGTGTTATGAATCTACATACGACACATCAATCACTCACCCACACATGCGCACACACTTTCCACAGAGGCTTCAGTTTAATTAAAGAGTGTAAAGTCCAGGTGGCTCGGACTGTCAGCACTCCTTCTGTCTCTGTCACACACATACACACACTCACATGTATAAGTTAAGCTTCAGTGCTGTGCAGGTCTAACTGGTCCCACATGCTGGACCAAGACTAGTCCTGTGCTAAAGACCTCACACACACTTTCACTCGAATTATACTCTAAACAGCCATCACACCGGTGACCAATTCTTCTTTTAATTTCTCATGCCTATTCATTGCTTAGAACAAAAATAAGCGTCCTGTTCTTTTTCCTTCCTTTTTAGGTGAACCCTCACATAACAGTCTACCACAAAAAGGTAATCACATCTTTCAAATGTTGTTAGACCATGCAATTTTCCAGCTGATACTCTTTCGTTTCAGATGACATTAGAAAGAGTAATTCATAAACACTTTTATGAATTTGTGTGTTTTTCTGTATTCTGACAAACTCATGTGTCCCCCTTATTTTGTGTTTTCTTTTCTCTGCACAGATGAGGTTACAAAGGCATCATGCTTTGTTCACAAGCAGGTGAGAATTGTCGGTGGCGGGCCTGTACCGATTAAAGAAGGCATTTGGATGGTCAGCATACAAAGAGGGTAAGCAATTTGCAAAACATAGGTAACACTGACCATTTTACATATAATTTACAAACACTGTGGTTCACTAAGAATTGGTTACTCAAGACTAACCCATGTGTATTTATTGAAAGGTGAAGAATTAGCATGTGAATTTTGTAAGACCGTTAAATATAAAGCATTATTTTTTTGGAATGTCCTGCTTAAAATGATTTTATGCAACAGCTGTATTCAGAAATATTATTAAGAGACATTTTTAAAAGACTTTATTGTTTTTTTTATTTTTATTATGTATTTATCTTGATTTTCTATTGAATATAAAATGTATATATTGCTATGTTTTTATATATTTTTTTATTTTTTAAGAAAAATATATTTATATAGTATAGTATATAAAATATAGCATATATTATACTATATAGTATATTTATAGTATATAATTTTCTTTTTTAAAAATTTGATTTTTTTCTATTATGAGTTTGCCATGAAAATGGCATTTGCTGCTGATATGGCATTAAAGAAAGAAAGAAAGAAAGAAAGAAAGAAAGAAAGAAAGAAAGAAAGAAAGAAAGAAAGAAAGAAAGAAAGAAAGAGCATAGAATTAATCTGTTAGCATTATGTTTACTTATTAATGTGTGATACTATTAATTTGTTCCAATATATTTAGAGGAAGTCGCAGTCATTTTACAATGTTTTTGCAATTACAAAATCTTTGTATTCACTTTCCTTATATAATCCAGTAAATATACTCATTTTCTATTTTTTTTTTTTTTTTTAAATCCCATCGCCAGATTGACAGTAAAATTCCCTCCAAATAAAGTGCAGTTGTCTATGAAGTCAGTGTTCGTACAGCTCCTTAGAAGTAAAGCCCTGCGCTGTCATGTTTTATAATGTGAGAGAATCATGTTGGAGATGCGTCACTGTCTCGTGCCTCTCTGTCTCTTCAGGAGCACTCACTGGTGCGGAGGTTCTCTGGTCAGGGAGGAGTGGGTGCTGACAGACAGACAGTGCTTCTCGTCATGGTAATTATCTCCAGCCTTGCTGCACAGTCACCGTCATGCCCTGCCCGTGACCTCTGGATTCTCAGGGTCACAGGGTCAATGATCAGCGAGCTTCCAGGATTTGTTTTATGCATGTAACCCAACAAATCATAGCTGCCAATGTTTTTAGAACATGCATCTCATGGCATGAGACATCCATATATCTACATATCCACAAAAGAATTTTCATTATAGAGGTCATATAATGGTAAAATTATAGATAAAAATAGTTAATTTTACTATGAAAACAAACTGTAACATCCTCCCAAGTAAAAAAAAAAAAAATAATAATTATATATATACACATATATATATATTGAACCTAAGCTGGCTTATTCTGAACTTTTTAACTGCAAAGAGGTTGTTGGTGCAGATAAAACTTATATCGGACTAGCAAAAATGCAGTTTGTGAGTAAAGTTGATACAGAGTGCTGTAATTCATTGCACATTCAAAGAGGGTGTTGGCATGGAAGTTTTAAAGACACACAAGCAAAAACTGCCCATTAAATTTTAACCATCAGAGAAAAAGTAGAAAATGGTCACAAAAAACTTAAAACTAAACAATTGGCACAAAAAAGTAGGATATGACCTTAAAGGATTAGCTCACATTAAAATGAAAATTACCCCAAAATTTACTCACCCTCAAGCCATCCTATGTGTATATGACTTTCTGATGAACACAATCAGAGTTATATTAATAAATATCCTGACGTATCCAAGCTTTATAATGGCAGTGAACAGGACCAACGAGTATGAAGCCTAAGAAAGTGCATCCATTCATCATAAACGTATTCCACACGGCTCCGGGGGGAGTACGTTTATTATGGATGTGGATGGAGGCACTTTCTTCAGCTTCATACTCATTGGTTCTGAATTCAGGAATATCTTTTGCCTGAAACTTGAAACCATAATATTATCATATGCCTTTTCCCCCAGCGTGCCTGATCTATCGGAGTACAGAGTTTGGCTTGGTATATCCCATTTGAACGAATCGGGTGAGAATTACTTCCACAGACAGGAGAGGAGAATCTCGCACGTCATCTGTGGCCCGGAAGGCTCTAGTCTCGCTCTTCTCCGACTGACTCAGTAAGACCTGTCGATTAATCAATATGTGTATCACTAATGTATTCCACGTCTGATCTTATTAATTTGTTGTTGATGAAATGACCTCTCTGTTCCTCTTTCACACAGACCAGCACTTATAAAAGAGCGTGTCAGATTTATTCAGCTGCCCGTGGCTGACTGCCACATTCAGGAGGACACCATATGCTCTATGTATGGCTGGGGTGAGACCAAAGGTAGGTTCAACTTAAGAGCTAGTCTTCAGAGACTCCACACCACCTGACAGCTTTGCAGGTACACAACATTGCTGTCATGCTTCCGACTTAACAACCTTTCAGTGCCCGTATCATGGACAGACACTTGGTACAGAGCACCAGCCTCTATAAATGTTTTGGTGCAAACTCGGCTTTAGTTTATCATAAAGTTTGGTTCATTTGGTTCATGAGAGCAAAAACAATACATCCTCTTTAGAGTTCTAGTTTTGTTGCCAAGCACCATTAATAAACAGCTTCTGAAAGTATTCATGTTGATGATGAAAGCATTTTGGAAGTGTTTTGCGGTTTGGAACTACATGTACAATAACAGTGTGTAAGCAGGATGATGGAAGGCACATATTCATATTCAAACAAACATGCCAAATGTGAAAACTTGCATACTGTAGCTTATCTAACAAAGGCTTCTCTGGCTTTCTCAGGCACTGGACATGAGGGAACATTGAAAAGGGTTCATCTGCCCATAGTGGGCAATGAACGATGCCAGCAGCTTCACAAAGGGACTCTTCAAATAACTAGTTCTAAACTGTGTGCTGGTGGCAGAAGGGATGAAGGAGTATGTGAGGTGAGTTTATTCATCAGATTTACTCTGTAGAATAGACAGCTCAAAAGTTTATTTATTTTAAATAAACGATTGCCTATATTTAGCAAGGATGCATTAAATTGATCAAAAGTGACAGTAAAACATATACAATTGTGCTCAAAATTATTCATACCCTTTGTAAATATGACCAAAGAAGGCTGTGAAAATAAATCTGCATTGTTAATCCTTTTGATCTTTTATTTAAAAAATTTACAAAAATCCAACCTTTCATTGGAGAATAAGAATTTTAAATGGGGGGGAAATCTCATTATGAAATAAATGTTTTTCTGTAACCTGACTGTCCCTGCTAGAACTCTTATAATGGGCTGTGGTTGGATCTTCCTACAAAAACAAACATTAAAATCAACACAAAAATGTGTCACTGAGCACAAAACCAAGCTTTTGCCATTACCATCCCAGTTCCCTGACCTGAACCCTAAAGAAAATGAGTGGAGTGAACTGAAGAGAAGAAGCACCAACATGGAGCTGGGAATCTGAAGGATCTGGAGAGATTCTGCATGAAGGAATGGTCTCTGATCTCTTGTCATGTGTTCTCCAAACTCATCAGGCATTATAGAAGAAGACTCAGAGTTGTTATCTTGGCAAAAGGAGGCTGCAAAAAGTATTGAATAAAAGGGTATGATTAATTGTGAGCAATGTGTTTTAGAGAAAAACATTTATTTCATAATGAGATTTCCCCCCCCCCCCCATTTTAAATTCTGATTTTCCAATGAACGGTTGGATTTTTGTAAATTTTTAAAATAAAAGATCAAAAGGATTAACAATGCAGATTTATTTTCACAGCCTTCTTTAGTCATATTTACAAAGGGTATGAATAATTTTGAGC
This sequence comes from Megalobrama amblycephala, assembly GCF_018812025.1. Taxonomy (NCBI): domain Eukaryota; kingdom Metazoa; phylum Chordata; class Actinopteri; order Cypriniformes; family Xenocyprididae; genus Megalobrama; species Megalobrama amblycephala. The sequence continues at coordinate 22,120,200 of NC_063062.1, forward strand.
ACAACTGTACATTGTTACAAAAAAATTCAAATACATGTACTGTTGAAATGTCTATTCCTCAAAAAATCCTGAAAGTTTCATGGTTTCCACAAAAATATTAAGTAGTACAACTGTTTTGTACAGTACAACATTGATAATAATAAGAAATGTTTCTTGAGCACTAAATCAGCATATTAGAATGATTTCTGAAGGATCATGTGACACTGAAGACTGGAGCAGTGATGCTGAAAATCACAGGAATAAATTAGCCTACATTTTAAAATTGTATTAATATTTCACAATATTACTATTTTTACTGTATTTTTACTCAAATAAATGCAGCCTTGGTGAGCATAAAGAGACTTCTTTCAAAAACATTTCAAAAATCCCCAAACGTTTGAATGGTAGAATATGTCATAGACAATTTATCTTAATCGCTTCCATCTTACCTTTGTTATACTTTTGGATGTATTATTTCTAAATATTTATATTTGTCCTATTGTTTTTTTTCCCCTTTTTTATGCTCACAGAAAGACTATGGCGGCCCTCTAATATGCCAAGAGAGTAACAGTAAAGTCATTGTTGGCGTGAGCATAAATGGCAGAGGATGTGCCCGACACAACCGACCAGCCATTTTCGTGAATGTGGCCTTCTATACTGGATGGATTCATAAGGTGTTCAAACATTATCCAAACTCAGAACTAAACAACTGATGAACAACATTTTAAGATCACATGACCATTATCGAACATATGATCTGATACACAACATCAAAAATACAGAATCTCCATAAATCCATCAGCTTATTTCTTGATTTAAGGATCATCTGAACAGCTCTTTTTGAAAAAGTTCTTCAGAACTTTCCCAGCTTGGCCATGAAACATATATTCAGAAACTACTCAAAGAGCTAAAACTGAGGCTGAAACCATTGCTCTGAATTCAAGCAATTTGTACACCTAATAATGCCAGAACCGCAGAGCAAGGCGCTGGAAGACAGAGTCTCTAAAGGTTACATTCGCAACTAGCCATACGGAAAGATAAAGACTACTGGACCAAAGTGCGGACGAGCAGCCAGAATCTGTTTCAAGAATCAATAGCAATCCCTGGCCTCCAACCAAAAACCTCAAGTCCTCGAAGAGAAATCTTGCTGCAGTGTGCTTCAAAGCAATCATATGTATGTTCATCCCACACATTACCCATCAAACTAAAAATCTGGACTTCAGTTGGGATATTGGATTCAGAGACCGAGCCCAAGTTTGAGTCTGGATTCAGACCAGAACTTGATATATGAATACAAACTCTTGAGATCCCAACAGGAATCTGCCATTCCCTCATTTAAAAGCTCAAAGCTGACCGACGTACCCGCTACATATTTCGGCCTCTCCTCATCGAGAAAGATGGCTGTTATTATTATAAGTACTTGTTGATATAAAACTCTCATTAACGGTGTCATTCAAAAAGCCCCTCGATAAAGTATTAGCTGTTAGCTGTTAGCATAGCGTGTGTAGAATATCTTATGGGTAAAAGTATACACAGAAGGCTTTTTTTTTTGCGTTCATGCTCCTGATAATACTTGAAAACACACATGAGAGAGGTCACTGTGTCCCTCAATAACACCTCCTCATGTCGCCGTTTCTTCAGCATAGGTGTTTATATAGTCAAAGGTGTTCCATCCATTTCCAGTGTTGATATTTTGTCCGCAAGTCTGAACAGAGATGACATGACCTGCTTGTAATGACATGCAGCAAAAAATCGTACTTGTCATAACATATCAGCATCTGAGGTTCCCATACACTATGTTTAGTTTAGAGCGGAATTCAGAGGAGGATTTGGAAATGTGTGTTGTAAATACTGTGGTCATGGGAGTGGGGTAATCACTCCCAGTTCTTTCGTAGGTCTCATAGACCTTTATAAGATGTTAGGGGACGGTGGCCTCCTCCATTCCAGTGCCGTTTTGTGTGCTCATCGGGTGGTTTTATATATTTGTAAATATATCAGTATTAATTCCAAATGCACATTGTGTCAGTGTACGCTAAGTGTTGTGAAATACAAGAATGAGTGGGATATTTTATGTTCATTGAATCAAGCGTGTGTGATTGTGTGCAACGCTGCAAAGATGCATTGAAGCCGAAGCGTGCACCTCTGCAGGACAGAGAGCAAAGTGAGCCACATCTTGTATGCGTTCCTGTAGACGTCGGAATAAAGGCCAGTTAGGGAAATTTACAGATTAACTTAGCTCTTTTTCAGATCAGAGCCGTTGTAAGATAAATCCGAGTGATTTTCTCTCTTGTGTGGTCTTGGATCGCTCATTCCGCGAGCGCCTCGTTCTCTCGAGCTGGCCTGCCTCCAAAAACAATCAACTTGGGAAATTACCTCCAAAAATCATGTCGGCTTAAACAAATAGCTCTCTGAGTGATGGCTCGTAAGTGTTTGTATTCCAACCACTCCCGATGCTAATTATGTTGGTTAAAATGAAGGATGAGTTTAATTTGTAAGAGTCCTGAGGCACAAGTCCTTATGTAAGGACGTTGTTGAACACATTGAGATTAGTGTTACTAAAGCACAAGACAAGGTAAAAGAGTCCTTTAGTTTTACCTCATTTGGCTTTAACATTTATCAAAACAAATGTGTTTTTTTTTTTTGTTTTCCTGTAGTTGTGTTGGAACAATACGAAACCTGTGTTTAAGGAAACCTAGAAGCTGCTGGATGATGAAGCGGCTTGTTCTGAATGGGGGCAAATTCAATTGCAGTATTTGCGTCGTATTCCCCAAGCGCCTGCAATCCAGTTTAACCAGGTGATAAAATCATTGTCATTATTTTCAGTGCAAACATTACTCCTTTAAATATATGCAAATTAGGCTCATTTTGGAGTGCGCATTATTCACGAATCCCACCAATATTTGCCTATCGCAATTAAGGTCCAAGTATTACAGCAAAAGGAATTTAATTTTCATTTCAAGAGATGTTTGTGTACATTCTATATTGAGCATGGCAGTACAGATTTTGTTTGCACTGTTACTTCATTTACATAATTATTTTAGTGAATCGGGAGCTAAAACATGGAAATCCGCCACATAAAAAAAAAAAAAAAAATCATGCTTTTGGTCAATTCTTTTGATGAATAGTCAAAACTATAAAAAAAAGTCATAATTATGAGATCAAAAGTCATAATTATGACATAGAAAGTCATTTATTTGATGAAAAGTCAAAATTATGAGTTGGCCTACATTTGAGATGAAGTCGAAACTGACATAAAAAGTCGTAATTATGACATTCAGATATAGCAGAGTCAAAATTATCACAAGAAATAATTTTCTCTAGTTTGTGACATAATTATGACTTAAGTTCATTTCAATATTTATGTCAATTTTGACTTTTTATATCATAATTTTGGCTTTTTATCCCATAGTTTTGACTTTTTATCACATACATTTGACTTTTTAAGACACAAATATGACTTAGTATCTATGTCATAATTATGGGGCCTCATTTATAAAATGTTGCGTAGAAGCAGTCCTACATTTGATCTTACGATCATTTCTCAAATGTGCATTTGTGTGATTCAGACAACGAACACGCGCACAAAAAACATGCATACGCGTCTCTTCCAGATGTTAAATCTATACATTGCAAATGATCTTGAAATTGTGTGCAGCTGAATGGTTTCAGATTTCTGCCTTGTAAACGCTGCCTAATTAATGTCATTAACATATAAAGTAGCACCAGTCAACGTCCAAATAGCTTAGATTTCCAAGTGCATGCAGTTCTCCGACTCTCTGCCACAAGGAAATGTGCATACGTCTGCTTAGACCCTTTACCACGTAAAAGATTTTTTTATAAATATGAATGTTGGTGTGGATTTTAGCGTACACACACTCTAGGTTCACATGAGGCCCATAATTTACCAAAGCATGATTTTTCCCCCTTATGTGTCAAAAATGGGCTTTCAAAAAAAAAGAAGAAAAAAAAAAAAGAGAGAGAGGGGCACAGGCAGTGTGTGCAAATAAAAAGCTGCTATCAGCAGGTGCACTTAAACTCTGAATTCCTCCCTTTGTGTTTGAAAGGCCTGTGGTCCATCAGAGTTAATGTGTATTCGATCGGTTGCTCCTCTCTCTGATGTTTGTATGTGAGAAAGACGGCAAGTGTCTCGGTTCTGAATGTATAGTAAGCTGCTACGGACAATGTAAAGATGTAAAATGTTGTCTTTGTACAGTGTGTTTAATGTCTCACATATTCATGTACAGTAATATTCATACGCAATGTATTATTCTCCTCTTACTCCGACAATAGTATTTATCAACTTTGCGTGTGTTTGTGTTTATTAAAATATATATGTGCCTTTACTTCTGCATATCTGGCAAGTATCTCTCAAATAGCAATAATAAAGATGAAGAAAGTGAGAGAATAATAATAATTAAAAAAAAAAAAATCACTGAAAGTGGAAGGATTTTGCTCACTTGGTAGGTGGAGTTGTTTGTGTATGTCTCCTAAGTGCAACAGATATGAGATTTTGTTCATCATTTAGCAGATGCCCTGTCATCTAAACCATTGTACAGCATACTGAATCCACAGGTGGTCCAGAACAGCCTGGGGTAAAGTACATCAAATTAATATGTTTTTGGATACCCTTTTACTGAGACAAAATTCATATTGCTTGGTGTGAGCAGTACTAAATTTCAATAATATACTGGAGCAAAATGGTGTATGTAGAGGAAGGGGGCCTTATATCACGCAGATGCAAAAGTTAAAATCCTTAGTCTGTGTTGACCCTCTCTTTTTCTCAATTGACTATCACTTCAACATGAAATTCTGCTGCCCTCTTCTGGTGGGTTATCTTCAACAGGATGATTAGGGCTTAACTATGATTTTACTTTTTAACCCAGCATTATTAAAAATGATTTACAAACAGCTGCATCATCCTGCATTCATCCTGCCCCTTACGAAAAAGAAGTTTATTGAAGTGTTCTATTAGTGTACTTCTTTTAAACTAAAAACAAGAAAGTACTTTCAGTCTACTTAGTATGGAAGAGGATTAGGGCCAAGCAATAATAAAAAAAAATAAAACCATCTTGAGATTAAAGTTGTTAAATTTCGAGAAAAAAGTCTAAATAAAATGTTGAGAATAAACTCGTTAAATTACGAGAAAAAACTCGTTAAATTTCGAGAAAAATGTTGAGAAAAAATGTTGAGAAAAAAGTCATTAAATTCGTTAAATTACGACTTTTTTTCTTGTAATTTAATGACTTTATTCTCATAATTTAATGAGTTTATTCTCAACATTTTATCGACTTTTTTTCTCGTAATTTAATGACTTTTTTCTCATAATTTAATGAGTTTAAACATTTTATCTCGACTTTTTTCTCGAAATTTAACGATATTTTTCTCATAATTTAACAAATTTGTTCTCGTAATTTAACGACTTTTTTCTTGTAATTTAATGACTTTATTCTCGAAATGGTTTTATTTTTTTATTATTGCTTGGCCCTAATCCTCTTCCGTAACTTTGTATGTACTTTTCAGAATTATACTTTATGTACTTCTCAGAAATATACTTAAAATTGCAATCAAGTATACTTAAACTTATACTGACAGAAAAGTATAAGTATATTTGGCCTTTACTTGTACTCAATCTTTTGATCAAAATATACTTAAAAGTATAATTAAGCATTAAAAGTATACTTGACTTGTAGTTTTGTTTAATCTTTTGATTGAGTAGGCTAAATATACTTTTTCTTATTTTCTTTTTACATAGTTTGACATACAGTACATAAACTTACATTGTTTGAAAATATTGATTTATAAAGAAACAGATATGTTCCTAATTCTGAGTATCTGGATTTTTTGTAGGCTATAGTCCACTGGTAGTGTACATAGGAATTTACTTCAGATCTACTTAATTAACTCTTTCATGGCCACCGACTGAATTTTTCTAGCTATCCATATTTTCATTGTTGTACGAAAGAGGGCACTATTACGCATCTTCTAGTACAGAATCCTCTTCAAAACACAAGAGAAGAAGAAGCTGAAGCAAGCGATAGAAGATTGCTTATGCAAAAGTCATAATTAAAAGTTATCATCAAACATTAAACTGCATTTAAATCACAACTGCCTAATGTTACTGAAAGAAATGATGAACCCATAATAAGGAAATGACTGTGAAGCTTTGGGAGTGTTAATGGACTCTATCTAGCCTACTCTATCTGTGTTTTGATCATCATTCTGAATCTGATCCAGGCGTAGTCTTTGACAAAAAAATTATATTTTCTCAACTTTTTGTTTGAAATGTTGCCTTTCTTTATGAAACTTACCCTCATTAAAGTGTTGATAAAAAAGGATGCATGCAATAAAATGTTTTTACAGTTATATTATACAGATATATTTCAGTATAAAAAAATAACAACTAAATTGGAATATATACTGAAAGTGCAAAAATAATATATAATAAAGAGTAAACTATAAGTATGATGTTGTTCACTTAAAGAAAACTTAGAAGTATACTTGCAGTATAAAACTACTAAACTAGTAGTGTACAGAGAGTACACTTCAAAGTGTACTTTCATAAACTAATAAATGTACTACTAGTATTAAAATAGTAAACTATTAATATGCTTTACTTTATTTGTAGTGCAGATGCAGTACAAATGAGAAACGGGGTCATGAACTAGTTGTGCACTTTATGTTACACTTATAGTACACTTAAACGTATACTTCAATTTGGCCAATTTAGTCCCAAGCAGTATTGAAACAGTACATTTACAAGTTTACTACTAGTACACATTGATATTAGTATACTTACTACATAAAGTATACTTAAAAATATACTTGAACATTACTTAAGTATACTTCATGAAATGAACTTAAAGTATACTTCTTTTTTGTAAGGGGCATCATAAGACAAGAACCTCATTATGTGGCTTGTTGATTAACTAAATAGAATTACATCTTTGGGAAACCAGAATATCACTCACTTTTGACTTGGACAATTAGACAACCACCTAGCAATGCCCTAGTAGTATATTTAAATCACTTTAGCAACCATATACCATAGCAATGCCCTGGCAGCCATCTTTGCATCATGGTTGTGTTCTGTGTGCAATATTCACTTTTGAAGAAAATGTAAAAATTTAGTTTATGTAGACATATAATGCCTCTGTGTTAAAATAGACACACACACACACACAAATGTACTTTTACAGTAATTTTCTAACCAGCAGAGGGCAGTGTTGCTTGACACCCAGAGGTTCAGCCTTATGGGAAAAAGTTATTGATTTGGAGTTGATGAATCTTTTTTTTTTTTTTTTTTTACAGAACATTGCATTATTGCATGTTTATCATAAGTGATTTATCCATGCACCATTATAATAAACCTCTTGCGGAAGCTCAAACGTGCTGCGTAACACACGAGAATGAACCTCATTGATTCTCGCACACGTCAAGCAAACATGCTTGAGCTTCTGTTTACCACAACTGATGTGTGAGTTGATGAATGTTTATATGTGAAAAATTCAATCTGTTCATCATATAAAGCGATCATGTCTCTTCAGAAAATTTGGACTAAACCGCTCAATTCCTATGGATTAGTTTTACAATCTCTTAATGAACTTTTTAAAGCATCAAAGTGGTAGTCACATAGCTGTCTATGGAGGGACAGAAAGCTCTCAGATTTCATCAAAAAGACCTTCATTTGTGTTCCGAACATGAATGGAAGTCTTTGAACTTGCTTTGAAGCACATCATCATGTTTTACTGGATGGGATAAATCAACATTTAAGTAAGTAAAATGCCCAAAATATTTTAGATTTTGAGCTTGTAAATGTCAATGTTGTAATTTTACAACCCTGGGTGAAAAAGGGTAGCAAAATTTGCTTGTGCACCTTGCACATTACATGGATGAATTGTACTTCTCAACTGTTCTATGTGAAATAAATACTAATAGAAACAATGTTTTTGATCATTCACAAGTTTATTATTAGTGTATATAAAGGCTACTGTTATGGGGCTACATAAGCAGTACATCCTGCAAATGAACCCTTAAGCCCGGAACACACCAAGCCAATGTCAACGAACTAGTGGCGATGAAAGCAGACTGCAGGGTTGGCTCATGTCGGCAGCGTCTGGGTCCAAAGTTGCCCTGACACACCAAACCGACGCTCGACACCCGACGGCCAAGTAGCACGTCCGTTCTGCGCCTGCTTAAGAAGAAATGCCTTTCCATACCAGCAGGTGGCAGTAGCTAAACAGCCAATCAGAATGATCAGATGGCCCGATTGACCGACGATCTCCGACGCTGATTCAACATGTCAAAGCAGACGAGGACCAACTTCAGCCGACGGTGCGGAACACACTGAGAAAACTTAGTCGGCCGACCGTCGGCTTGGTGTGTTCCGGGCTTTAGATGTTCTCTACATTAGTTCAGACAGAAAGTGAATATACTGAAATTCTTCTACCCAACAGACCCAACGTTGCAATATTTCCCTAAAAACTTACTAAAATATCAAAAAATTATAAAAACCTATTTATTTCTGCATTAGAGGCCTCCTACAACAACATGTAAAAGGTGGGAATTCTTTTTTACATATTTTTCTATATTTGGGTGTTTGAAGGGTTAATGTGTTTAGCCTAGAATATTTCTATATTTAGAGATACAATACATTGTGTCTCTGTTTGTTAAAGATTATATTTTTTAATATTAATTATTCCTGCGATAGAAAATGTTATGCCACCAAGATATAAGGGGGCCCTTGAGTTTGCTATAGCTCTAGGGCCCTATGTGTTGTTAATGCGGGCCTGGTGCTGAATGTACCTTTTCCTGAGAGTTACACCAACAACACCCTGGGGTCGAATAAAAACACTTTTAAAAATGCTGACCTGTTTCCTCAGCCTGTTTGCTCATAAAACGAAGGTGTTAAGCACCGTTTTTATGGAAAGGGACAGGACGGTTTAGTTGGAAAGTGGCTTTCGGGAAGACACTCTCCACGGGGAAGCAGCAATAGATTAGAGCGGTATGCTGTCACCTTGTGTTCAGCTCCAGCAGCCCGTTTTCCTGAGTTAACCTGGGGTTTTACAGGACATCGGGCGCGGACACTACAGGAAATGTGGCAAAGCTAATTAGCAGAACAGTGGCATAGCTGGACAAACCATGTCTGTCATAGGGTGTAGTGTCAGTCTGCGACCACTGGGTGGTGGTGATGCCCCATCAATGAGACTGTTCTAACCGATCCGCTGATGTAATAAGGGTATCTGAATGATTAGTTTTGAACAGCTTGGTTCCTCTCTCTCTTTGTTAAACCCATGCAATTTATGTATCCAGCCAGCAGTGGAAAGGAGTGATGTACTTTGATCTCTCTCTTCTCCGTTCAGTGCGAAGGTTGACGCTGTGTTTATTATGCTGAAGCTCTGTAGTGTGTGTCGTGTTGGCCTTGGCTGGGTTTTAATCAGCGATCTGAGCTCAGGGACAGCAGCCAGTACCCTGCAGGGGTGGCATTGCTAAAATTGAAGGTGGACAGATGAGTTAAATACAAGCTACACAGCTCAGCAGGATCACATACGACAAGAGCTCAGCTCTTCACACAAGGATGAAGAGCTCAGCTAATAGCGGATCCATGTAGTGGCATCTGGTACCAGTGCTTTTGCTCTCAGGACATACAGCCTAAACACTACTATTCAAAAGTTGTCTTATATGCTCACCAAGGCTGCATTTATTTGATCAAAATTACAATAAAACAGTAATATTGTGAAATATACGTTTACAATTTAAAATAGCTGCTTTCTATATAGAGGGTATGCACGTGACGTCACCGTCGACCGTTAGGACTGCGGTTACACGCTGAGTGGCAAAAGACTGAGCAGCAGCTTTGGTTTTCAGCGTGAATGTCGCGAAAAAACACACAAAACACATTCAAAACGGGAAAGAGCTTTGCGGCTGACTGTACAAATAGATTTGACACAAACCCTGAGGTATATATTTAAAAACTAGAGAAAGCAACAGAAAAAGAAGCAAATGGATCACTGCAAGTCACAGAAACAGCTGGACTCCAGGCAAAGAAACATGGATTTGCAGTTATCATTTTGTGTGGAATTGTTGGATTTTGAGGTAAAATCATACCTTATATATTGTATTGTTATATATTTTGTTGACGACTCATCAATTAAATATTTTCCATCTTATATTATGCATAATTGGGTGTTTTTAAATAAACAACACTGTCAAAAACTATAGCCTAGAACTATAGCCTATGTTTTAGGGCTGGACAATATGACGATATAACATTGATATAAGTGATTAAGCAGATTTAAACCTACCGATATTGTAGTTATATAAAATATTCACAGCCAGATTTGCTTTATGTATTTCCCCGGCGTCAAATCAGGCACATATAAATGTCAGGAAACACGACTCCTGGCTGCATGTCAATATCCATGGATTAGGTTTATTTGACAAGTTGTAAGAAACACTTTCGAGTCCCACCTTTAGGGTAATTCGTTAGTTTTACTCGCGTTTTCGCCGTTTCTCCTATTAATCCAGTTAAGCAGCAGGTTCTCTTGCCACTCAGTCCAGCTGAGGGAGCGCGTTTTCGGCGGGAAAGTGACGTCGACGCATACCCTCTATTGCAGTGGTTCCCAAACTTTTTAGCGTGGAGTACCCCCTGAAGGGATTACCATCCTTCTGCGTACCCCCTCTCTTCGACTGCAGTCACACCTTTACCATTAAGGGACAATATTTGACCCCTAAATTTATTTTCCAGTGCATTTTTTTTTTACCTTTATGAATAACTTTATAAAATAAATAATGTTTTAAATAAAAATGTTCAATAGAGAAATATGCAATGATGGTAAAACTAAGTAAAACTTTTAAATATTAAACTAAAACCGCCAGTAGGTGGCAGCAAGTCACTGTTTTTATGAGTGAGTCATCGAGTCATTCATTCAGTAACGAAGCAAGTGGCTGTAAATGAATCATTGAATCATTGACTCTCACAATTCGTTCAAAGCCGCAGAATTGTTCGCGAAACACAGAGATGTGTTGTAGTTCTGCTGTGGTTTTCGTTATTATTTCATTGCAAAATAGAGTAAATCCTGGCAGTACTATGTTTAAAATGTACGTTTTGTTTTTTGACCTGTTGTATAATAATGTCACGTTGGCAGTCATGTGGATATTTGGGTACAATTGCATTCTTGCTCGTTATCATCATTAAATACAAGAACTCACACAAGGTATGTTTTTGTACCGGAGAAAGTTTGAGTCTTAAATCTAAATTAATTCATTATCCGTGTCTATATTTGTTCTTCACGCGAGTAAGTGCTAAATCCCCACTTTTACAAAGCTGCATTGTCGAGAACGACAGTAATTTAGCGCGATTTAAGGCAGCAGATTCGGCACGCAATCTATCACATGCATTCTGCTTGTGTGGATACAGTCATTTTTGACTGCAAATGATGAGGTAATTTGATTAAATGTACTGGATTTACGACATTTTGGCAGTTAGAAATACATGCTCTATTTTAATATTATTTTAATGTAGAATTAAATGAACTACTCACCATTTTGTTCGCGTACCCCCTTTTGTCACCTCAGGTTCCCCCAGGGGTACGCGTACCCCAGTTTGGGAACCACTGCTCTATTGTAATATCGGCTATGTTAACATGTAGGCTAATTTATGCCTGTGGTAAAGCTGAATTTTCAGCACCCATTAATCCAGTTTTCAGTGTCACATGATCCTTCAGAAATCATTCTAATATGCTGATTTGCTGAAAAATAGTTCTTATTATGTTGAAATGAGTTTTGGCTTATAAATATTTTTGTGGCAACTGCTTTTTTTGTAACATTTGTAAATATGTAGCTATGTCTTTACTTTTTTGTTCAATTTAATACATCTTTGCTGAATAAATGTAGGCCTATTCATTTCTTATTGTAGCCTACTTTTCACGTCTTCCACAAAAATATTCAGCAACTGTTTCAGAATTAATTAGAAATGTTTCTTGAGCACCAAGAAACGATTTCTGAAGGGTCATGTGACACTGATAGGCTAACTCAAAGCCACTGGAAGGCAAGCCTGCAACCTTTAGCCAAAAAAGCGTAACGGCTAAAGCTAACGCTCCGCCCCCCGCGGTACGCAGGGAGGGAGACCGGAGGCTGTTTTTTGAATGGAAGTCAATGCATGAGAGGCTTCACTATGCTGATAAACACCTTTTGTGGGGAAATAGCTAATCATTTAATTAATGGACAGCCTGTTTGCTAATCTTCAGAATGTTTTACACTAAACCATACTTTCTTTGGGAACTATATGTATATTTTAGCATGATAAAAATGTATTTTTTAAAGGTCCCATTTTTCGTGGTTTTTTGAAGCTTTGATTGTGTTTATAGTGTGCAATATAACATGTGTTCATGTTTCGCGTGTAAAAAAAAAACAGTATTTTTCACATAATTTACTTATCTGTATTCCGCTGTTTCCACTGTCATAAAAACGGGCTGATGACTTCCTTGTTCTATGAAGTCCCTCCTTCAGAAATACGTAACGAGTTCTGATTGTGCCAGCGGTTCCTGTGTTGTGATTCGACAGCAGCTTAGCGCTCCTTGCCCGGAAAGGTCACGCCTCTTACCATAACGTGGAGATGCACGCGCTCAGTGTTATTGTAAACGTCTTTAATTTTACCCTATCAATTTGAGCCGGAATCAGACCCGGTGATTGGACTGCGGGATGAAAATAACAGCATTTCGACGACATGGCGACAAACACACTCCACAAACGCAACTCTTGCGTATTCCTGTGGGCGGAGGTTAGTCAAAAAACTGTTTTAGTGATGTCATTAAAGAAGGAAGTAGAGGGATGTAGTCCAAACTGGCCGTTCGATGTAGGCGACTTCTGTTAAATAAAATATCTCGCTTGGCATTGAACTTTGAGCTTTAAAATTTTACAGATTTTATTTATACTCTAACAACAACATTACACACTAACTAAAGTTTGAAACATGGGATCACGAAGAACGGGACCTTTAAAGAGAAGGCAGACTAGGGAAAGTTGCGACTGACGTCACTGCCATTAGCTACATGATAGGCTGAGAGGTGCCACATCTGATTAAGTTAGCCGTTACGCTTTCTCCAATGGTAAGAGATACAGACCCTCTTATCTCCCCATTATATACAATCTCTGGCTAACTGGAGTAATGGTGCAATCAAGTAATGTCATAAAGATTGTATTTATGAGCTGAACACAAATGAACGCCACCACAATGTCGTAAATACTAGTGGGTACGAGTCTAATCTGTACGAGTTGGGGGCGTGTCAATGACAAACATGGCGGAATACCATAATACTTATAGGTATTTAGCAGTGACATTGTCAGACTTTTCTATTTACAGCGAAGTAAGTTAATTGCCTGCACAAAATATGATAGCGTTATCATATAACAATATAATATGTAACGATAAAGGCTTAATAAATTAATTAAAACCATAAAAACACACCTGATGCACTTCTTTGTTGTTCATTTTCTAGAAGTATTAGTGCTGTAAATTTGTACACCGCCATCTTACTCCAACGAAAGTGACTTGAACTCACCACCTGCCATTGTAAGCACGACTTCCCACCTCATAAATAGGAACTTACCAGGAGGACTTTAACACACCATCTGCTGAAAAGCCAACTTAACAATATGTTTAACATTTCACAATATTTTTATATTTTATTTTATTATTGATCAAATAAAAGCAGCAATGAGGAGCATAAGACACTTCCATAATATAGCATATTTTGAGTGAAATGGGTTTCCAAAACAATAGACCACATGACTTAGGCTACATAGTATGAACAAGATAGTATGAACTACATAGTATGAACACCGACTTTTTTTTTTTTTTCAAAATGTAATCTTTTCATTTAGAAGAAAAAAGTCATACAGTTTTGGAATGACATGATGGTGAGCAAATTATTTTATTTACATATTATTTTATTAATTATCTATTCTTTATTCATTATCAGTTTTTTTTTTTTTTTTTTTTACTTTTGGTATGAACTATTCCTTTAAGAAAGTAACTATGGTCCATTTTGATTTTATGCTGACTTTAAATGCTATCTGATCACAAATTTTTAGGCAAATCCAAAGGCTTTGTGTTCATTTTTGTCATCATCGTGGCCATCAGCATTGTTCTCGTAATGTAATTATCTATCATACATTTTCATTATAATTATAGTTATAATCATCATAATAATGGTCACTGACACTATATTGTGCTTCTGCTGTATAATGTCCTTGCAGTTCTAATGGAAAGGGGAGGATGGAGATTGTTGTTCTTGATTGGCTGGCAGCTGAGTACAATGAGATGCAGTTCAGATAATGAATCAATCTTATTGTCCATATTTTCTTTTGTACTTTAATAATCTCCTGACACATGCTGAAGAGAGTGTTATATATAAGCTGATTAGTCTGCGACAATGTGTCATTGTTGCCTCAAGAAGATCGTAAATTGCGACCCACCGCATGCGTCACAGCGTGTGGCCTGTGATGTGGCAAATCAAATAGTCTTCGGTCCAGCAGGGAATACTCCAGCTATGATAAGAAAAAAACATTTCAAAAGTTGATGTTCTTTACTTCCTTGTCTGTACAAAGGCAGTTTCTTAAGGACATAACACACTGATGTTTCGAAGTTTATATGCCAGCACAGTTGCAGGTATGGGGAGAGGCTTTCTCAGTCTGGAGAACATTTAATTGGAAAAACGTCTGTGCAGTGCACAATGAGTCATCAATATATTTGGTCCGTTTTCACAGAAAGGGGAGACTGTAAATTGTACATTTGAATTATGTGAACATTTAGGAGTATACTATAAATTTTATGCATTCATGCAGCAAATTATCAATGTTTCTTGGTCTTCTCTTTGACTGAAGCACTATGGAGTTACATTTGTGTCTTTTTATGCAATCAAACATACTCTGTTTGATTGCATGCAGAGCAAAAACAATTATATTGTAATCAAAAACAAAAGATTGCAAATAAAATGCCAGATGGCTGCTACAATACTGCTCTCAGAGTCAGACTCGCGGGACTGGGTAGTGGGTGTGACTGAATTATTTCGCCAAGCGAGAGTGACCAATAATAGAAAAAGGTCTTTCATTCTGGTGCTTAGATACTGCCTACTGGAATGCAGCTTTACTTGGATTCAAAAGCTTTTAGACTCACAAACAATGACAGCAGAACAGAGAGCATGCGTGATGAAAACTACACAAAGAAAAACAAATATGACACTGAAAGTGTTAGTTTTGTTAAGTTTTGTTATCAATTACTTTAGTAATTTAAACAGTAGATAGTTATTTTTGCTCTCACAACCATTTTGTTTAATTGCATAAAAAGACACAAATGTAATTCCATAAAGCACAGGCTCTACTTTTCAGCACAATGTTAACCTCACAAAACCTTAAATCCCAACAGAATATTAAACAGATCTCTCAAGATCTCAGCAGAGGATGATTAAACAACCCAAAAACAGCTTTGTCAGCTTCACTTATTACAAACCAGATTGACTTTATTTTCATATACGCACAAAAGTCCTTATTGAGAATTAACATGTTTATCTGTTGATGATTTATTGAAAATAATAATGTGTGTAGTCGCCATTATGATGATCATTGTTCGCTTTATTAGGGGTCTTGATCCATTATGTTTTCATCTGGCTGCTGTACAAAAATTTGAAAGTGTGATATTATATCATATTATAGACAACATGATGTGTCCAAATTTAAATAATTGGCTTTTATATTGTAATTCAACTAAATTTAAATGAAATCTTTAACATATGTTTCTGAATATTTATTTAGTTAGCTTTTTGCTACCCACTATTACTGTTATATGTAAATCTGAAGAGAAACATTTCCAGTTCATATTGTTAAAAAATAGAGTTGTTTAACTTGTTAATTATTGCAATAATCATATTTTTCTACAGTTTCTGCATATATTTTCTGCAGCGTCCCTTTTGCAGCCCCAAGTTTGAATCAGTAATCCTACAATGGCTACAACCTACCTGCCTTTTAGGACTACTTGGTGAACCTAATGAAATACTCATAAGCCAAGCTGAAAGTATATAATTTGCCTCTTTAGTGTGTGTTATTATGTGCAAACTATTCAGATTGTTCTTACACCCCGAGGATGAATGATCGACTTGGAAGAATGTCTAGCTATCTTACAGCATATTGAACGGATTGTACTTTCATCCTTCACAGTCTCTCGTCCTTTCACATCAAATTTAATATGCCGTCTGCTCTGTCTAATGTCTATGCTGTACCAGAAGTCTGGCTTGACATAAATATAACATAGTGTGCTGCTTGGTTCCTCATGTGATGTTTTCCCATGTCCTCCTTTAAGACATTAGTGCCCTTTCTTCCAATTTTCCCATCATCCCACGTTAGGAGTCGACATACAGGCTCTGCCTTCCGGCTGAATTCGGTGAGCATTCGCTCCTCCGTTTCTGTTCGTTTCTGCCTGTCCGATGCTCTGAGGTGTAAAATAATAACAGATATGTGCCGTCTGAGGTTGAAAACATCCACGTTGATATCGAGCGGAGTAAAATCAATATGTGTCGAGCACGAGTATCTCAACCCGAGACCCCAGGCATGCTTTTGAAGGTGTTGTGGGCGCCAGGCGGAGGATGAATGTCAGTCAGCAATCGTCGTCATGGAGACTCAAGGGCCAGGTGGCAGGTGTCCTGAGGTCATCACGCAGCCAATCAGGACTTAATGATGTGTGAATGAGACTGACCGAGTCATCACTCTATTAGCAAAGAGAAAGGTCTGGATCCGCTGCATCAACATGTGGAAAGTAGCAGTGAACTGTGGAAATTAATGTTTTAACCAAATGTAGACATCTGTAGTCCTGTTTTTTGAATACGGCATGGCACCAAAATAGCAGGGAATTCATCTGTCAGACATGTTGAAATGCCAGCTGTTATGAATGTCCTGTGGCCTGAATCATAATTTATGACCTGTCAGTCTATGCGGCCGAGTAGAATCTATTGCCATAAAGACATACAACACAAAATGGCAGCCTAGGTAGAAATGGTCTAAAAATGAGCGCAAGATTACATGAATAAACATTTATCTTTCCTGTTTATCACAATTGCTTTGCACTAAATTTGGAAGTAGTGATCATGGGTGAAGAAAATCTAAGCTAAACTAAGGGTAAGTTTGTTGTTGTTGTTGTCCGTCAGAGTGGATCTAAACCTCACATGACAGGACCGCTGTCTAGCAACCTGTTAAAGGCACTTCAAACTGATAAACAAAGTTTCAATCTCCCTTTTTGCCAAGACACCTTAAACTGCGTCACACAGCCCTAATTCCCCTTCCAGAGATATCTTATCTATGCAACACAGTTCAAATTTTTGAACTGTTTGGCAGGCCATTAGATGGTGATGAAACACTATAGACTGCATGTGTAATGCCTATGTGCATGACGTCATCGTTTTCACAGATTCACGTTTTTATTGTTTACATGGAAACCGTTTTCAAAAACTTGCACTTTGAAACCCATTTTCAAATGTTTGCGTTTTCAGACCATCAAAACTCTGTATACGCATAAAAGGAATAAAAAGTTTTCCATTTTTAGTTGAAAATGGTGTCATGAAAACGGCCCCTAATTCTAAATATAAGTTCACTGGTAATGGGGAAGTACATACAGTCATATTATTAAATGTCATATTAAAGGTGCTCTAAGTGATCCTGGGCAGAGTAACTTTCTGTTGACGTTCGAAGTGTTGTCAAACAAAACAGAGGCTAGCTAGACCCTCCCTCCTCCTCCTCCTCCCCTCTGTGCTTCCTGAAACAGTCATTAACGCGCATTTAAAATCATTCTTGTCGGTTATTGGCTGGAGCGTTTATTATGTTTCATGGTCCAGGCTGCACCAGTTTGTTTTTGTTGCCGTTTTTGGAGCTTGTGGCGACTACAGAGACCGCGTTTTTTTACAGTGTGTTCAGGGGACAGGCAGCTAACTGACAGTGAGGAGATGTTTGCTGTATGTGACAAAAAATGTTGAGTAAAGTCAAACTTTACTCATTCTGGGTCGCTGAGAATGAAAATTGTGCTTAAAATCGTTGATTGGCTATAGTTTTCAAGATATGCTATTGGGTCAGTATACAACTTGGGAATGGCGGAGGATAAGTGAGTAATAAAGGGAAGGGGTCTCAATTGACCCTTCACAGGGAGTTTGATTGACAAGCGATCTAACCAATCAGAACGCCGAATCCGCCATTTTGTCCGACAAAGCAGTCAGTAGTTAGAAGATTAACCTCGGCGGAGTTAAACTTGAAAAATTGTGTATATTGACGTCTTTCCACGTTTGAAACAACATTCTTTCTCATGTTCATTCATGTTTATTTGACGCTATAAATTGACTCGTGGTAAGAGATGATCGGTTTACAAGCCTCTTGAGCCGAAGCGCTACAGCAATCTGTCACGACACATTAAAGAGCCACAAAACGGTTTTTATTGTTTGAATTTCTTAAAAAATTACACAGTTTGAAAGCTGGGACTTTGTTTAAGATCATAAGTAACCCACTTTGTCTTGTCTGTCGACGTGTTGTCAGTGTCCTCTTTGCTCCGCGATGTATTTTTCACTGTGTGTGGCGTGACAGCACCACGGCTTGTCGGACAAAGCAACAGTAACTAAGGGGGGCGGGTCTTTGCGAAGGGTCAATTTAAAGGTGCTCTATGTACGTTTTTGACTGCACTAAAGCATAAAAATACCTTAATATGTTTTCAGATATTTATTAAACATGCTGAGTTCACATACTCCTTTCTCTGAAAACCATTGCTACAGCCAGTTATTTTACTTTGAAATTTGCTTTCTGTGTAGGAATTTCTGTTTTTGTTTTGGTCTGTGCAAGACCACGTTGCCAATTTACCCAATAGTATTTCGCCACCCCGGGTTGCCAGTTGGCGGAAAACACATGCAGTGAATTGCAGCCTTGGAAGCCAGCGAACAAACTGGGTCAGAGATCGCAGATTCTACCCGACCTAAAAAGCCTCAGCATCCATCTAAAATCTCTATGAACGGGAGCATATTAAAATGCGATATCAACTCATCATAAATCTATAAATCAACTAATTATCTTACAGTAAGTCTCCTCGCCTTCCAATGTCAATTGAGCTCGCTCCTGTTGCGTGTCTTCAAACTGGCAACTAGGGATGGGCATATCGATATGAAGTATCGATATATCGATACTGACGTTGAATATCGAAAGTATCGATACTCAAATAAAAATATCTATACTAAGATGTGTTTTTTTTAACCAGTGATTTTGTTTAATTAACAATAAATGTAATGCATACAATATGTACTGAATTGGACAAATAACCTATGTTAGTGAATAATTGTTGTAGAACTATTTTCCTGCTCATCTGAACACACGCAAATGTTGCAAGTAAGAACCAATCAATCACAGAAAGTGTTCGCTCACTGCCGACACTACATTCAAACAGCTGTATGCGTTTAACATTGTAAGAAACCATTGATGCTTTTTGGGAAACGCAGCCCAGAACGATGCTTAACAGAAAACGGAACAACATAATATGTTTGAGTTGTTTCACAACAAACAACATGAAATAGTAGCCTACATAGTTTTTGCAATTACATTTTTTAAAATTGAACATTAAATGTTCGTATTGATGTTCTGTTCTGTAACTACACTTTCAGAATACAAAGTTTGCATTTTATGGGTGCAACAGCCTGTCACTGGCAGTCCCTTATGAAAATGGACCATTACTACAGTGACCATAGTTCAGCTAAGTATTTGTAGATTTCGATGGTTACCACTACAAGTAAACATTTTAACCATGTGTAAACAAAAATATAATCTAATAAATTGCAATTAAGGCATATTGAATGTTAAAATACCTTTCAAATATAATGTTAAGTGGGTACCATTACCCATTTTACTCATAGTAATTCAATAATTTAGGGACTTAAATTATTAATAATTTAATAACTTAAATTCAGATTAGAGGTATCGTATCGGTATCGATATCGGTGATTTTGGCCTTGAAAGTATCGGTATTGTATCGAAAACAAAATAAGTGGTATCGCCCATCCCTACTGGCAACCCGTGTGATCGTCGAATCTGAGGAGGAGGGGGCAGGGCAAACAATATTTTGAATTTGGACTGCAGTACCCATTTCAACCACTAGCTGTCATTCTTACATAAAGCACCTTTAAACCAAAAATGATTAAATAACATCCTTGAGTGGATCTATAAATAAATCTATGCCTGGGTTTGGACAGTACTTGCTTTTTAGGCAAAATAATGAATGATGCAATCTGAAGCGGGTATTGTGTCATACATAATATGAATTTCAACATGCTATTCCTAGAAATCCTGGATGATGCAATCATAATGAAGCGTACATCACTCTGCTGAACAAATTGTCCCATATCAGCTCTAGAAATCATACAGCAGGGGTGCAAAACTCGATTCCTGGAGCCCTGCAGAGTTTAGATCCAGCACTGCTCCAAAACACATACGTTTTCAAAAAAGTCTCAATGACTTGATTAGCTGAATCAGGTGCATTTAATTGGGGTTGAAGCTAAACTCTTCAGGGCCGTGGCTCTCCAGGAGTTTCGCATCCCTGTCATAGAGTGCCATGCTCTCATTTGAAGTGTTTAATTTTGCAAACTGACACATTTCTGTTTAGTCAAAGTGAGCCTCATACTTGTGTGAACAGTGCTGATAACATCAAATGGAGCCCATTAATGCTTGTAGACTATTGCTGGACAGTGAAAGGGATGCTCCATTTAATGACTACAAGAGACAAGCCAAGAAGCTCTGAGTAGACACCGAATAGGACTAAACTATGTACATAATAGTTTCTTGCCTATTTTTCATAATAAATTTGATTTATATAACCTTTTTGCTTATTTTTAAAATGTTTACATAAACAGGACAGGTGACATGTACTATCTACACAAGATACATAGACGTAAAATGTAAAAACTTAAATTGGAAACATTACCCAGTAACAGTAGTTGTTTTAATGGTCATATTTGAATTTAGCTCACATCAAAATACATAATAAATAGCACATTTTATCTCTGAAGCAGACAACTTCTAAAAAATTGATCACATTTTTAATTTTTATGTTTATATTTTTAACCACTTCTAAAGCAGCATCAGTCTTGTATTTGTTAGCATTTTTTCTGCAAAAGACATTATCATATTTTACATAATGTAGGCTATGCACTAATATGAGATGCAAATGAATTTTCCATGATTCTGTTCAAATTGTTGCTGAGATGCAATGTGTCAAGAAAGAAAAATATTTTTTCTGTAAGTACACATACAGTATAAATAAACATGCATAAATTGCTCCATGCAAAAACTTGAAATATTCTCTTTAAATTGCCTTATTTATTGTTGCTTCACTGGATGCCAAGGTAAGTGAATGTAATATGATGGTAGCTCTATTTAGAGCTAATTAATTCTGTTAATTCTAAGAACATCTGATTTATGATCAGTTTTGTAGAAGAACAATAGATGTACAAAGAAAGTCAAATATCTTCCATTATTCTTCTAGTTAATCATGTGACCTAAACACCCCCAAGGGTCAGACCACTAAATATTCATATCTAACTTTTATAAACAGAATGGTTTTTGTGATTTTTTTATTTTTATTTCTGAGTTCTTTGAAACTTTCTTATTCACTGTAAACATCAATGCAGTCTATCTTTAGACGAATAAAAGAACTCAATAGTCCCAAATTATGTAACATTTTGCCAGTGTTCTGAAGGGGAGCATGAAACATAATAATTCTTTCTTGTTCTCGTATTTATAAACTCTTAAATGAGATTCAGAATGAGGAAGACGATAATAATGATAACAGCAAGGACAGGTAGGACAGGTAAATGAATAAAATGTTAAATGTGTAGGACAATGGCCGACAGCTTGAGATCTAATCTTTTTATGTTGTCTTTAAACACCTGTACAGCTATCAGACAGATACAAATGAAGGTCCTCTTGACAAGAAACAGTAAATGACACTGTAAATAAAAATTAAGTGTCCTTGTGCTTCAGTTGTCAGCAATAGAAGTTTCTGACAGTACAGCTGTCGTCCATTGTGTAATGTGTGTAATGTGAAATATAATTCAAAACAGACAGATTACATAGTGGTCCTAATAAAGTCCAGTCCTTGTCAGTGCTCTTTAGAAATTTACAACATTGTACATAGGCCTATATGCATGTATGTACAGTATGTATGTGTGCAAGTATAGTGGCATTTCTTTTTTATGTGAAGTAGAGAAGAAAAAACATCAATTCAAAATTCATTGCACTTTGACCTTTGATCTTTAAGACCAGTGGCTAGTAGTTTAGGGCTCTTTCATGTACAGGTGCTGGTCATATAATTAGAATATCATGAAAAAGTTCATTTTTTTATTGTAAATTATTTAAAAAAATGAAACTTTCATTTATACTAGATTCCCTACATGTAAAGTAAAACATTTCAAAAGTTTTTTTAAAAAATGTGTTGATTAGAGCGTACAGCTAATGAAAGTCCAAAATCCAGTATCTCAAAATATTAGAATATTTACATTTGAGTTTCATTAAATGACCATCCCTACAGTATAAATTCCGGGTATCTCTTGTTCTTTGAAACCACACTAATGGGGAAGACTGCTGACTTGGCAATGGTCCAGGACACAATCATTGACACCCTCCACAAAGAGAGTAAGTCACAGAAGGTCATTACTGAATGTGGTGGCTGTTTACAGAGTGATGTATCAAAGCATATTAAATGCAAAGTTGACTAGAAGGAAGAAATTGGGTAGGCAAAGGTGCACAAGCAATAGGGATGACCTCAAGCTTGAGAATACTGTCAAGTAAAGCTGATTCAAACACTTGGGAGAGCTTCACAATGAGTCAAATGAAGCCGGAGTCAGCGCATCAAGAGTCACCACACTCAGACATCTTCAGGAAAAGGACTACCAAGCCACTTCTGAAACAGAAACAATGTCAGAAGCATCTTACCTGGGCTAAGGAGAAAAAGAACTAGACAGTGAACAGTGGTCAAAAGTCCTCTTTTCAGATAAAAGTACATTTTGCATTTCCTGTTGAAATCATGGTCCCAGAGTCTGAAGGAAGACTGGAGAGGCACCGAATCCAAGCTGCTTGAAGTCTAGTGGGAAGTTTCTTAAGTTAGTAATGATTTGGGGGGCCGTGACATCTGCTGGTGTTGGTCCATTGTGTTTTATCAAGTGCAAAGTCAATGCAGCCATCTTCCAGGAGATTTTGGAGCACTTTATGCTTCCATCTGCTGACAAGCTTTATGGAGATGCTGATTTCCTTTTCCAGCAGGACTTTAGCACCTGCCCACAGTGCAAAAACCACTTCCAAGTGGTTTGCTGACCATGATATTACTGGGGTTTATTGGCCAGCCAACATGCCTGACCCATGAATCTATGGGATATTTTCAAGAGAAAGATGAGAAACAGTCGATCCATCAATATACAGATGATCTGAAAGCTCAATAGTGCCTCAGCAGTGCCACAGGCTGATCACTTCCATGCCATGCTGTAATTTGTGCTAGGAGCAAGTCATTTGCTGTAATATGTGCTGCTGACCAAGTATTGAGTGTACAAATGAACATACTTTAAAGAACTTGAACTTTTCTGTTTTGAAAATCCATTTTTTGATTGATCTTATGAAATATTCTAATATTTTGAGATGCTGGATTTTGGACTTTCATGAGCTGTAAGCTCTAATCATCAAAATTAAAAAAAAAAAACTTTTGAAATGTTTTACTTTACATTTAGGGAATCTGAAATATATGAAAGTTTCATTTTTAAAAATAATTTACAATAAAATAAATTAACTTTTTCATGATATTCTAATTATATGACCAGCACCTGTATGTGTGCCTGCCAGCAGTCCATTGAAGCATGACCAGCTAAACTAGTTTAGTTAATTAGCCATTGAATATGGTTTCCATATACTTCATTAGATGCATTAGGAAACAAGTATGATAGTACAAAGTCGGCATGATCTTATTGTGAACATTCACCCACAAAAAAAAAATGTAGGTTGTATTTTTAAAATATATAGAATAAAGGCCCGTTCACACCAAGAACAATAACTATAAAGATATCTATAACAATAACTATATTTGTGTCCACACCAACAATAACGGTCTGTTTATTCTAAGCTCACACTGCGGTTTCAAAGTGTGTACATGTTTTTGCTGTTCTTGTTGCATTTACACGGCTTTAACCAGCAGATGTCCTAAGTATGCTATGTTTCGAGTGAATAGCTAGCGTAATTGATCTACTCTATAGCTGACAAAGTCAGTATAGTGGTATAAAAACAACACCTAGTCTTTTTCACTGCAGTTTCAAAGGAAGCAAGAGAATATTGTCTAAACTAGCGCTGGATACCTGAGGTAATTTTATATTACACTGTTTGCTAGTCGCCATAATGATCTCATCGTTAATACTTCCTAGGGTATGATAGATTGTTTTATAACTATATATTTATCATTATCTTTATAGTTATCGTGTTTGGTTTGAACGGGCCTTAAAGGCACAGTATGTTTTTTTCGCCGCTAGGGGTCGCTAAACTCTTCAAAACAATAACAAAGGCGTGATTGATGACGCAGTGAATGAGCGTGGACTCAAGGAACTTGTCGTCATGCCGATGGATCTAATAACGTTTATGGCGAAATAATGTTTACGGATGAATGAATGCATTCATGTTTTTAACATTACTGTGGTATAAAGCAGGGCGTGGCTGAGAATCGCGGGCGCGATTGCTAATAAGAGACAGATATCAGTGCCACACGCGAGTCCCAGGGGATATAAAGGAATGATTTCATTTTACCGAACTGCTCGCAAAGCTGAAATACAGGTCAGTTTATTTGACGAAATAAAATTGTGAGGTAAGGCAGTGCTGTTTCACTTGGTCTCACATTACACTATCATACTAAACTGCATTTGAGTGTGTTGTAATGTTATTCTATAAGTTTGTTGGCTGTACGAGACTAACAGTAAGCTAGATCAACATTGAATATCATACTGATATTCTAATCATCATACTGATGATATTCTGTTTCAGTATACATACCATACTGACGATATTCTAACATTTAATCGTTGAGCTATATTGATTAGTTTTATGTAGCCTACATTTGCTTATCTTGTCTAATAACGTGCAAGAGCGGTGTGGAGTCAAGTGAAAGTTGTCGCAAAGCTCTCACCATCTCTGAAACGCCACGCCGATATTGATCCTCGTTTTATTTCTCCTTTTGTACCAAGGTTTGCTTGCAATGGTCCATGTTTGAATGAAATAACAACAGCGCTAGACGTTACGCAGCTGTCCGCGTCTGTTGGTTACTATCAGAGCGGCTCTGGTTACTATCAAAGAGTATA
Organism: Megalobrama amblycephala; assembly: GCF_018812025.1. Lineage (NCBI taxonomy): Eukaryota > Metazoa > Chordata > Actinopteri > Cypriniformes > Xenocyprididae > Megalobrama > Megalobrama amblycephala. Next base: position 22,145,570 of record NC_063062.1, read on the forward strand.
GAACCCAAGAGGCGACACTTTGATACTTTTTGGGTAACAGCCACTAGAAGGCGCTCCGGTAGCGCAGCAGCCATTATGGGCTGAAAATACTAACTGGACGGCAACCTCTCCCCAGTTTCTCGTGAAGCCAATACGGAAGTAACTTAAACTGCGATTCATCGACTGGCCGCTAGGGACAGGCTGCAAAAGGGAGCAGAATCTCATTGACCATCATGTTAAAACAGCCAAGTTTACAGCAGAAAAAAACATGTTTACACTCTGGTTCAAATTGTGTTTTGGTCTATACTGCTAATTTTGCCTTTCATGACAACTCTGAGGGGGGTGAATTTTTTTATAACTCATCCGTTTAAATTATATTAAGCCTTAAAGTTCTGCATAATTAAGGGCGTGGTCACTTGAGTGACAGGTGGATTGGCGCTGCTGTCTGTGAGCCGTCATGTTACCTCAGCTAATTCCAGCCGCTGAATTTGGCATCTCAGCCGTATTTGTGCCTTTTTTCTGGATTATTTCATACAATATATGCCTTGCTGCATACTTGAGACAGATGTCAGTCTGTGTACATGTGCTCGCATGCGGAACACACGTTGTTGGATCGTCGTGGCATTGGCTAAAAGTTTTGTTCCTGAGATTTACTACAATGACAATACCAGGAGGATATACAACTCCGACAGCACTGCTTGGATATTATAACTAAAACTGCTGCACTATTTTGAAAAATTATACTTTGGACACGTGCTCATTAGTTTGAGAGAACATTTGAGAGTTATACAGATATCTGGTACTGTACGTATAGAGTTTTACATTATAAACAATGCTCAGATTGCATCCTTTCTTGAAGAACGATGATGAAGAGCAAATCATTCCTTAGATATGTAATGAAAACGATGGATAATATATAAAGATTTCATGGATTTAACGCTTTCATGAACAAAAAATAGTTTTTTTTATGTTTTGAAATGGACATTTTACCCAAGTGCAACGGATTGGATTCATCTCGCAATCTCTTTTTCATTAAAGGTATGAAGTCCCAGTTGATTTTTTGTGTTATTTGCACACCCCACGCAAATTAATTAGCCTACTGGTGTTAGAGCATCTAACTTTATAATGTATAACGTTATCTTAAAAATCACCGTAGATTGACAGTAAAACTTTAGTACTTTCTAATGGTATTGTTATCTTTATTAATATTTTAGATAGTATCTAAGATAGATGCTAGGCGGGCAGTCGCATGGGCTCCAACTACATCCCGCCTCTTTGCCCATTTTCAGTTATCCATGAGTGACGTGCGGTCACGTGCAGCTAAGATGGCCGCGGCCTCATTTACACATCAAAACTGCTGTTCAGAACTCTATGGGTGACGTCACGGACACTACGTCCATATTTTTTTACAGTCTATGAATAGAATCCTTCACATCTTAAGCACCCAAAATCGGCAAATTTCACCGCCAAATCAAAAGCGCAATAGAAGTTTTTTTTTTTTTTTTAAATTAAGTCACCAGTAAATTTTATGGCACCTACAGTAAATGTTGTATTGTCTTATATATGTTTTATTTTACCAGTTGGAATCCAACCATTCAGCCATCTGAGGTAACGTAGTTAGCCTACTTTTATTGAGTATTTTATGCAACTGTACACATTTATTAATAGTAATAATAATAAAAGTAAAATTAATAATTAATAAATTTAAGATCATCATGTTTGCAGCGAACAATATATTTCAGACCTAGTGGAGTAATAGTAATAATAGTATCACTCCACTAGGTCTGAACTGAAATATATATATTGTACGTTTTAATAGATCATGCTACAAACATAATGATCTTATAATACATGATGCATTGCTGTGTCCATTATCACATAATTCCTTTTGGACACTTTTGCTTTAACGGACATTAGACAAAACTGCAAAATTAAGCTGTTATATTCATATATTTATTGTCCAACATTCCCAATTTTTCTGATGCATGTCCTTAATTTCATATGTTGCTATAATTCAGTGTTTATAATGCTAATACTTGAACTTCAAAGAATTTTAACTTAAACTGAATGGGTTTCTAGTGAGCAAAGGTTTTATGAAAAAAGTGGAAGACTTAAAGGGTTAGTTCACCCAAAAATGAAAATTCTGTCATTTATTACTCACCCTCATGCCGTTCCACACCTGTAAGACCTTCGTTAATCTTCGGAACACAAATTAAGATATTTAGTTGCAATCCGATGGCTCTGTGAGGCCTGCATAGGGAGCAATGACATTTCCTCTCTCGAGATCCATAAAGGTACTAAAAACATATTTAAATCGATTCATGTGAGTTCAGTGGTTCAATATTAATATTATAATGCAACGAGAATATTTTTGGAGCGCCAAAAAAAACTAAATAATGACTTATTTAGTGATGGCCGATTTCAAAACACTGCTTCAGGAAGCATCGGAGCATAAATGAATCAGTGTATCGAATCTGTTCGGAGCGCCAAAGTCACGTGATTTCAGCCGTTGGCAATTTGACACGCGATCTGAATCATGATTCGATATTCTCGTCGCTCTATAATATTAATATTGAACCACTGTACTCACATGAACCGATTTAAATATGTTTTTAGTACCTTTATGGATCTTGAGAGAGGAAATGTCATTGCTGGCTATGAAGGCTTCACGGAGCCATCGGATTTCAACTAATATATCTTAATTTGTGTTCCGAAGATTAACGAAGGTCTTACGGGTGTGGACGGCATGAGGGTAAGTAATAAATGACAGAATTTTCATTTTTGGGTGAACTAACCCTTTAAACACAAAGTGTGTAAAATAAACTGTAAAAAGGATTTGATGATCACTAGTGATAGTATTTTATTCTGTGTTGTCATCATTCAGGTTGGATTTCAGCTTTAATGTACGTTTTGTTTTAACAAAGTAGCTGATATTGCCATATAAACTAGTGGACTGCCGACTCGCTTTCACCACAAAATGGCGGAAACGAAGGGCTGCTGCTGGGCGCCGATGTTGCAATGGAACGTTCTATTGAGTGTCGCTTCTTGTTAGTGTACATTCTTTGATACTATGCAGTACAGGGAAACCAGGGATAATGCAGATATTACATCATTGACTGGCAACAAGTGACAAGTGTTTTTTGATATATTTAATATAAAAATCTAACATAGCCTATTGTGCCTTTAAGTTTTTCCGAAAGCTGCTTTTTCCAATTAATAGAGGTCTAACATAAAAAACACTGTTTTTGTTGTCACATTGTTTGCAAACACAGCTGCCGAGCAAACTAAATGACCAATTAACATGCCCTCCTAAACTGTGCTCTCTCTCCTGTGTAGCAAATGAAGTCTGATTCATGTAATTCGGTTCTTCTTGAACAGTCCTCTCACTATCTATCTCGTATGTGGTGCCTGAAAGTTCAGTTTGTTCAAGTGAATCAGTTCTTAAATGGTTCTTAAAACCAAAGTATCTCCCTTCTGTGTCGTGCTGGAAATTTCAATTCATTCTAATAAATCGGTTCTTCTTAAAACTTAATTTTGAAAAAAATACTTTGTATCAAAATTCTTTGTATTAACTGGTATTAACTATTAATGCAATACAGTGAATGACAACCATATGTGGTCTCCCAGTGGCCTACCTTATTGGCAGTTTAGTATTAAGTGATTAATTTACACCAAAACAAAAGATAACATGCTTTCATGTCCGAAAACATTATTTCATAATAAACTCAGTCAAACTCAGTACCAACTCGTTTTCCGTCAGTTTATTTTCATGAATTGGAGTGTGTGCAAAGGATTGTGGGTGATTTAAGGCCGCAAAGGATACATCCAAAGTGTCCTTCAAAAACAGGCCAAATGAAGGACGCAAAAATAAGGCTGCCTTAGGCTGACTCCCAATAGAGTCAGCAAAGTCAGTTTTGAGAAAAATTGACTTAAAGTTTTCTGAAGGTTCCAAAACACCACCAAATTTGGCACAAATCAAGTCAAAACCCATATCTATAGGAAAAATATATATATTCAACTTTTTTCCATGATTCCACAATTGTTTGATTAACATACAGCCTATATTAAGACCTACTGTATCACACGGATCTAATATAGTTACACATCAGATGTTTTTTCCCAACAGTTAACCAAACGCTCACTTAAGACATAACAGATAATGTTTGCATGAATACCCGCCAAGTCAGATTTTTGAAATACTGTAATTCTGTATATGTATGTATCGTGATCATGCACTCTCGGAGGCGTCTTTTTTCGCACGCTTTGAAAATCACATTTCATTGGTTCAGATTCTGCCATCGAAAACATCGCTATGAATATTCACAAAGTTGGAATGCTGCGCTTTAAAACGATACCAAACTTGTGCTGAAAGGAAGCGCCAGTCTGCCATAAGCAGAGAAAAGCAGTATTTTTCATGGTCAAAGGAAAGGTACTCCTCTCAGAAAACATACAAATAAAGATACTTTTAGATGTTTAATTGCTATTTGGAGCATTGGGATCACTAGACGAGGGATTAATGAATTCCTTATTGTGAAAATGTCAATTTTGGTCAAAATTGAGGTTTTTCACTTGTTTGAAGCTCATGGTATAGACAACAAATTTTTCATAAGAGTAGTTCCCACTACTTTTAATAAGCTTATAGCTTTGCAATCTACAGTATCAAACTTCCCCAATGCTGATATGCAGTTACAAAACAACCTAATTTATGTCAGTTGGAATTGTTGGCTAATTGTGAGGAGCAGACAGAAATATGTCTTGGCTCATTAGAATCTAAGCTCAAAGAGAATATTTTGGTATTATGGAAAGGGCCCCATCTCATTAAGCATTTTTATATGACGTTATTAGCCCACACCAATTTTCTTTGCACTGATTTGTCCCCTTGCTGCCCCACTGTGAGCTCTAATCACCCACAGTCTCTAAACCCAAAGCACTAACGTCCGAATGCCAACCCTGCTCTTCTGCTCTGAAGGGAACACTTACTCAGCTATAATTATAGTAAGAGTCCTACAGCATTGCTCTCATCCATGCTCTTCGTCTCCAGCAGGGGCCTCAGGGCACAGCGAAGTCAGATTGTTCGGAAACAGAGAGGAGTTGCAGAATTCCCGCCTGGATCGCTGGCAAGAGGCTAACTAGCTCTGACAGTAGTGGGGTCATCTCTGAGGCCTGGCCATCAGCTGGTGCCACACCTAATGCAACCTGAACACTTTGGGAACAGGAGTCGACTGCAGAAATTCACTTCCTGAGATACTCTCTCACTGTCATCAACATGCATGGCGGGAGAGTTTATGCATAAACATGGAATCGGTAACTATAAAATGAGTGTGTGTACATGTGTGTGAATGTGGCCATCTTCTATAAGCAGGCTGAAACCAATTCATCAGACAAGGAGTTAATGCAGTATGGATGGCCCATGGCTCTGGGTCATTAAGGACATGTGGTTTACAGAGATACTGGCTCTGTCTTCATAACTAGATATTGAGGGTAAATTCAACCTTAGTTCGTATCAGGGGTCTCAGAGCTATTCACATGAATATTGATGTAAACTATCTCTAAACCTGGGAAACAGGCCGTGAACATCTTGGGAAGTTCATTTTAAGCCTGCAACACATGCTCACATATAGCATTATGAATGCTAAACACACAATATTCACTTTATTGTGCATCATGCTAAGTATTTTTGGGCATTATCATACAAAGATAATGATGACATGCAGAGATGAGGTACTCATGACAGGAGGAGCATCATAAGGTTTTCTTTCTGTGTTCTGTTTGAAATGAACCTTTGCAATGACACGTGAAATTACAACAAAAATATACCACTTTTGTATTCTATAAATGGATGTAGGCTGAGGCTGTCAGTAGATTACAATTAATCATGATTGGTCTTTTTTGCAGTTAACATGATTAATCTCACATGATAATATTTCATGTTCTATTGATGCTAAAGCCAAATTCCAGAGCTTAAAATAAGCTACTTCATGGATGTAATTATGACAGAAGAAAATATTTGTAGATTTAAATTTAGAGCATAGATATTTAAATTTAAGCAATAGATGCTATTTACACTAAATGTGCCATCAAATGTTTTTTTACAAGATGTAATATAAGTCTAAGGTGTCCCATGAATGTGTCTGTGAAGTTGCAGCTCAAAATACCCCATAGATTTTTTGTAATTATTATTTTTTTAACTGCTTATTTTGAGGCATAATTAGAAATGCGCCGATTCAGGCTGCGGTCCCTTTAATTGCTCGCGCTCTCCGCCCCCTCCCAAGCTCTCGACTCTATCATTGCATAAACAAAAGTTCACACAGCTAATATAACCCTCAAAATGGATCTTTACAAAGTGTTCGTCATGCAGCATGTCTAATCACGTAAGTATTTATTTGTTAAGTAAGTATTTATTTTGTATTTATTTGGATGTTTACATTTGATTCTGAATGAGTTTGCTAGTGCTCCATGGCTAACGGCTAATGCTACACTGTTGGAGAGATTTATAAAGAATGAAGTTGTGTTCATGAATTATACAGACTGCAAGTGTTTAATAATGAAAATAGCGACGACTCTTGTCTCCGTGAATACAGTAAGAAACGATGGTAACTTTAACCACATTTAACAGTACATTAGCAACATGCTAACGAAACATTTAGAAAGACAATTTACAAATATCACTAAAAATATCATGATATCATGGATCATGTCAGTTATTATTGCTCCATCTGCCATTTTTCGCTGTTGTTCTTGCTTGCTTACCTAGTCTGATGATTCAGCTGTGCACAGATCCAGACGTTAACACTGGCTGCCCTTGTGTAATGCCTCGATCATGGGCTGTCATATGCAAATATTGGGGGCGTACACCCCGACTGTTACGTAACAGTCGGTGTTATGTTGAGATTCGGCTGTTCTTCTGAGGTCTTTTAAACAAATGAGATTTATATAAGAAGAAGGAAACAATGGAGTTTGAGACTCATGTCATTTCCATGTACTGCACTCTTGTTATTCAACTATGCCGAGGTAAATTCAATTTTTAATTCGATGGCACCTTAAGTGCAAAATAGTGATAGATGCTATTTACACTGTGAAAATAGCATATTTTCTTAGCGATAGATGCTATTTACACTAAGTGAAAATAGTAGGGGTGTGACGAGATCTTGTGTTTAATTCAGTTGGATAATAACAGTCACCGCCGCTCCATATTTACAGAGTATGCGTGAAAGTGAAAGTAAACGCGAGGGCGCTTTCAAACTCGATTTCAATACCCCACATTTTGAAAGAGGCTCCCTGATGAATGCAGATATCTCTCAATATGAAAGCTATTTTGGGCTGGGCAGTGTAGTTGTAACCATCTCTTAGCTCTGTATCAAAGAAAAATCTGGTCTTATTTGCACTTTGAATATTAAGAGAGTGCGATTGTGGTTGCACTTATTGTAAAGTGTTACCATAAAAATGAATAACAGTTTTCTCTTAATCTTGTTATTAAGCACAAACAATAAGGTTTCATTTGTTAACATTAGTTAATGCACTGTGAACTATCATGAACTAACAATGAATGACTATTTTTATTAACTAACATAAACAAAGATTAATAAATACTGTAGCAAATATATTGCTCATTGTTAGTTGATGTTGTTTAATACCATTTGTTGTTACCATTTTTATTTATACTGTTTTGTTTCTATGATAAGTTTGTGGAAAGGAGTTCAGTTAGGAGGTCAAAAGTTGTAGAAGCTCATAAATCATGTACAGTAAGGTCTGAAGAGACTGAAATCATACAGAAGAGAAGTCAGTCAGTTGAGTTAGTGGCAAAACCTTTTACAATACTTGAGTATTGTTGTCTTTTACTACATATGATAATTCATTCTCAGAAAGTAGAACTGAAATGACATTAATTACAAGATGATTAGTTAAAACATTTCAAATACACCTTCAGAATATTTTTTCTAGTCATGTATTTCGCCATTTGAGGATTTCTTAAAAATAGTGTGTAAAAATCTTGTCTTGTCTTGTTCTCGTGAACTCAATCTCGTGTCTCGTCTCGTGAGCTACCTGTCTCGTCACACCCCTAGAATATAGCGATAGATTCTATTTACATCATGTAAAAGTACCAGTTCTTTGCAATAAGAGTAAATAGTAATTAGATGTTATCTATACTTTATATTGGCAGATACTATTTCTACCTCAGTATTTTTGTACATTAACAGGATGCAATAATATCATAGAATGTAAATGATTATATTTATTAAAATTATTAAATGGATGCTGCCTTATTGGGAGAATAAAAACCCTCCCTACACCTTCCTCTAACCCTACCCAGTAAACATTTTTAATATTATTAAACAGACATTCACAGTTTATTTCCACTTTTAGAACATTATTTTCATTTTTATTGAAAATAAATGCGAGCTCGGCAAAAGGCGGATTCAAACCCGCGTTGGTCATGGTAAAAACCAGGTCTGCAAGCCTTACTCGCTACTGCTGCACCACTGAAGACATTGTATTCTGTGCGTCTTTTTTAAAACTTGCCAACAAGGGACGCTATTTGCACTTAGTGCAAATAGACACTCTGAAAACGGCAACAGTATTTATTTAAACAAAACACTGAGGAGATAGCAAGAATAAATAACAGGAATTAGGAGATTGCATACCACGTATGAACAAACAAGAACTGTCAAGGAGTAACTGAAACACAGGGCTTTAAATACACAGGACAAACAAAGAAAACTAGACAACACACAGGTGAAACTAATCAGTAACCATGGCAACTAACTGGGGGACTAAACTGAACAAAACGACAACTAAACTGAACATAACTCTTACACTAAGGTGTTCTGGGATTTTTTTTTTGGTGACCAGGGCCGTTGCTAACAGGGCGAAAGGTGGTGACAATTCTAGGGGTCCCCGGCTTTAGGGGTGGCCCGCGATTTCAACCGAGGGTGACCCCCACCCTATAGCACTTTACTGTTTACTACTGTACACCCAAAGCACTTTACAATCATATAAACAGGTCTCCCCTCAACCACCAGTGTGTAGCATCCACTTGGATGATGCGACTGAAGCCGCAGTACAATGGCGCCAGTGCGCTCACCACACACCAGCTATAGGTGGAGAGGAGAGAAAGTGATAGAGCCAATTCAAAGGATAGGGATTATTAGGAGGCCATGATTTATAAAGGCCAGTGGAGGAAATTTGGCCAGAACACTGGGGATTTCACCCCTTACTTACGAGAAGTGCCATGTGATTTTTAATGACCACAGAGAGTCAGGACCTCGGTTTAATGTCTCATCTGAAGGAACCTCCGGGCCGATCTTGTTGCACAGCACCTCAAATGCTGTTTTTGGTCATTCTGTAATGCCTTAGCAAAGTGGTTCGGTTTGTTAAAGTGGTTCGGTGTAATTACCTCCCAGAAGCACCTCACACACAAATTATTATATACAGTGGCTTCTATTACAGAAACTTCCATTTTTCTTAGTGATATTTAGCTCCAGTGTATCAGGAAGTGACGTTTTTGTTCTCTTTGACTCGAAAATTCAAAATTTGCGCATAAGTTAAATACGCAATTTTGGATGGAAACATAGCTAGTGACCCTTTATGCAGATTACATTGTTACACCAGTAGGCGGATTCATTTTAATCATTCATTCAACTGATTCATTCAAAAATGATAATTAATTTAGGAGTGAAACAAGTTACTTTCATTTGATTGTAGTGAGTTTAATGGCAGCTAACAAATTCTAAGTATTTTAGTAGTGGGTTCCACAAAAAAAAACCCACAGTGTTAATAGAAAATGGACTCAATGGACTTCATCACTGGTAAACGGTACCACTTTTAGGTGTTCTGGCAAGGGATAGTCCAAATGTAAAGAGAACTTTTTGACTTGGTTTACTTTTTGTTTCTCTTAAAAGCGTCTTGAGTTTAACAGAATCATAAAATAAACTCAAAAGTGAACCGAAGTGAAAAGAACCCAATTTTCTTCGCATTCACAAAGTATTTTTCACTCTTACTTTTGTGATATTGCTAAATTACTCCATGTTTTTATAAAACACATTTTTCTAAAATGTGGGAAAAAAAAAAAAAAAAAATCAGTAGGTGTTGCCAGACTCTTTTTGTGCTAGTCTATACACCAAAAACGATTTTCAGACCACAGAAACTAACCAGATCAATCTCAATTTTTATGTCTTTGTCCACAAGGGCTTGCTGTCAGGAAAGTCAAGGAAACGGACTACAAATAATTTGCTTTTCAACAAGCTTTGAGCCTTTTTAATGGAGCCTGGGAATTGAAGAGCTACAGTAGATACAACATGCTCTCAAAGATGGGTCAGTTGTATTGGGTTATTTCAGACACAATTACACTGATCTTCAGCATTTCTTAACCAGAAGGTCAATTGTGCAAAGAAATGTTTTCTACCCAGATGCACTGAGCCTCCCATTCAAGAAAAGTCATTACGTTCAGGAGCACTTTATGTAATATCATCTCATTACAACCACTCTTGTTGAAGCAGATTTTTTTGCAAGCAAGGTTTACAAACACATGCATTTATCATTTTCAGATGAGGAGCTGAGTCATGAGCTGTACCACTGACCCATTGTGACTATCTCTCTCACAACCTGTTTCCTCTGAATGACAGTTGCATCACCCAGCATACATCTGCTGTATAGCTGTACCACTGCTAGAGCTGACATCAGCAGCGCCTGTAATCATTGGACGAGGCATTCGCTTTCAAGATGAAGTTGGCATGGAGATGCGTAATGCGCTTATATGGAGGGAAGGCAAGATTAGCCCACCTCTTCCACAACGTCTTTGATTTCAGCATGCCAACATGCATGATGGTGCGTTCAACACATATAATCACATGTCTAAGCTGAAATTGTGTGCATGCGGATGCTTTTTATGAGATGAAATACAGTTTAAAGTGGCAGTTGTTGCATTATGTAGTAGCAAGTAAGTCTAGGGCACAACAATACTTCACAGATGCAAATATGGCACTGATTCAAGGTATTCAAGAGAAGAAATGATTAGTTGATTTGAATTTGAGGCGGTTTTACTTCAACTAGATTTTTACATTTACATTTTTACATGAAATACTAGATTAAATTTTCTGTAAAAAAAAAAGAAATTTAAGTGGTGCTTGCATATGCAAAATGAAGTTGCCAAAATAATCTGATGTTTTTTAATGGTTTCAAGCTGATTGCAAATTTGTTGTATGTGATGACTGGCCTATGCATTGGAGGTGGCAATTTTTGAAGGGGTGCTTCTCAAATTGAAGGTTGCATCCTTGTGAGGCTGCATCCTTTCTAGTCCAGTCTTTTGGAGGCTTGTAGGCTAGAGTCCTTCTCAGCATTGAACGCTAGAATGAGATGTTTAGTATTTAAAGGGTTAGTTCACCCAAAAATTAAAATTCTGTCATTAATTACTCACCCTCATGTCGTTCTACATCCGTAAGACCTTTCGTTCAACTTCAGAACACAAATTAAGATATTTTTGAGTATTTTTGAAAACAGTTCATTTGACTACAGTGGTTTAACCTTAATGTTATGAAGCGACAACAATACTTTTTGTGCACCAAAAAAACAAAATAAGGACTTTTCAACAATATCTAGTGATGGTCGATTTCAAAACACTGCTTCGAAGCTTTACAAATCTTTTGTTTCAAATCAGTGGTTCGGAGTGCCAAAGTCATGTGATTTCAGTAAACAGGGCTTCGTTGAAATTTTAATAGTTCATGCAACTTTAGCACTTTGATATGCAATCCGAATCACTGATTTGAAACAATAGATTTGTAAAGGTTCGAAGCAGTGTTTTGAAATCGGCCATCACAAGATGTTGTTGAAAATTGGTAAAATATTTTTTGTTGGTGCACAAAAAGTATTCTCATCATGTTATAATATTAAGGTTGAACCACTGTACTCACATGAACTGTTTTAAATATGTTTTTAGTACCTTTCTGGGCATCTGAAAGAGTTAATTATCTTGCTGGCAATGCAGGCCTCACTGAGCCATCGGATTTTATCAAAAAAATCTTAATTTGTGTTCTGAAGATGAACAAAGGTCTTTACGGGTGTGGAACGACATGAGGGTGAGTAATAAATGACATCATTTTCATTTTTGAGTGAACTAACCCTTTAAGTGCACATGGCTAAGGATCCTTTAAATTGAGACGTCCTTTGATGGAGCTTGATGACGTGGCAGCCAAGATATGCAGCCTTACTAGGATTTAGGACGGGGTCAGCATGGGCACCCTGACTGGTCTGCGGCTATGCAGCAACAAACTGTGATGCACTCTGTATTCTGGCACCTTTCTATCAGAACCAGCATTAACTTCTTGAGCAGTTTGAGCTACAGTAGCTCATCTGTTGGATCAGACCACACTAGGCAGCCTTCGCTCCACACATGCATCAGTGAGCCTTGGCCGTCCATGACCCTGTCGCCGATTCACCACTGTTCCTTCCTTGGACCACTTTTGATAGATACTGACCACTGCAGACGGGGAACACCCCACAACTGCAGTTTTGGAGATGCTCTGACCCAATCGTCAAGCCATCACAATTTGGCCCTTGTCAAACTCACTCAAATCCTTACGCTTGTCCATTTTTCCTGCTTCTAACACATCAACTTTGAGGACAAAATGTTCACTTGCTGCCTAATATATCCCACCCACTAACAGGTGCCGTGATGAAGAGATAATCAGTGTTATTCACTTCACCTGTCAGTGGTCATAATGTTATGCCTGATTGCGTCATTTGCAGTGCTTCATGGGAGAGGGTGTTGCTTCCATTAACTCTCTGGTTGTTTGAATTTTTTGTACAGCATCATGGCATGATGTACAGCATAATGGAGTTTTTATTTTCGAAACCCTACTGTTGCATTCTATTCTGTTGTGGTTTTGTTCCTAATTTTACATGTTTATCTGAAAATAAAGTTACCTAAGATTTGGAGCTGTACTTGGATGACTGGCACAAGGGGAATTATTAATGTGGCAGCTGTGTAACTTTTACGTCTACTTTAATAAAACAGTGTCAGGGGTTTGTTAAAATCCTTAACTTTAAATACAATATTAAAAATAGTACCAGTGATGCTTTCCCTTGCAATCACACTGGATTTCACTGTAGACCCCAAATCTTTACTCGGTTTCAAAAAGCATAGTGGTTTCCTGTACCTCAGAGCTGATTTAACTGCCAGGAATGAGAGTTTTATGAAGTCTCCACAGAGTTCCAGGAAGAAGAGAAGCCAACACACCTAAATTACTCCTTTGTTAATTCCTCTACCCGTCTGTCATATACCCCAAAGGATTCCAGAGACAATGGCTCCAAAGCAACCGCAGCCATTTCCAATCCTGTGTCAGGTTTCAAACACACCTGCAGCAATATAATATTGCATTTCACACTAATCACATTTGTCATTTATTCCCAAGTACTTTGTTCTGTGACTGAGCCACTGTAGCTTAGCTCAGCACCGGATGTGTACATCTGTGTGAGAGAGAGAAATTGCAGCTAGTTTTGACGTTTGTGGTCATCTTTACTTCTCTGAGTTTGAGCAGAAGGTATTGAGTAAGTCTAATGGGTGCTCAAGTGTATTACTGCAGTAAAACTATACACCTTGGAAATGCTCTTAGAGATATCTGAGCGATTGATAAAGTGCTTTTAACAGAGCAGAGCCGCGGTAAGTATGGACTGAAATCATATTATAAGGCATCAGAGTTCTTAATCTTGAATGCTTTTTCAGATGTCCATTTCAGTCACTATACTGCATGAGAGAATGCACAAAAACTGATTAATCTGATTCATCTTTATGGGAAGACTGTATATATAATGCATTATAAAGTTATGCATGATCCAAGTTGTGGAGTTACTAACTCAAAGAATGATTTTTCATATTTTAAACATGTTTTATTAATAGACATGTGTTTATAGATCATGTGTTCATATAGATCATGTATTAATATGATGGGTATGAGAACTGAAAACCAGTTTCTTTTTAAAAAAGTGGTAGCTGTTTTGGAAGATCTCAAAATAGCATCCTAAACATTGTCTGTAATGCCTTATAATACACATAGCAGTCCATTAAATCTTCTCATAAGTAATTAATGTTGATGAAAATGTGATGTAAATAAAAATGTTGTTTTGTTGTTGTTGCTAATAATTTAATTTTAATAGAGGAAATGGAAGCCAGTTAAAATGAATGAAGTTTATGTGCCAGTCTCTTTGATTGACAGAAGAATGTTTACATTCTTCATTTTTCTTTGAGCATGAGCCTCTTAAAGATGTTTTCCGTTCCTCCGCTCAGCAAAGCGTGAGCAGCACATTTTCAGCCAATGAATGCAAAGCGTGTATGTGTGTAATCAAGTCTGTCAAGTATCTCAGCATCCTTCTCAGCTTGAATCACACGAAAACAACATCACCAAAATCAGACACTAATCAAGGCCTCAAAAACTAGATGAGATAATCCTCCAGTGAGTGGCTGTCTTGAATCTCCCTTTTCAGAATATCAAAGCATTAAACGAGCAGTTTTGTGCCATTATTATGTAGTATGCATTCAGTGGACCTTATCTGTTTCACTGTTGTATTGCAGTATTTGTTTAATTTCTGCTTATGTTGTAATGTTCCTCATTTGTTAATTAAAAAAAAAGTAAAAAAGTAAAGTTCCTTTAGTCACATAATACTAAAGAAATGTCATTTTCTTTGATTCTTAGAATTCTACTGGATATTGTTTTCTTCAACAGAACACTACTTGAACTGAAATATTGTCTTCCTTATTGAGTTAAAAGAAAACCTAGGGGATAATTAAATTTATAAAACTAAAATATATATTTTTAATTCCATATAATGTTTAAAGGGGCACTTTTTCATATTGGGAATCATTATAGTTCCCTTTCGAAGTGGAACTCAACACTGCTTCTGGAATGATGCTATGGGGAACACCATCAGTGTGACCGATGTCTGAGGCATGTGTATACACACAACGATTACACTGGCCAACAACAGTACTTGACTGGAGCACTCGTGTATATGAGAGGGCGCCTGCAATAGACATCATCAACTCTTTTTGTCTTCAGAAGACACTTGTTTGTATGTGCGTGTAAAACAAACACTACAAGTGGAGCGTGTTGGACTCCTCGAGGAGCAGGATGTGCTCATTATGATGCAATTGCAAAACTGATTGAAAGAGACTGGTACGAAGCTTTGTTCATCCTTGAATCTTGGGTCAGCATTTGCACAAGAGTTTTCGGCTCTCGAGGATGCTGAAAGGCACTCATAATGATGCATTCATGGTAGCAGACTCTGTTCATGCCTCATTCCTGATTGAGTAATAAGAATATAGCTTTGAATGGTGTGTGTTCGACTCTCGAGGGAGTTGAATACATGCTTTATGGTGTGGTCATGGTAAGAAGCTCCACCTATGCTTGATTCTCTCATGAGGGATGTACAGGAAGTAACTCATGGCACTTTTGATGACCGATTCCCATCAGACCATTACTGCCCTGCTCCGACCCTGCCTTGCAATGAGGACTACCTCACGTTTAAACTGCAGGGCATGTCCAGCAGCAGGTCAGGCCTGTGGTTACTTGCACATGATGATGGTGTACCAGCAAGCATACCAAGCGGATCTGGTTAAAGACTTGGACCAGGGACATGGGACTGTCTCCTGAGGTGGCTGCAGCCATGGATGTGGACCTCTAGGCTACCAAATAAACTACCATAAACTGATTGTGGCCACAGAGAGGCATCTGTTTTTGAACTTGGCAGGGGATATATCCCACACTGGTCTAATTCTTCGCCTAATACCTCTGGGGGTCCAGGTCTGTCACAGTCTTAGGACTGGAGGCAAGGGTCAGAGACTGAGCGTGGAGAGGAGTAGAGTAATTGAAGGAAGCAATTTGGTAAACTGAAGACACAGAAGTAACATCACTCCTCTGGAAGTGCTGGAAGTCTTGAGACCCTGGACATATTTGAGTGTAGAATAGAACCCTCCCCTAATGTCTGGGTTTTAAAGTAGGGTCTTCCCTTCCCTGTTGGAGCCTCAACTAGTCCTGTAGAACCTAGTAGAGGTTAAATACCCTTTTAGCTGCTCTTCTTGTTACCAGACACTTTTGTCAGGCACTGAGTCTTTGGACCCTGGACAGGTTTCCCCCAATCATTCTTGGGTAGTAAAGCTGAACCTTCCCTGCAGCTCCCTAGAGGTTAGAGTTCTTTGTAGTGAGTTATTCTGAATGAAAATCCCCATGTTTGCTCCCTCTTGTGGGATTTGTAGGCCAGGGTAGTGTATTAAAATGGTCTGGGCCAGTATTCCCAAATAGCTGTGTCAAGCTAAAGAAGCTGACATGGCTAAACCTTAGGGCTCTGCTCCTGGGCCATAGGTGGCTAAGGCTGGGCCCACAAGGAAGGTAGGAAGGTTGAAAAGGGCCAGAACTTTTCTTGTCGTGGGTCATATAAGCTTGGGTAATGGTCGAGGGAATTTTACCACTTGACGGTCTATGAGTTTTATGATGCACCTTGTATGATGCGCTTCTGACTCCAGCTAAATGTCCATAGAGTCAATAATGCTATGCCCATTGTGGTTGTGCATAGGCACAGCTAATGAGGCAGGCATTCCCTCAGCATGACAGAGTGGGTACGCTATGGGATCCCCATAGCGTCGACCCAGGTGCAGTGTTGAGTTCCACTTTGAAAGGCAATGGCTCGTTACAACTGTAACCATGGTTCCCTGAGAAGGGGAACAAGACACTGTGTCTCGTTGCCATGCTTTGGGCTTGCCTGCACGTCTCCTTCAGACAAAGAAGTTGATGATGTCTATTGCAGGTACCCTCTTATACTCATGGGCACTCCCACAGTAACATCATGGACTGTAGTTGGCCAATAAAATTGTCGTGCATATACACATTCAGACACCGGTCAAATTGATGGCGTTCCCCATAGCATCGATCCAGAGTCTCGTTCCCCTTCTCAGGGAACCATGGTTACAGTCTTAACCTGAGATGTTATATTAGAACTGTGTGTTGTATTTATTTATTTTTTAATTTATTATTTATTTTTTATTATTGGGACTTATTTTTAAATGTAATTGACTGTGTCTGACTTTCAATTATCAAATAATATTGTGTAATTGTAACATTTTATTGTCAATATCTGTTGAAATTCTCATTACTATAACTGGACATTGTACTTTTTTATTTTAAAGGGTGATTCTCATTGATAATGTAGAAGCTTCATTTCTTTAAGCAATATATAATTTTAATTATTTATTTTTAATTTTGAGGTGAAATATTTCCATGGTTTTGTTTATCCTATTATGAAAATCCCCCCAAGAGACTTTTAAAATTGATGATGCATATTAAGATTGGAATCCTGAATTTCATATTGCATTTTGGGGATTATGGGGATTTTTGGCTTGGGGTGATAGGAATAAATGTGAATTCATCACCAGACAGATGAGATAGACAGGGAAAATAAGTGTAGATTATATTCTCTTGCCTGTGAGCGCGTGACCTTTGCCAAGCTCTCAAATGCACTTAGTAATGCACCAGTACCTTGTCACCCCCTACAAACCATCACTCTTTCAATCACATCTCTTTCTCAAATCACATTCCCTCACCCAAAAACACACAGCGAGGACAAACGCACCAGCTCCTGCACTCGGCGGTGTGCCCAGACTTTAGATGCCGCTCCAGATTACCAGAGCTGCAGATCTTCTCTAGTCTGGGGAGCTGATGCTTGACGATTCGACCTGTCACGGTACTTCTTTTTTCATCACGTCCCTCCAGGCTCCAGATCGATGGCTGCACTAAGTCACTGTGGCGATTGCCGGGTGGATATTGATCATTTATTATTTAATCTAAGCCCCATGCAGAGGATAGACGGGGAGGGTGTGTAGGATAAGACACTGTAGAAGGTCTGATATCTTTTCCAGTTACAGTAAACACACAGCTAATGGACTTTAGCACCATTAATAGTGCTCAGACCAGGCATGAGTAATAATGGCTGTGTCCTCAGTGTTAATCATCGATAGGGAACAGTTATTCTGTTTAATGGTTGTGCACCCCGATAGGCTGATCAGGACCAATGTGGAACCTATTACAGTGCTGCTTAACAGATAATAAATACATGTACATGAAATATTGATTTGAGTTTAAATTATTTTTTAACTTTACCTGTGTATTATCTTATGGTTTCCTCTAAGAAAATAGTATAATGTACAAAACATTCGGCAACAAGACGAAAACTGCAACAATATTACAGTAGGCTAATATTAATAAATAAGGATTATGAGGTCCTTTTTTTCTACAATCAATAATTTTGCGATTGTTTGGAAGAATACACAGTGAGTCTGCAGACTGACACATACATGATGTAGCTCCAGTTTTCACACAGAACTTGTTTTTTGCATTTAAAAATGCAAGGCAGGGTAGGATAATGAAAAAAAGCAAGGTCTAGAGACATGTTTTTTTTATATACTTCTTTTAACTTATGCACAAGACCCTGCAAAAGACTCAAGATGTTATAGCACAACGGCCAAACATGCCCCTCTAGCACATGTTAGAATAAAGCAATAAGCCCCAAGAAATCGTGGTTTACTTAGAGTAAATGGATAAACGGCCTTTAAATATGTAGTCTACTGTAATTGAAATTTACAGACACAAATAGATAAAGTGCTATAAAAGATACACTTCAGAGTGTATTTTGGATGTTTTCTTTCCACCAGTCTGAAAAAAACACTTTATGAAAAGTGCAAAACCTCAAAATTGACAGGTGCATGAAAAAAACAGTGTTTTTGCCTATAGTGTCTCCCCTTAAAACTTATACAGCCATATTATCTTTAAAAAAGCACAGACTGTTTTTTTTTTAGGTCAATCCATCTTTTTTAATTTATATATTTAGCATCAACTAAACAATGCAATTCTTGTTCAAAGTAATACAAAACTGATTAAAGAAAGATTAAAAGATGAGATTAAACAAAGATTACAATATATGAACTAAGAATGTAAATCACCATTAAACAAAAGAAGAAAGACCACAGCGTATGACATCAAAGTACCGCGAGAGCGAGCAATTGGAGAGCATGTGGGTCCTTATGGTCAGTCGGTCTGCGCAGCGCCAGTGCATCTCGAACAAGCCTTTTCTTTAAGTAGCGGCTATTTACACTAGGTGAAAATAGCAATAGATTCTATTTGCACCATGTAAAAGAATCAGTTTTTGCAATAAGAGTAAATAGTAATTAGATAGTAAATAGCGTTTGCCAACAAAGGACACTATTTGCACTTGGTATAAATAGACACTCCGAGGGAGGGGAGTGGTCTCAAAATTAAAGGTGAAAAGTGGCTTAACCAATCAGAATCAAGGACCGGATTAACTATCCGTTTTATAAAAACAATGTGGAATTAAAAAAAAAAAACATGTTCTGTGTGAATGGCACCTAAGAACCATCGCTGACTGCATCTGCTGTTTTCAGCAGACATCCAGATAGATCCCATAAGTACTGATTTTAGGTCTGACAGACTAATTGCAAATTTTAGAGGGACATAGATAAAAGACAAGGGGATCTGATGCTTATGTTGCCAATAAAGATTTTATCAAAGCACAGCACGTTCTTGATGTGTTGTACCTTAGAGAGATGGTTTAATAAAGTTCCCAGTATTTAATGTATTCTCGCTTTGTTTCACCAAGAACACGCCATGCTTTGAGAACAGGCTTTTCTGTATTTCACCATATTCTAGGGCAGTGGTTCTAGGGCTTGTATGACTAACAGTTTCTACTGTTTGCCCAGAAAATTAGTCGTTTAGTCAGCGAGTCATTGTTTAACTTGTAAATGCATCAGCGGTCTGTCCATCTAGTTTATCTCTTTTACAATAACATGTAATCATGTTAATAGCGGGGTAAAAAAAAAAAAATAAGAGAGACAAACATCATAATACAATGCAGTACAATCCATGACTTTAAAGGATTAGTTCACTTTAAAATGAAAATTACCCCAAGCTTTACTCACCCTCAAGCCATCCTATGTGTATATGACTTTCTGATGAACACAATCGGAGATATATTAATAAATATCCTGATGCATCCAAGCTTTATAATGGCAGTGAGCTGGATCAACGAGTATGAAGCTCAAGAAAGTGTCTCCATCCACATCCATCCGTCATAAACATACTCTACACAGCTCCGAGGGGAGTGCATATACACTGATTGTGAAGCGATGTGTTTGTGTAAAAAAAAAAAATCCATATTTAATAAGTTATGAAGTAAAATATCTAGCTTCTGCCACCTTCTGTATTCAAATTACGAAAAAAACGGAACTGGCATCGCATCAGTTAAGCCTAGGGAAGACGTAGGGTAAGCTTTTTGACTGCGAGAATTTTACACTTTGTTTGTAAGTAGAATACGGAAGACGGTCTGGCGGAAGCTAGATATTTTACCTCCGACCATCTGACTGGCATGCAAAGTGATTAACCAGCATTTTTTATGTGCTGAAATAGATGATATTACAATACTAAGCAAAATATGTTCTTGTTGAGACAGAAAGAATTTATTCATCTGTAGGGGGCTTTATTAAAAAACAACTCTGTAGACTTTAATCTTTTGTGAGATACAGCACAGTGATTTGTGCACAAGGACTTGTAAGAAAAAAACTAATGAGCCAAGACTAATGATCTTATATGATCATTGACTTCATCACTGTAACTTTTGATTGCGTTCATCTTGTCCCATTTCCTGCCGTTTCACTGCGTGGGACTGGTTGTTCGAGTGACTGTCAGGCCCGTGTTGTTGATCAGATTCCAGTGCTCCTGTAGGGACGTGCGTGTTCAGTACGTCACCTTGTCTCCTGTCTCCCTGAGGGCCCAGAGAGATGGCGCATATGGCCGTCCTGCTCTCCCCGCTGTCAGACTGGAGCACCGCTCCCTCTATCATCACCTCGCCCGTCTTTTTTACTCTCTAATCCGCTGTCAAAACTCACCGTCCCATTTCTGCTCTGATGCCTCAGACCATCAAACATTCATACCGTACTTTGAGAAGCAATACTGACCTTTTCTTTTCAAACTTAATGATCTTGCAAAACAACAGGAAAGTCATATAGCCAAATACATGTTGTTTATTTAGTTACGTCTTTTGCCTTTATGGGAAAGGACAGTATAGAGCAAGTGCAATCAAGTAAAGTTTCCAGACAAAATCCAGTTATGTTTTTTACACATAATGTTAATATTGTTAAAACAGTGTCCCATATGTATGACATATGTATATACACAAACACATAAAAATATATATATTAACCATCCATCCATTCTCTACAACCGCTTATCTTCCATGGCAGCCGGTATATATTAACCGCTTAAAAGTTTAGTTCACCCCAATGAAAATTCTGTCATTAATTATTCACCCTCATGTCAACCCTCACCCAACACAGTGCAGCACTCCTGGGTTCTACATCAGAACGCTGGCTCATTATTGGCCAGCTCCTGTGTCATATGCATCGTGTTGCTCACGTGAACAGAGTCGGCCAATAATGAGTCAGCGTTTTGACGTAGAACCCATAAGCCCTGCATGGTGTGTACTACATGAACAGCATGGAGACTGACATGGAAAAGAAGAAATGGTTGAATAAAGTCAAGATTTTTGTTTGTTTTTTGCACACAAAAAGTATTCTCTTTGCTTCATAACATTTAGGTCACATGGACTATTTTAATGATGTCTTTACTACCTTTCTGGGCCTTGAAAGTGATAATAAACCTCGCAGACTATCGGAGGCCAGAAATCTCACGGATTTCATCAAAAATATCTTAATTTGTGTTCCGAAGATGAACAAAGGTCTTACGCGTTTGGAACGACATGAGGGTGAGTAATTAATGACAGAATTATCATTTTTGGGTGAACTAACCCTTTAATTATTATTACTTGCAATACTTAAATAATAAAAATTTGATTTATTATAATATTTTAATAATTATTTTTAATTCATTGTGATAACACCTAATTATTAGAATTCATTGAATAATTTAAAAATGATTTATTATTATTATTATGGGCTTTTGCCTTTTAATAGGAAGGATAGTTGAGAGGATATCAGCTAAAATATAGAAGACAGGCAGGAATTCTAATAAAATACTTTTGGCTTATTTATTCATGATTACTGATGGAAATTTGGAGGAACTGCAAAGCGTAAAACAAAGTTGCTTACACACACCTTTGCTCTTACCTTTACTTCTGCACTGATAATATCTTTAAATTACAAGAGTTTCATTCTAAGCATTCTGACCTCTGCAAAAGACCGGAATGTTTTCCCAGGTGGCTTGACAGACTCTATTTTCCAAGTTCTTTCGTACATTCTCAAATGTTACTTTCTGTATTTTGTTTCTTTTGTGTAATCTTGACGTTCACCTATCTCTATTAGAGCAGATCTCTCTCTCCCTCTCTCTTTCTCTTTTCTTTCATGACTGGGGGGGGGTTGTCTCTTACTGTGTAAATATTTATCTATGGGATCTGGAGCTTTTGGTGCCCCTCCCTCCCTTTTCTCCCTCCTGCAGTGGAGCCCCCGTGTCTGAAGCTGTGCATATGAATTCTGCCTCCTCCGGCACTGCTGTATCTGTCTCCATTTTATGTGCACCACTCAGAGGGGTGTATACCCACTTGCTTGCACTTGTGTGCTTTCTTCTTCCTCTTCCTTTTTTCTTCTTTTCCCTACAGAGAATGGGCAAACTCCAGGCCCTGTCGAATTCCAAATACATCAGTGGGACCATTGGGATGCCGGGCCACCCTCCACTACCTTCCTACCTCCATATTTTCATCTGGAAGTGTCCCAGCGGTGCTGTACTATTCTTGGAAAAACCTCACAAACTGCAGGGACTTGTCATTTGCTGTAGGGGTCCGTGTGTCATGGGGTGCGTAGTCGCTTCGGAAGTGCTGCATACATCCTGTTTGTGGCCCTTCCCACATTGTTTGGTACGAATGTAGCTGCTATTTACGGTGGGGGTGTCTGTTGGGGCTGGCAAGAGTTGTTGATTGACTACAGTGCGGTAATTTGAGGAATATTTGTAGGGCAGGAGAGTTGCTCTTTTCCTCAGAGAGAGAGAGAGAGAGAGAGGAAACAGGAAAGAGTACACAAGCAGGGCAGAGAGAAAGAGCAATGTAGAATGAGAAATGACATGAAATGAAATATATGAATTTGTTACATTCCTCCTTTTTCGCAGATGCACAGATCTTAGTTGATAGAAGTAAATGGATCAATGCAAGCAATAAATGTTAAAATACACACTGTTTTTATAATTTAGCCACAAGGCCCTGCAAGTTTCACACAATGTGTGGAGGGATACTAGAAAAAGACTTTTAACACAGAGAAAAATCCGAACACTGGAATTACGATGGCAATGAATAATTATAAATTCAACCATCTAGTACATTTTATTTTTAATGATTATTGTTAAAGGTCCTCTAAGCGATGTCACGCGTTTTTAGGCCAAAACATTTTTTGTCACATACAGCAAACATCTCCTCACTATCCGCTAGCTGCCTGTCCCCGAACACACTGTAAAAAAACGCGGTCTCTGTAGTCGCCACAAGCTCCGAAAACGGCAATAAAAACAAACTGGTGCAGCCTGGACCACGAAACATAATAAACACGCTCCAGCCAATAACCGACAAGAATGATTTTATATGCGCGTTCATGACTGTTTCAGGAAGCACGGATGGGAGGGGAGGAGGAGGCGGAGGGAGGGTCTAGCTAGCCTCTGTTTTGTTTGACAACACTTCGAACAGGAAGTTACTCCGCTCAAGATTGCTTAGAGAACCTTTAAATTAATAACATTGGATTGTTATTAACAATAATACATATTAATTATAATTGAGAATTAATTTATGAATGTTAATAATTATTATTTTCATCATGAACTGATTTTTTTAAAGGTAAAATTACTTTTTAAAATCCAGAGCCTGGTGAAAAGCTGGAGGATGGAGAAGCACAAAGTATGTTTACACTAACCTTTGCTCTTACAAATGCAAATTCTGTTATGTTGATAGAGCCTAGAATATTTATTTGAGTGAGATTGCTGTGTACTAGATGTGTTTCTATATGCATTAAGTTGTGCTTGTCTCTTTTTTTATTGGATTATTATGTTAGATTAAGCGTTAGCTATCTTTGCTGTCATCCTTTTCATTTGTGCGTGTGATTAAGGCAGGCTTTACACAGATGCTAACCTTGTATAGTAAATTTAAATGGTTTCATGAGCAAAGTGTGTATGAGAGAGAGAGAGAGCTAGAGAGAGAGAGATTGCACCATTAGTTCATTCATACCTCTGTGAAAAACATTTTTGGTCCCACTTTATATTAAGTGGCCTTAACTACTATGTACTTACATTTAAATTAATCATTTGATACAATGCACTTATTGTGTACATACATGTTTTTACATTGTATTTATAGTTTAAAAACACCTGCATGTAATTACATCTGTAATTAATTTCTGTAATTACATTTATAATTACACTGTTGACCCAACCCTTACACCTTACGCCTACCCTTAAACCTACCCATACCAGCAAAGCTTTCCCTAACCTTACCCGTATCTCACCTCAATAGCAGCAAAAGTGATTTGCAATTCAATATGAACCCAATAAGTACATTGTACCTATTTTTTGATGTAAGTACATAGTAGTTAAAGCCACTTAATATAAAGTGGGACCACATTTTTTAATAGAATTTCTAAAAATATTTTGTCTAAAGTTTGAATAAACTGTTCCATTTTTTAAATTTATTAAAATATATATTTTTTTTTTTTTCTGACTATCATTTCATATGTCAGGGTTAAATTCCATATAAATTGCTTTTTTCATTTGAAAATTCTGATTTTGCATTTTTTTTTTTTTTTTTTTTTTTTTTTTTTTTTTCCAAGAAACGAAACAGCACTGCATTGAAATACAATGACAAAAGGAAAAGGGAGAAGAAAAAATAATAGCACCTCAATCAGTAAGAGAAATATGATCATAATTCTTGAGAAAGTTGTCATTGTTATTGTTATCAATGAGTTTAAGAGATTTTACAATAAGGGAAATCTCAGCAAGAAATAATCCAAATCCAAAACAAAAACAAAACCTCTATCATACCACATGATTTTGCGTTCCGTGCAAGCCACGTGACCACTGACGTAAGGTTTGGTTTGAAAATTTTCTGATCGGCGGGCATCTTGTTGTTGGCTGAAGACAGCGGCTGACACTCAAATCCATAAAATCAGTGAGTATTTCTACAAATAAGTTTAATTTTATTATTGATGACTACTTATTCATAATATTTTATTCATGAAGCATAGGCCTACTTATTATATGACATTAAAGTCGGCGTCATCGGATTAATGGATGTAATTGGTCAAATAATTGTTTTATTTTTAAGGCTGTCAGAGACATCAGAGCTTTCCCGCTTATCAAATGATGGATAAAGTCATTAATAGATTACACACAATTTTAGTCTTTTAATTACAAGATGTTGCTCATATAGGTTATCGTTGCGATAATATAAGGTTTCAATATAATTTTTTTATAGTTTATATTGCGCCATCTAACTTAAATATATCCGCTCAGCTTTCAGTGAGCAAAATGCGACAAGTTAGAGTGATAGAGAAGCATGGATGTGTCTGTGAAGTTTCAGCTCAAAATACCCCATAGATTTTTTTTAATAAATTTTTTTAACTGCTTGTTTTGGGGCATCATTAACTATGCACCGACTCAGGCTGCGCGGCCCCTTTAAATCTCTTGCTCCCTGCCCTCCCGAGCTCTCGACTATAAGTGCAGTTATACAGTGCATATACAAAGTTCACACAGCTAATATAACCCTCAAATGGATCTTTACAAGATGCTCGTCATTCATGCTGCATGCATGCATCGATTCCTGTGAGTATAGTATTTATTTGGATGTTTACATTTGATTCTGAATGAGTTTGAGGCTATGCTCCGTGGCTAACGGCTAATGCTACATTGTTGGAGAGATTTACAAAGAATGAAGTTGTGTTTATGAATTATACAGACTGCAAGTGTTTAAAAATTAAAATAGCGACGGCTCTTGTCTCCACGAATACAATAATAAATAGGGGTGTGACAAGAGTAGGAGTTCACGAGATGAGACAAGATGGCGAAATACATGACTAGAAAAAATATTCTGCAGGTGTATTTGAAATGTTTTAACTAATCATCTTGTAATCAATGTCATTTCAGTTCTACTTTCTGAGTATGAATTATCATATGCAGTAAAAGACAACAATAAGTACTGTCAAAGGTTTTGCCACTAACTCCACTGACTGACTTCTCTCCTGTATGATTTCAGTCTCTTCAGACCTTACTGTACATGAATTATGAGCTTCTACAACTTTTGACCTCCTAACTGAACTCCTTTCCACAAACTGATCATAGAAATAAAACAGTATAAATAAAAATATTAACACTTTACAACAAGGTCTCATTTATTAACATTAATGTATTAACCAACATCAACTAACAATGAGCAATATGTGCTAGTTCACAGTGCATTAACTAATGTTAACAAATGAAACCTTACTGTTTGTGCTTAATAAGATTAAGAGAAAAACTGTTATTCATTTTTATGGTAACACTTTACAATAAGTGCACCCATAATCGCACTCTCTCAATATTCTCAATAAGTGCAAATAAGACCAAATTTTTCTTTGATACAGAGCTAAGAGATGGTTACAACTACACTGCCCAGCCTAAAATAGCTTTCATATTGAGATATATCTGTATTCATCAGGGAGCCACTTTCAAAATGCGGGGTACTGAAATCGCGTTTGAATGCGTGCTTGTTTACTTTCACTTTCAGCGATCACACGTAACTCTGTAAATATGGAGCGGCGGCGACCGTTATCCAACTGAATTAAATGTTTTTTATTTAAATACAAAGCAAAACGATAGTGGAGGCGTAATGTAAATGTAGCGGTGGCATATTTTTCCTAATCATCCTAACCACTCGACGAGAAATGGCCTCGACGAGAAATCTCGTCACAGTTTAGTCTCACGAGATCTTGTGACACGAGATCTCGTTCGTCACACCCCTAGTAATAAACGATGGTAGCTTTAACCACATTTAACAGTACATTAGCAACATGCTAACGAAACATTTAGAAAGACAATTCACAAATATCACTAAAAATATCATGTAATCATGGATCATGTCAGTTATTATTGCTCCATCTGCCATTTTTCGCTATTGTTCTTGCTTGCTTACCTAGTCTGATGATTCAGCTGTGCACATCCAGACGTTAATACTGGCTTGTCTAATGTCTTGAACATGGGCTGGCATATGCAAATATTGGGGTCATACATATTAATGATCCCGACTGATTATGTAACAGTCGGTGTTATGTTGAGATTCGCCTGTTTTCCGGAGGTCTTTTAAACAAATGAGATTTATATAAGAAGGAGGAAGCAATGGAGTTTGAAACTCAACGTATGTCTTTTCCATGTACTGAACTCTTGTTATTCAACTATGCCGAGGTAAATTAAATTTTTGATTCTAGGGCACCTTTAAATGAATGTAAATAGTTGGGAGAAAATCAGTTGTGTATCAGATTATTAGTAGGCCTAGCTATCATATCTGTGCATTCGGTCTTAAAGTGACAACAGTCTAATAAACCAGCTGTCTATCATCAAACAACAGAGAAAATCTCTGGCTGCTCTGACTGAAAGCCACAAACCTCTCGAGATCCATAAAGGTACTAAAAACATATTTAAAACAGTTCATGTGAGTTCAGTGGTTCTACCTTAATATTATAAAGTGACAAGAATACTTTTTGTGCGGCAAAAAAACAACAACAAAATAACGACTTTTTAACAATATCTTGTGATGGCCGATTTCAAAACACTGCTTCATGAAGCTTCTGAGTTTTACGAATCTTTTGTTTCAAATTAGTGATTCAGATCTCCTGAAATCACGTGACTTTGGCGCTCCGAACCACTGATTCTATTCGTAAAGCTCCGAAGCAGTGTTTTGAATTCGGGCATCACTAGGTATTGTTGAAAAGTCGTTATTTTGTTTTTTTGCCGCACAAAAAGTATTCTCGTTGCTTTATAATATAAAGTTAGAACCACCGTACTCACATGAACCGTTTTAAATGTGTTTTTAGTACCTTTATGGATCTTGAGAGGTTCAGTGGCTTTGCTCACAATGGAGGCCTCACTGAGCCATCGGATTTCATCAAAAATATCTTAATTTGTGTTCCGAAGATGAACAAAGGTCTTAGGGGTGTAGAACGATATGAGGGTTCGTAATTAATGACAGAATTTTCATTTTTGGGTGAACTAACCCTTTAAATAAATAGTCGATGCATTTAATTCATAAAGTAAAGAGATTTATTTTCGCATTTGTTGCATTTTACTGACTGTTTACTTGTCTGTGTTTTTATTTCCTCTAATACAGTTTGTAATGGCTATCGTTGTCATTTTTTAGGAAAGATTTTTTTTTCCATAACAGTTTGGAGATTTAATCGAGTCACATGACCATAGTAAGTGCTTATGATCTTGTGTATTAAGATATATATTATATATTTCTTATGTTCAGTTAGTTTGGTATCTTCTGTGCTCTATAGATTTATGAAGTCTTGTGTTCTTTTTATAATGTTATTTATAATCATTTATAAAGTAATGCTAGGCAAGTAACCACTGAGCAACCACTCACAACACCGTTTAATCCGAATAGCAATGCACTAACAACCATTCAGAACACCATAGCAACCACATAGCAACGAAAATGTGAACCTTCAGAAAATGTAAAAATCCACTTATAATTAATCATATCATGTTGCCAGATGTAGTGTAGTGTAAAATGTAGTGTGACCACCCCTGAAGTTTTAATTCCCAGTGAATCAGTCCTCGAGACCCAAGATCTATTTTTTCTCATTCTCTCTCTTTCCCTTCCACCTCCTCTCTTTCCTCTCTTTTTCTGTTCTCCTATGGGCCTCTGCAAACACAGACACAGGATGCTGTATGCTAATTTCAGATTTAATGATTAATTAGTTGCTGGCCTGCTTTTCTGCAAGGACGGCCACAGATAAAAACCCTTACTTTGTTTTCGGAGTGAGAATGGTGTTTGCCTGAAATCATACATGCGAAATGAGCTTCTCTCACACACAGAAAACGAGAGAAATGCTGAAATTTGGGTGTCCCATGAGCATACGCAAAACTGATGAAGGCGAGTGTGACTGTGTGTGTGCTGCAGTTATTATGTAAGCAGCTCAAATGGCCCTGGCATCTCTAAGAGAATGAGCGTGAAGTGGAGTTGTCCTCTTAAAGCCTGTGACATAGTCAAGCACTCTTCTGAGAGCGTTTGGAGTATATACTACAGCCTGCCTCCCTTCCCCTCACATCTGCCCTGCTAACTAGTGAACATCAAAACAGAAAACCCAGTCGTCCACAGTGAAACCCTCTACCAGAATGTCCCAGATGATGACATTTGACAAGGATGAGGGTTAAACTGGTCAGTTGGCTACAGAGGAAATTTATTCTTCGAAAGGTTCTTAATACTGTATTAAATGTGACCTTGAACACGATTATCCCTTCCTCTTTACTACTAGTTACAGAATAAACATGAATGAACATCTGAAGGTATGTTGAAAGATACAGTACAACTTACTGAATCGCATCATATCTCGTGTAATCGCTCAATCGGCATTTCAACCGCAGAAAGACATCAATAAACAATATGTCAGCTTGTAAACAATATGTCAATATATATCTAAAAATAAATAGCAACTCAATTTAATAGTTTGGGCTTTATTGTTAATTGTAACCTTAAGTAATGTGCAAGTAAGGGCTCCCTATATAGATGGTTCAAAAACACTATAGTATTTACTATAAATTACTATAGTATTTTTTTCATGTGGCCTGCTGTACCAATCCCATACCAAACCGTCATTTTTGTGTACCATCTGTTACACCCCTATTATATAATCATGCTGTCTATTTTCAATGATCTAATGACTTAAATCTTTTAAAATGAAACTTAATATATGGAAACCAAAAGGTTTGATTATTCATAACAGATGAATGATGAATGCTGGCATCAGTGCATGAACGGCTGCTTCATATTATATAACACTTGGCTTAAAAACAACTCAAAACAGTAATGGATTATAAATATGACGGGCTGAGCCACATTTGAGGCCACTGTGATATAGCAAATGTGATGAGATTATTATGGCTTGAAAGAAATTCATATGTGTTTGGAACAACATAAGGGTGAATAAATGATAAACAAATTTTTGGGCAAACTATTCCTTTAAAAGTGTTTGATGTTTACTGATTGTTCATACCAAAATGATTATCAGATGATTGAAGTTAGGAGTTGGTAAGTTTTGTTTTTTAAAAAAGTCACTTATGCTTATGAGAAAATAGTAATATTGTAAAATTATATTTCAGTTTATTTGAATATATTTTAAAAAATAATTTATTCCTGTGATTCCAGTCTTCAGTATTTATTTGAAATAGAAATCCTTACTGTCACTTTTGATCATTTAATGTGTCTTTGCTTAATAAAAAGTGTTCATTAATTTAAAAAAGAAATCTTACTGACCCCAAACTTTTTTTTTTTTTCATTTGTGATCATAGGCCAGAATTTTCAGTTGGGAAAGAGACAATGTGAGCCAAGAAAAATCAAGAGCACAACAACAACTTAACTGGACAGAGATATGGACCATATTTTAGAACTGTTCATTTTACTATGGGATGTTTTACTGGTTTTATTGTTATGAAGAAAATAACATTGTAGCTGTGTGCAGTGATCCGGTTGCATCCAATCAGCAATATTTTTACAAGCCTTAAATCATTCTCTCCCTTGGTGTCCTCTTTAAACTCTTCAGTACCAAGGAGATATATAATACCTGGAGAAAGCTATCAGTTAGCATTTCTGTTAAACTCACTTGTTGTTTTTTTTAGCCATGATCCTGAGCCATAAATGTCAAATGACTAATCACTTTGAATCTGCATGATAACGGTGTCATGATGCTGATTGGCTGATGGCACCACAAGGACGTGCACAGGCCCAAACCTTCATTATAGCGACTATCATGATGTAAAAGAAAGCATGAGGAAAAAAGTAAATTTCATGCTTTTAAAAACTAACAAAAAAATTGGGGGGCTCATAAAACATCTAATGTAATATAATAAAAAAATAGCAATATACGTTGCTACAGTTCAGATATTAGATATATTCAAATAGAATGATTTTAAATGGTAATGATATTACTGTTTTACTGTTTTTTGATCAAATAAATGCAGCCTTGCTGAGTATAAGAGATTTCTTTCAAAAACATTAAAAGAATCTTACCCCAAACTTTAGAAAAAATGTTACAGCAGGTATCCAATAAGTCTTCCAAAGATGCCATGTGACCTTGTTGCTCTAACTTCCTTTTTACCTGTAAAAATACTCACCTACTTTTTTGTATTTGTTTTTTGTACAGTGTGGTTAGATTCCTGCGTGCAATCATTGGACATGTGTTTTAGAAACAGCTGGGATAAACAGATTTTCCGATGCAGATGTCATGAAGAAATCCTGCAGGAAGGAACTGTACAGGCTTGCAACTGGGTTGGTGGTTTTTCTTGGCGAGTACATATTTTCTTTTAAAGCACTTGGTGTGACTTTTATATGGTCTTTTAATGTGCGAGTTTTACATTGCAGGTTGAGGTTGGGATAGGATGCTGTTATTTTGGCTTTTAATAAAGGGAATAATGTAATATTGGGAGTAATTTATATGAACACTGTAGATTTGTTCTTAGAATAAGCCTAATAATTAATTTGATGTACATTCCCGATTCCAAAAAAGTTGGGACACTGTACGAATTGTGAGTAAAAACAGAATGCAATGATGTGGAAGTTTCAAATTTCAATATTTTATTCAGAATACAACATAGATGACATATCAAATGTTTAAACTGAGAAACTGTATAATTTTAAGGGAAAAATAAGTTGATTTTAAATTTCATGGCATCAACACATCTCAAAAAAGTTGGGACAAGGCCATGTTTACCACTGTGTGGCATCCCCTCTTCTTTTTATAACAGTCTGCAAACGTCTGGGGACTGAGGAGACAAGTTGCTCAAGTTTAGGAATAGGAATGTTGTCCCATTCTTGTCTAATACAGGCTTCTAGTTGCTCAACTGTCTTAAGTCTTCTTTGTCGCATCTTCCTCTTTATGATGCGCCAAATGTTTTCTATGGGTGAAAGATTTGGACTGCAGGCTGGCCATTTCAGTACCCGGATCCTTCTTCTACGCAGCCATGATGTTGTAATTGATGCAGTATGTGGTCTGGCATTGTCATGTTGGAAAATGCAAGGTCTTCCCTGAAAGAGACGTCTGGATGGGAACATATGTTGTTCTAGAACTTGGATATACCTTTCAGCATTGATGGTGCCTTTCCAGATGTGTAAGCTGCCCATGCCACACGCACTCATGCAACCCCATACCATCAGAGATGCAGGCTTCTGAACTGAGCGCTGATAACAACTTGGGTTGTCCTTGTCCTCTTTAGTCCGGATGACGTGGCGTCCCAGTTTTCCAAAAAGAACTTCAAATTTTGATTCGTCTGACCACAGAACAGTTTTCCACTTTGCCACAGTCCATTTTAAAAGAGCCTTGGCCCAGAGAAAACGCCTGCGCTTCTGGATCATGTTTAGTTATGGCTTCTTTTTTGACCTATAGAGTTTTAGCCGGCAACGGCGAATGGCACGGTGGATTGTGTTCACCGACAATGTTTTCTGGAAGTATTCCTGAGCCCATGTTGTGATTTCCATTACAGTAGCGTTCCTGTATGTGATGCAGTGCCGTCTAAGGGGCTGAAGATCACGGGCATCCAGTATGGTTTTCCGGCCTTGACCCTTACGCACAGAGATTGTTCCAGATTCTCTGAATCTTTGGATGATATTATGCACTGTAGATGATGATAACTTCAAACTCTTTGCAATTTTTCTCTGAGAAACTCCTTTCTGATATTGCTCCACTATTTTTCGCCGCAGCATTGGGGGAACTGGTGATCCTCTGCCCATCTTGACTTCTGAGAGACACTGCCACTCTGAGAGGCTCTTTTTATACCCAATCATGTTGCCAATTGACCTAATAAGTTGCACATTGGTCCTCCAGCTGTTCCTTATATGTACATTTAACTTTTCCGGCCTCTTATTGCTACCTGTCCCAACTTTTTTGGAATGTGTAGCTCTCATGAAATCCAAAATGAGCCAATATTTGGCATGACATTTCAAAATGTCTCACTTTCAACATTTGATATGTTATCTATATTCTATTGTGAATAAAATATAAGTTTATGAGATTTGTAAATTATTGCATTCCTTTTTTATTCACAATTTGTACAGTGTCCCAACTTTTTTGGAATCGGGTTTGTACATGCAATGTTTGCTTGTTTCACAGGTTG
Source organism: Megalobrama amblycephala (assembly GCF_018812025.1). NCBI lineage: Eukaryota > Metazoa > Chordata > Actinopteri > Cypriniformes > Xenocyprididae > Megalobrama > Megalobrama amblycephala. The sequence goes on from NC_063062.1 coordinate 22,178,941, forward strand.
CTGTAGGCCTATGTCATGATTGCGTATTTTCTGTATTCCAGGTCAAAAAGTCATGTTTCTCTCCCTAAACAGGGCCCAGGTGTGTGCACAAGTGTAAATGTGACAGATCTTTTGACTAATCCACTTTTACTTCAGGAAATAAAGTCAACCAGTCATATTAGAACAGACATTTGCCAGATAGAGAAGGTGTTTTTCAGCATCAGACTGTTGTGATAAGAGTGGAAAGTCTGAGGAGGTTGCAGAAACACATGCAACTTCTGTCTCTGGTGTTTTGGATAGCAGTGATTGCGAAACCGCACACATGCACAGGAAAGCGGCAGATGGAAAAGGCATGATTACATGGCAGTATTGAGTAGAAAAAATATATATATATATATAATATATATATATATAAACAAATCCTTTTAGCTTTTTCAAAACTTTCAAGGTCTTGCTATAAAAAACAAAAAATCTCTCTCGTGTCCCAGCTGTAAAGTGGCACATCGGCAAACGTGTTTTGACGGCGCTGTACGTGCTGAGCATGTTCAGGGAAGAGAACAGCATGAAAATGTGCATGTTGTTTATAAATTCTTATGGCTGAAAAACACCCATCTGTTTCCTAAAAAAAAATCCAAACCTCTCTGTACCTTGTCCCACTGTAAGCACCTTTTGTTTGGTGTGATATTTTGACAGTTGTAGAATGTGATCTGTCACTGGAGGTCTGGATATGCCTTTCCTGCTCAGAACTGCCATGATAACCTTTTTTGACACTGACTTCTGTTATGGAGGAGAGTGTTGTATGCATGTGTGTGTCAGTATGAGTAACCTTTCTGGTGGTAGCTGTCGTTTAAATGCACTAGAAATTGATTTAATTAAAAATTACATTGCAAAAAAACTTAAGGGAGATATAGACATCTAAGAATCATGCTAATAAAACAAGGCTATGTTTGGAAAGTTATAATAGCATTATATGCGTTATTTTCCCTCCAGTATGTTGTATGCGTAATGTGCACAGTATGCTTATTTTACTTAAAAGACATTTGCCAAAATGTGCAGCATACAACAACATGCACTCAATTTGACCTCCATTTCCATCTGGCAGATGAACCAGAATTAAAATCAGCCATTTTTAACTTCTCTTTCTTGACTCATTATTTGATATACTGCCAAGAATCAAGATAACTTTACATAAACTTGTATTAAAAATGCAAAATAACCATATTTCTGAGATGCATGCAGTAGGGTCATGTGACAACAAATATTGCATATAAAAATTATGTATACAGTGGGTACAGAAAGTATTCAGACTGTTTCACTCTTTGTTATATTGCAGCCATTTGCTAAAATCATTTAAGTTATTTTTTTTCCTCATTAATGTACACACAGCACCCCATATTGACAGAAAAACACAGAATTGTTGATATTTTTGCAGATTTATTAAAAAAGAAAAACTGAAATATCACATGGTCCTAAGTATTCAGACCCTTTGCTGTGACACTCATATATTTAACTCAGGTGCTGTTCATTTCTTCTGATCATCCTTGAGATGGTTCTACACCTTCATTTGAGTCCAGCTGTGTTTGATTATACTGATTGGACTTGATTAGGAAAGCCACACACCTGTCTATATAAGACCTTACAGCTCACAGTGCATGTCAGAGCAAATGAGAATCATGAGGTCAAAGGAACTGCCTGAAGAGCTCAGAGACAGAATTGTGGTATATATATATATATATATATATATATATATATATATATATATATATATATTGCTGTCCCCTCAAAATAACTCAACACAGCCATTAATGTTTAACCGCTGGCCACAAAGGTGAGTACACCCCTAAGTGAAAATGTCCAAATTGGGCCCAATTTCTCTCCCCGGTGTCATGTGACTTGTTAGTGTTACAAGGTCTCAGGTGTGAATGGGGAGCAAGTGTGTTAAATTTGGTGTTATCGCTCTCACTCTCTCATACTGGTCACCGGAAGTTCAACATGGCACCTCATGGCAAAGAACTCTCTGAGGATCTGAACAAAAGAATTGTTGCTCTACATAAAGATGGCGTAGGCTATAAGAAGATTGCCAAGACCCTGAAACTGAGCTGCAGCACGGTGGCCAAGAGCATACAGCGGTTTAACAGGACAGGTTCCACTCAGAACAGGCCTCGCCATCGTCACGTCACGTCACGTCACCTCACCTCACCTCACCTCACGTCACCTCACCTTTATTTATATAACGCTTTTTACAATGTATTGTATTGACACTTTGGGCTCAATTTGGACATTTTCACTTATGGGTGTACTCACTTTTGTGGCCAGCGGTTTAGACATTAATGGCTGTGTGTTGAGTTATTTTGAGGGGACAGCTTGAGTGTTGATGGTGACTGGCTATTCAGTACAGCCGCATATGTTTTGGATGGAAAGAGGAATAGACTCCCCAAAATGCAAAAAAAGCTCAATTTATAAAGAGAATCCTGCACTTGCTGAATAATATTCCTGATCATTTTTTGCATCAGACAACTCTCATTTATGAGTTGCAGTGTTTCTATTTGTTTTTGTCCTCAGTCACATATTGGACAATGTTTAATTACACCTTATGGGTTGTAATTATTCTCAGTTTGACATTAAGTCTTGTAGGCTTTTTAATAAGCCAGAGTATCCTATTTTGCATAAGCCCTGTTTTTAAAGGCCTGTTAAAATGTTCATTGTAAAATTAATATTTGTTGTGCTTATTTGATTAAAACAACAATCTATAGCGCTACAGTAAATAACGTCTGTGGTATTATTAGCTGGAAAAAACCCCACTGATATTCAACACCGAGCTTAGTTATTAAGTACAATAAGAAGTAACATAGTATTCCATTCTGAACATAGCTCAAGTGTCATTGAATGTATATTATGAATGTACGTTGCAGTGCAATAGGTTCAGAGGTGGAAAGTCAAGTGGTGATCCAGTTGAGGTTCCTGCATGTTGTCCCATGCTGCAGCATGTAGCCGTGGGGCGGCAGCTATTGGACGGAGACTGTCTCTTAGTCACACCCTTTAATTCAAATATTCAGCCACCCACTGTTCCTCTGTGTGCATGAATATGAATTACAATTCCATGCTTCAGCAGTCTGTGCGTCCTTGAGGAGATTTTCTTTTACCTGAACCTCTATATTTTTCAATTACATAACCATGCATAGAAACCATTATTGTAATATTCTCATTCATTGAATCAACATTCAAGGCTTCCCTTCGGCTGAGAAACTGAGCTTTCAGATACCCAGCAAGTGAGAGAGGCAATTTACAGTATAAAGCTGAAAATAAACATTATGACTTCTTTCACTCCATGGCTTCAAAGATCCGAACATTAAAGGTAATTTGTAATGTAAGGAAAGTTTTAGAAATGTAAAATATGACCTTGGCACAAATTTCAATGCATTAAAGATGCATTAGAGGTTTTTAAGGAATAGTTATCAAAAAAAACTCACTCAAAAATCATAATTTTGCCATTCACTACTATCACCATTTTGTATGTTTTTTTTTTAAACATTTTTTTTTTTTGTTTTATCTAATGATGATTGAGACACACACACACACACAAAAACATGATTTTTAAATGTATTATTTTTTGAATTATGTTTATTTAATATAATCACACTTAGGTAATCTTCCAAGATTTCTGAAGTCATAAAGTTGTTTTGTATGTGTAACATACATAAGAACAAAACATGTAATGCAGTAAAAATATTCCTCTCCACTCACAAATCTAATTTGTGCATATTAAACTCATTTCTTGTCACAGGCGGTTACGAAATAGGTGAGAGAAATTGATTTAATCTAACAACTGTGGCAGATAAGAAAATTGTTCAGTAATTAACGACTTAAATTTCACCTGCATTACATTTCTATTCTGTTTGACTTCAGAAAACTTGGTCTTTAGTCACAAGTTGTATAGTTTACTTTCATGGTGCTTTTATGATACTTTTTTGTTGTTTGACTGTCTCTTGTTGCCATCCACATTTAAGAAAAACGGTGTCAACAACGTCTCATTTTGTGTTTCACCAAAGAAAAAGGTTAGAAACAAAATGAATGTCAGTAAATGTTGACAGAATTGGCATTTTTTAGGTGAACCATTCCTTTAACAACATTGCTGAGGTCTTAGCAAAATCAGCCTTGTGAATTGCAGTGCTTATGTAAATGTTAATGTTGGAAGGCGAAAGGGAGAGATAGAGATTGTGTGTCTTATGTGATGTGGTGAGGGCTGATGGGTAATTATGGCTGTGCTGAGTGAGGGGGCTCCAATGCTCTGAAATACAGAAGCACTCTCACTCTTCTGTAATCCAGACAGCACACGCCTGATTTCATAAGTTGCGGTTTTCGTAATGTGCTTCAACCCCACATAGTGAAACTGAGAAATATCGTAATAATCCACTTATCAGGAAGCAGCACATTCCGATAATCCTGCCTGCTAAAATGGGCAGCTGTTCTTACTACTTCGGCGTTAGCTGTTGCCCCAAGTCCTTCCTGCGAAGCTTCAAGATGGAGCTGCCGTGGACAAGAAAGTAGAGATGCCTTTTTGAGAGCGATCTGCTCCACGGCTGATACTGTGCCATGTAAAAGAGTTTAGGAGTTTACGTCCACAAAGGCAATTTGAAATGCATGCATTTTTTTTCTCATCTCTGGGTAGATTTGTCCAGTTGGCGAATGAAACGTATCGACCGATATGTGTTTTTCAGGGCCGATACCGATTATTACAGATCAAGTAGACCGATAACCGATATTTTGAACGAATACATATGTCTGGTATAAAAATTACAATGTCAAAATTAAGAATAACAAGGGCTCTGACAAAAACTAATATTTTTAATAATTTAATTAAAGGATTAGTTCACTTTCAAATTTCCTGATAATTTACTCACCCCCATGTTAACCAAGATGTTCATGTCGAACATCTTCCTTGAGTCGAAAAGAAATTAAGGTTTTTGATGAAAACATTCCAGAATTTTTCTTCATATAGTGGACTTCAATGGAGCCCAAATGGTTGAAGGTCAAAATTACAGTTTACAGCGATCCCAGACGAGAAATAAGGGTCTTATCTAGAGAAACCATTGCTCATTTTCAAAAAAATTTTTTTTTAAATTTTATATGTTTTTACCATAAATGCTCATCTTGAACTAGCTCTCTTCTTCTTCTCTATTTGAATTTCAGCAGTGTAGACAATGCTAAGTGTATTACTGCCCTCCACAGGTCAAAGTTTGAACTAAATTGTCATATACAATATGCTAGTGCAAGTATATAACAAGTAGTTCAAACTTTAACCTGTGGAGGGCAGTAATACACTTAGCTGTGTCTACACTGCCGGAATTCTAATAGAGAAGAAGAGAGCTAGTTCAAGATGAGCATTTATTGTTAAAACGTATATAATTTTTTTTAGAAAACCCTTATTCTTTTTAGAAGACCCTTATTCTTCATCTGGGATCATGTAGAACGTTTTGAAGCTGCACTGAAACTGTAATTTTGACCTTCAACTGTTTGAAGTCCACTATATGGCATCCTGGAATGTTTTCATCAAAAACCTTAATTTCTTTTCAACTGAAGAAAGAAAGACTTGAACATCTTGGATGACATGGGAGTGAGTAAATTATCAGAAAATTTTAATTTGAAAGTGAACAAATCCTTTAAGCTTAAAGGTGCCCTAGAATAAAAAATTTAATTTACCTTGGCATAGTTGAATAACAAGAGTTCAGTACATGGAAATGACATACAGTGAGTCTCAAATACCATTGTTTCCTCCTTCTTGTGTAAATCTCATTTGTTTAAAAGGCCTCTGAAGAACAGGTGAATCTCAACATAACACCGACTGTTACGTAACAGTCGGGATCATTAATATGTACGCCCCCAATATTTGCATATGCCAGCCCATGTTCAAAGCATTACACAAGGGCAGGCAGTATTAATGTCTGGAGCTGTGCACAGCTGAATCATCAGACTAGGAAAGCAAGCAAGAACAATAGCGAAAAATGGCAGATGGAGCGATAATAACTGACATGATCCATGATTACATGATATTTTTAGTGATATTTGTAAATTGTCTTTATAAATGTTTTGTTAGCATGTTGCTAATGTACTGTTAAATGTGGTTAAAGTTACCATCGTTTCTTACTGTATTCACGGAGACAAGAGCGCCGTCGCTATTTTCATTTTTAAACACTTGCAGTCTGTATAATGCATAAACACAACTTCATTCTTTATAAATCTCTCCAACAGTGTGTAATGTTAGCTTTAGCCACAAAGCACCATCAAACTCATTCAGAATCAAATGTAAACATCCAAATAAATACTATACTCACATGATCCGACGCATGCATGCAGCATGCATGATGAACATCTTGTAAAGATCCATTTGAGGGTTATATTAGCTGTGTGAACTTTGTAAATGCACTGTATTATAGTCGAGAGCTGGGGGGGCAGGGAGCACGCGATTTAAAGGGGCCGCAGCCTGAATTGGTGCATAATAAATGATGCCCCAAAATAGGCAGTTAAAAAAATTCTATAGGGTATTTTGAGCTGAAACTTCACAGACACATTCAGGGGACACCTTAGACTTATATTATATCTTGTAAAAACTGGTTCTAGGGCACCTTTAATATTCGCAAAACCTGAATGTGTAGAATGTGCAATACCTGCAATCCCGTGCCAAAATTCAGGCTCTGATTATATTGAGGTGTTTTGCAACTTCAGTTTAGTGGATTGTGATTTATTGCAACTTCAGCAATGTCTGCTGCAACTGATGTGTGATTACTGAAGCAGCTCCAGTTAGCAAGTACTTTCAGTGTGAGAATGCAAAACTTTCAGTGCCTTCTGTGCTGATTGGCCGTACTGGCTGATTGGCTGATTGACTCCCAACAAATCAGATGTGTGGTGGGCGGACCTTGCTCTAGGCCACAGAGTGGTGAGTTCTGACAAAGGTGGCTGTATCAGGGCCAAATAACACATTTCAAAATTACATTATTTTATCAGCAAATCTATTTTAAAAAATGAACGATACCCCTAGTTCTTTTGAACTGATTATTTTTAGTCAGCTGGTTTGGACTGAACAGTCTGAAACATTTTATGCCTCAAGTCAGGACAGATCCACAAGGTACTCAATCAAAACTCACTTTTGGATGTGCCTGACAGTCAGACTCAAAATGAGCAAATATCCTGGAGTATATGATCCCATGCTATGATGTCGGTTTTTGCCAACTCATTCAGTGATCCAGTTAATCCAACAGAGCGCACTGACCTGCGAACAGTACAGACATGTCCGACATGCTGAGAACTGTCTGCCTAGGGTTTCATAAAGGGGGAAAAATGTATGTTTCTGATGTCTTTTGCTGAAATGCATAAAGTATAACAAAGAAAATATACTGGAAATATAATGCAAGTAGTTATTGATTCAACAGCAGCAGACCATACTATTATTAACTTTATATGCTTTAGACATGTAAAACTTCTGCATTTCAGCTTATTATTGGGTGCTTTAATAATAGAATTGCATATACGTGATGTCAATGACTATGTTTACATGTGCACCAATAATGCAATTATTTCTCATAATCAGAGTAAGGTCTTAATTAGAGTGGGAATAATGCGATTAAGGTGTTTACATGCCTGTATATTGCGATTTAAAATTGCTGTACACCACCTAGTTTAATGCTACTACGGTTAAGAGCTTAATCACATTAGATTGATCGAAGTATTGCGTTTACATGAGGTAAAGTTTAAAATCCCATTATAATCGCATTATCAGAGTGCATGTAAACGCACTTGTGTGATTACGTAAAAAAACTAGTGAATCACTTTTTTTGAACTGATTCTTTGAAGTGAATTGTCTGAAGGAACCAGTTCACGGAAAAGAATTGGACTTCCCTGTATTGCTATAAGCAATCTCTTAATGCTCTGAGACAACTGTTTGTTTATGTGTAAGGTTTGTATCTTGGTGAACGGAGGAGGTATTTCTTAGAAACGTGGGTTTGCAGTTCTTGTTAGTGATTACTCATGGAACTCTCTCCAGTGTTTCCTCTGCAGACCACCTCTGATGCAATACAGAATAATCTTTGCACACTGAATTAAGGTCATTATTGTTCTCAGCTTAGCTGGTTTTGTCACTGGATTACTGACTTGGTGTGCTGTGCAGTGGATTTCTCAATTGGGAGGCCATTAAAACCTGGAATTGTGTGCTGATGAGGTGTTGAAGTGTGATTACACCACATCAGAATATCGTCTTTATCACAAGAATGGTCCTGATGTCTTTGCAACCTGGAAAAGCATGACATCTTAATCAATATGGCTATTTACTGAGGATTTGACCCCGTTTAGTGTCTTTACAGTCTATATCAGAGACGGTGTAAAGAAAGAACATGCCACTTGTTGAAAAATGAATGGAAGACATTTTAATGATCATTGGGACAACTAAAGGAAAGGACATAGCGCTTTTAAAAGAGCTAACTGCCTTATTGGCAAAAACCTTGTGGTCTTAACTAGTGGTTGACAAGTATGGATTTTCCATAAGCCTTTGGTGATGTCTAAAGCATGATGGCTGATGTAATGTGCAGCTCACATATGCATAAAACAATTTAATGATTTTAAATAGTCACAAAATAAATAACGATTAATAAATTAAAGGTGCAATATGTAATATTTTTGCAGTAAAATATCCAAAAACAACTAGGCCAGTGTTATATATTTCGTTCACTTGAGTACTTACAATATCTCAAATGTTTGCAACTATTTGTAAATCATGAGAAAATTGCAATTTTAACCAAGGCTCCGGGACGTGTGAGGAGTCGCCTGTCAATTGCGTCATACCCGCGTTAACCCTCGGTTTCCGGTTTTATTTTGTAGAAACCATGGAAACACCAAAGACGTTTTGATATATTTATAGACAGAAAACTAATTGTTGTTATATAGCTCAACACGTTTAGTCTTATGGTTTAAATCTAATTTTCTTGATTTTTTTTCGAGTACCATGCTTTACCATGCCTCAGAGTAATACAGTAATACAGAATTTTCTCCATCATACAATACGTTTTAAAGTGAATTGCATGCCGTTTATCAACACAAGCCATCCAGCATTTAATATATTTTAAAAATCGATCTATCTTACTGCAGTGTGCAACAAGTGTCTCACATCAGCCGCCGAGTGAACGCACAGAGTAACATTATAACATAATTTTCAACAATCTCAAATGTATCTACTATGATAAACAGAGCTGCGTTACCTCATACTCATGACCAGGTAAGCGGAAGCGGAGCTGGCGACTGTGGTATTATAAAAGGTCCGCTGCTCTTGAGGCGTGTGTTGCGCAATCCGCAACAATCGCATCCATGAACATGATTTCTTCCTGAGTCCTATCCCTATTCTTTTGCACTGTCCGTTGAGGTGAAGACCACATGTCCCAAGATTCTGCGTTCAAACAAACAGGCGTCATCAAGCTACGCCTTTGTTTTGATTAGGCCTCTAGCGACCTCTAGCAGACAGAATTCTTACATACTGTACCTTTAAGAACACATAATTTACAGAACACATGATTTACCCATGTGTAACTATTTTGGGATTATAATGTCAAATATTGTCTAATATATTGCCAAGGTAAAAAAATTGGTTTTGTGACAGCAGAGTGGTGTTTCATTTGAACATTAAGAGAGTTTTGTGTATGATGACTTGAAATTTTAATTAATTGCATTAATGCTGATATTTTCTTGTAAAAAGGATATGTTCAGTATGCAAAACTATGCAGTAATCTGTCTTGATTTTGTTTTGCAGAACATGCTGTAAAACAAAGCAGATGTTTCAGGGAATCAGAAGTTTATTTGTCCTCAGAAACCTTACACCTGCCCAATAGTAATTCTTTAATGAGCAATTATTAAAAGTTCAACATCACCTGCACAACTTGTAAGTTCCCTAACAGTAATTGTCACTGCCTGTTTCATATTTCATATCTCATATCTCATACATTTTTTGAAGCCACTCCTTCCCAATCATTGGCAGATAATATTTTTTTTTTTGAAATACATAAATTTATGATGCCATTTTTTGTCATATTTTATCTGTGACTGAATATGTTTAAGCTTGTTAAAAAATGATTTTATTGATTTCTGTCTTTCCCTTTCCCAATCTGAATGTGTACACATTACTGGAAATAGCCACCCAGAGGCATTACTAAGATGTGAGTTGCTTGCTATAAAAAAGAATTTGTCTGTATTTGTGAGTGTGTGTGCATGGAGCTACATGGAATGATTTGATTCACACTGACGGGTTATGACCTTGTAAACTGGCCTGTAGTCAAAAATCTCATCGAAAACACAGACAGACTTCCAGTAACTGATGTTAACTCATCTTGCAACTGCACTAAGCTCTGTTTTCTTTAAATCATATTCATATGCTGCATAATTGTGGGTAACAGCAGTCTGTGTCTTTCTCTATGTATCTGTGGACTGTAATCGAGCAGCCAGAGTCAGGATGAAGTGAGAGAATATAGCAGCTGATTGGGAGTAGTTACATATTGAGAGTTCAATTGAATGAGTGTTTTCTGGAAACAACCTTCGGCAAGTCAGAGGAACAGAGAGGGGGGGTCTCGCTGCACAACAGTCAGCACACACACAATCAAGCCCGTGAGTTAAATAAGAAATTTTGAGAACTCTGGAGAATTAATGTATTTGAAATCCAATGGGAAAAGGGTTTATTTGTAGTTTTGAAGGAGTCTTGGGGCAATTTGCACTGATGATGGACAGGATGAGAGAGAAGTTTGTTCTTGCTTTGATGTTTGAAAAGAATTGTGTAGATTGTGTGAGTGCTGGTTAACAATTACCCGTTCTCACCATGTGGATGGTATTATATGGGGTTTGATGCTACTGTGTGATTTGCATGAATGAGTGTTGGGGAGTAACTAACTGGAGGTAGTGACATCATTCAAATTATTTTCGGTAGTGTGACTGAAAATCTTAGCACTGGACCAACACCTCTTTAGTGATATTTTATATTATCTTATTGTTTGTTAAGTATTATTACAATTTAAAATAACTTTTCTATTTTGATATATTTTATTTACTACTATTTAGAATTTATTATACATTCCTTTGATGGCAAAACTGAATTTTCAGCATCCTTACTAGGGGTATGATGAGGTTAAAATGTGACAAGATTTCTTGTCAAGGTGAAAAGCTGTCTTGTGAGTCGTGATATTGCCATGATAGAATATGCCACCGCTACGTTTACATTATGCCTCCACTGTCGCTTTGCTTTTAATAGAAATAAAAACCATTTAATTCAGTTTGGATAATGGTCACTTTAATCCGACCCAGCTCATCCAACATGAGCTGCAGAGTTGTACGTAGTGCAGCAGGAATCAGAGTTCACTGATCAAGAGTAAGTGATGAGATGACTGACAAGACCATGGCAGAGGATTCATTGCACAACAGAGTCTAACTGTCTGACAAATGTCTTATCTTGTAGAATGCGTGCTAGCACCTCTTCACAGAGTACGCGTGATTGTGAAAGTAAAACGTGGGCACGCATTCAAACTCTATTTCAATACCCCGCATTTTGAAAGCGGCTCCCTGATGCACGCGCAGTAGTGAACTCAGGACTCACACTCCCGCAGAATCGTTTAGTACTGTTTAATGCAGAACAACTCACTCGGTGTGAAATAAACCAATATGGAAATGTAGAAATTTAAGTTAGGTCCAATCTCCACCCGAAAATCCCCAAAAAAGTCAGTTGGTGTCTGGTGACTACTTCGCTGTCAATCTCAGCTGTCAATCAGGACATCACATCCCCGTTTTTATAGCATCCAATAACTAACTAAAACCAAACTTATTTAACTAAAACTACATAAAAACTACATAAAATGACATAAACCATCTTTGGAATAAAAATTTAGTGTAATTTAATTGTTTAGTTTGTCTCACGTCCCATTAAATTACATGGAGAGGGCGGGGTTTATGACCTATACTGGGACCAACCACCTGGGGGCGATTGAGACACTTCACTTTTCAGGACATGTGCAGCATGCTTGGTTTGCACTTAAAGGGTTAGTTCACCCAAAAATGAAAATAATATAATTTATTACTCACCCTCGTGTCGTTCTACACCCATAAGACCTTCGTTCATCTTCAGAACACAAATTAAGATATTGCTGATGAAATCCGATGGCTCAGTGAAGCCTGCATAAATAGCAATAGTACTTCCTCTCTCAAGATCCATAAAGTTACCAAATACATATTTGAAACAGTTCATGTGAGTTCAGTGGTTCTATCTTAAAGGGATAGTTCACCCAAAAATGAAAATTTGATGTTTATCTGCTTACCCCCAGGGCATCCAAGATGTAGGTGACTTTGTTTCTTCAGTAGAACACAAATGATGATTATTAACTCCAACCGTTGCCGTCTGTCAGTCAAATAATGCTAGTGGATGGGAACTTCTACTATAAGAGTAAATAAAACTTGCATAGACAAGTTCAAATTAAACCCTGTGGATCGTGACGACACATTGATGTCCTAAGACACGAAACGATCGGTTTGTGCGATAAACCGAACAGTATTTATATAATTTTTTAACTCTAATACACCACTATATCCAACCGCGTTCAGCACAAGGTCTGATCGCGCTCTGACAGCGGCGATGTTTCGCTCTCATTGAAGTCTATGTGCGAGACATCACTGCCGCTGTCAGAGCACGATCCGCAGGGTTTAATTTGGACTTGTCTATGCAAGTTTTATTTACTCTTATAGTAGAAGTTCCCATCCACTCGCATTATTTGACTGACAGACGGCAACGGTTGGAGTTAAAAATCATTATTTGTGTTCTACTGAAGAAACAAAGTCACCTACATCTTGGATGCGCTGGGGGTAAGCAGATAAACATCAAATTTTCATTTTTGGGTGAACTATCCCTTTAATATTATAAAGTGACAAGAATGCTTTTTGTGCGGCAAAAAAATATCTATATGGGCCGATTTCAAAATTTGATTCACTGATTCATGAAGCTTCTGAGCTTTATGAATCTTTTGTTTCAAATTAGTGATTCAGATATCCTATCAAACGGCTATATATTCGAAATTCGGCCCATATAGATATTGCTGAAAAGTCGTTATTTTGTATTTTTGGCACACAAAAAGTATTCTTTATAATATTAAGATAGAACCACTGAACTCACATGAACTGTTTCAAATATGTACTTAGTACCTTTATGGATCTTGAGAGAGAAATTGCCATTGCTGTCTATGCAGGCTTAACTGAGCCATCGGATTTCATCAACAATATCTTAATTTGTGTTCTGAAGATGAACGAAGGTCTTATGAGTGTAGAACGACATGAGGGTGAGTAATAAATAACATTATTTTCATTTTTAAGTGAACTAATCCTTTAATAAGACTAAGAGAAAACTGTTATTCATTTTTATTTATACTGTTTTTATTTCTATGATCAATTTGTGAAAAGGAGTTCAATTAGGAGGTCAAAAGTTGTAGAAGCTCATAAATCATGTACAGTAAGTTCTGAAAAGACATCATACAGGAGAGAAGCCAGTCAGTTGAGTTTGTGGCTAAACCTTTACAGTGCTTGAGTATTGTTGTCTTTTACTGCATATGATAATTCATACTCAGAAAGTAGAACTGAAATGACATTGATTACAAGATGATTAGGTAAAACATTTCAAATGCATCTGCAGACTATTTTTCAAGACATGTATTTCGTCATTGAGGATTTCTTAAAAAATACTGTGTAAAAATCTTCGTCTCGTCTCGTTCTCGTGTCTCGTCTTGTCTCGTGAGCTAACTGTCTCGTCACAGCCCTAATCATTACTCCAGTCTTCAGAGTCACATGATCCTTCAGAAATCAGTCTAATATGCTGATTTGGTGCTTAGATATTGTCAATTATTGTTGGTGCTCAAGTATTAATGGTATTAATTAAAATACCAATGCCGACAACAGCTTTTGCTGTTTAATATTTTTGAGGAAAACATGTTATGCAGTTTGAATGGAATGTTCAAAAGAACAGCATTTATTTGAAATGGAAATCTCTTGTAACATTATACATGTCTTTACGGTTACTTTTAAACAATTGAATGCCTTGCTGAATAAACCTATTAGTAGTAGTAGTAGTAGTCTTTTATTTATTTATTTATTTTTAAATGAGCATAAGAGACTTCTTTTGCATGCCAATATGTCTTTATATAATGCCCCAAACCACTTATTTGTCCCAATAATAATAGAGATATGAAACGTAAATAATAGAAACATACTGATTGCAGTTTTATATTTTTAAAATGATCATTAGTTTTAAAGTACAGTATTTGCTGATAATGTACACTGCTTCAAAACACATTTATAGCTAATCATTGCTATGAGCTGGAACATCATTTCAATGCAAGCTGGACTTTCACACACCCACAGTTGCCTGTAATGACAGTAAAAATTTCAGCATGTTATGCAGTGTGACATGTCTATGTTGTGGATTTGCATCTTTCAGACCTGCTTTGACAGACAGATCCCATCCTCTCGCCACCCTCAGCACTGTCCTGCTGACCCAATGGGTCTCTCATCTCGCCTTGGGGGTGAACAAGGTCCTTTAAATGTGCCATATCCTTCCCAACAGGCAAAGTTAGTCTCATAGACATGGTGTCTTTGAGGGCACATGACCTGAGATCACCTCCCCATCGTTCTCTATCTTTTCTCTGCTCACTTCTCTCACGTATGTCCTGCTTCCTGCCTGAAATCTTTCACATGTTTGTCTTGTAGAGGTCGCTGGGTTTGTGTCTTCCCAATGGTTTTGGTGTTAGTGAGTCACCAAGGCAACCCAGGGACATGTCTGCAGTCCCTCATCCTCCAGCACAGACCTTTATTTCTTGTCACTGGCGCGGTCTATTTCAGGGCAGAGATTTGAACAGCCCCGACTAGCTATATTGATTGTTCAGCACCAAAGGCCATTCTATAAACTCTCTTTTGTACCACTGACCAGGCTGCCAGCAAGCTGAATCCCTTCTCTGACAGACTCTCTGACTTATGCAGCACCGCTGAACATTTATGCTAATGTAGTCAGGCCTTTGTGAAAACCGCAGGCTGTCCTGCTAAAACGTCCTTCATCTACTTACAAGGTGAAAATGGGGATGTCATTTAGCTGAGAGGGAAGAAAATATTTAAAATTTAAAATATGAAATTTGGAAATGTGAAATATACAAACAAAACTGTCATACGTACTGTGCTTTTAAAAAATGCTGGTAGATGAACTTCACTCTTAAAAATAAAGCTTCTTAATTGGCATCAGTGGTTCCATGAAGAAGCTTTAAAGTGAAAAAAGTTCTTTAGATTATTAAAATGTTCTTCACAATAAGAACTGTTCACTGAAAGGTTCTTCAATGGCATCACTGTGAAAACACTTTGGAACCCTATTTGGAACTTTGTTCATCTCAGATTGATGTTAGCTGTTGTAAGTTGTAGCTGTCGCCTTTGGCTTGCTTAGTTGGGGACATTTGACATTTGATATTCAATAGTATTCTTGACATTTATTCAACAGTGCTTCTGATCTGCCTGCATTGACACTATTATTTAAGAGCTGCTGTGCAGCCAAATTATGTACCAGCTATCAATGTAAAGCTGCTTTGACACAATCTGCATTGTAAAAAGCGCTATATAAATAAAGGTGACTTGACTTGACTAAAGTTGGGTTGAATAATTGAGATTGTGCTCAGCCCCTAAAGAGACATAATGGTGGAAAAAAAAAATATATCTACCCCCTAATGCATTAAAATGGTAATGGGACACTAAAGTGTACCCTATTCATGAAAATTGTCAGTTATCTTGCCGTGCTATTAATATTCATCAATAATGAGTATCTGTTAAATATCTAGAAAAGATGAAGATTTCTAACTTTAGTTAATTCAAAACATGCAAGCATATAATGCATTAACTTTCTCTGGGTTGTTGTTAACATTTCTGTCATTATCTCTTGCAAATGTACAAATCTTAACATTTGCACTTGTTTGATTACACATCTTTTAGGGAAAAAAATGTTGACGCTGAGGAGATGAGGTTAATGGCAGGGTCTATTAAGATTTTTATTTATTATTTTTTTTTTTTGTAAATGTGATTTATTCACTTTATACTGAACTTGAATGTGGTGTATGTGTTGATCAGATCAGTTAGACATTAGGCACAGTCAGGTTATGAGCTGTGTTCTGGGTCGTGGCACTGAAGTATTGCTCTGCTCCAGGCTTTGGGCCAACACTAACTCTTTCCTAAGTTTGTCATCTCTCTCTCTCTTTCTCTCTCTCTCTATCTCTCTAAATGATGAATGAATCAGACGTACTGCACAAACTTAAATCCATTATGCTAGTGCTTTGCTATGCTTTTATTCTTCCTTTTCACTCTATCTATCTATCTATCTATCTATCTATCTATCTATCTATCTATCTATCTATCTATCTATCTATCTATCTATCTATCTATCTGTCTGTCTGTCTGTCTGTCTGTCTGTCTGATTTTAGATATTAGTCTGTTCAAATTAAATTTAAAATAATAATGGAGAATTTTAATTTGTGGCAAATGGGTTTGTTATCAGTGCAGTTATTATGTGTTGGAAATCTGACAAAGAAATAAAAAAAAAAATAGTTTGCTAAATGTAAAAATGCAGCACAGGTGGATGTTTGTGGACAACAGTTTACAATGTCTAAAGAAGATCACATATTAAAGGTGCCCTCGAATGAAAAATCAAATTTATCTTGGCATAGTTAAATAACAAGAGTTCAGTACATGGAAATGACATACAGTGAGTCTCAAACTCCATTGTTTCCTCCTTCTTATATAAATCTCATTTGTTTAAAAGACCTCCGAAGAACAGGCGAATCTCAACATATTTGCATATGCCAGCCCATGTTCCCAACATTATGAAAGGCATTACACAAGGGCAGCCAGTTAACGTCTGGATGTGCACAACCAAATCATCAGACTAGGTAAGCAAGCAAGAACAATAGCGAAAAATGGCAGATGGAGCAATAATAACTGACATGATCCATGATAACATGATATTTGTATTGATATTTGTAAACTGTCTTTCTAAATGTTTCATTAGCATGTTGCTAATGTACAGTTAAATGTGGTTAAAGTTACCATCGGTTATTACTGTATTCACGGAGACGAGAGAGCCGTCGCTATTTTCATTTTTAAACACTTGCAGTCTGTATAATTCATAAACACAACTTCATTCTTTATAAATGTCTCCAACAGTGTAGCATTAGCCGTTAGCCACGGAGCACTATCAAACTCATTCAAAATCAGAAGTAAACAATATAACAGTATGCAATACTCACATAATCAGACGCATGCATGCCGAACACTTTGTAAAGATCCATTTTGAGGGTTATATTAGCTGTGTAAACTTTGTTAAGGCACTGTTTAAGGCAAAGCACGAGCCTTGTGGGCGGAGAGCACGGGATTTAAAGGGGCCGCAGCATAAAATCGGTGCGTTTATAATGATGCCCCAAAATAGGCAGTTAAAAAAATTAATAAAAAAAAAAATCTATGGGGTATTTTGAGCTGAAACTTCACAGACACATTCAGGGGACACCTTAGACTTATATTACATCTTTTAAAAACATAATCTAGGGCACCTTTAATGTGTAATTTTACAGAAGTGACAATAACTGTAGTGGTTCTGTAGTGATTTTGGCTATAATGTTGGATACTGTAGTACATTTTTATAAATAGTATTAACATCATAATTTAAAAAAAAAATTATCACCAAGTAATTTGTTTAACACAACAGGCTTTGTTTTGGCTTCTCTGCTTTCCATCTGTTTCTTTTTGGACCATGATACTGTTTTTTTTTTTCTTTTTTTCTTTTTTTTTCTTTCATTTTTCTAGCAGAATCTCTTCTTCTGTCATTGTATGATTCCAGGCTGTATGTAGTTTTTTTTTTTTGTGACAATCAGTTGGTAACTAAAGTGTAAATGTACAATACAACGCGTTGTATTCCGTATTTTCTGCAATAAGGAATAGTTATTTTCAATCCAAGCTTCATCTCCCTAAATGGTTGTGTTTGTCTTTGTGTCACTTTGGCATCTGAATTATAGTCAATTCTGATTTATGGATTTTTATTTAGCAGTCATAAAGAAACATCTCCATAACCATGAATACAACTGCCAAATTAAACTTGATTAACAGCATTTTACAAACTCCCTTTTTGAGGACTGAGGGACAATCTGTCTCATAAATAAAGAAAAGGACATCAAACTGTTAGACAACTAAATTATAATTACGCTTTCTCTCCTTGTGTATGTGTTGTGGTAGGATGATTTGTAGTGTTCCTCTATTCCTGATTGGTCTGTCAAAATCATTTCTGAGCTACTTTACTGCACTTCTCTGTATTTGGTACTCTAGCACAACAGAATATCAAACCTGTTTTGTTTCTTTTGTGATACAAGACATTTTTAGCATCAGACTCCCACACACAGATGTTTCTAACAGTTGGAGCTGACCAGAGGCAGTAGACAAATGATCATGAAATCACAGAATAATGGACACATATTGATATATTGTGAATGTGCTATGGACATGAATTGGATAAACGTGCTATGCACATGAGTTTAAAAATCTGGTTTCTCAGACTGTATTTTCTTAAAACTAAAACACAAATTTCTATTAAACATAGTCCTTTAATATTAAATATGGAAATTTAATTGCATGTTTTCCTAAGTTACATAGATTTATGAGGCTCATCATAGAAAATACTTGAAGAAAACATGGAACAAACATTAATTTTACTTGAGTGCATGTTATTCTAAAGAGGAAAACAAAAGTAAAAACTTTGAAATTACTTTTCAACTGATGTAACCAAGGCCAATAATATCATAGCCTACTTTTACCGAACCAATCTAAACCTGATGGGGAAAAAAAAATAAAAAAAATAAATCATGCTCTGTCTTACATTATTTCCCACTGAATGTTTTGAGACACTTGGAAATACATCACATTACAGAAATTAAATGTGTTGCAATGCAAATATTGTCTTGAAAGTCAACATAAAATCTTAATGTACTCTACTCTATTTACTTCCAAAATACTTTTTGGTTTTATTCTGAATGATTAACTATTGCACATTATAAATGATAAATTAGGTTTTCTTAACTCGCTTCACCTTTGAAACTTTACATTTAAGTCACAAATCCCTCTTATTTTCCAGCCCTTCTCCTATATATTTACTTGTCACCTGTTTCTTGTTGTCTTCAAACACAGAAGTGTTTAGGAAAAGTGAAAGAATGTATTTGCAGTACAAAAGTATCTCTCTCGACTCTCGCACAGACTAACACGGTCATGCTCA
This sequence comes from Megalobrama amblycephala, assembly GCF_018812025.1. Classification (NCBI taxonomy): domain Eukaryota; kingdom Metazoa; phylum Chordata; class Actinopteri; order Cypriniformes; family Xenocyprididae; genus Megalobrama; species Megalobrama amblycephala. The sequence continues at coordinate 22,198,259 of NC_063062.1, forward strand.
TTGTAATTAGCACCCTTTGAGTAATGGGCTGATTCAGCCTGGAGGTGTTGTGCCAAATCAGCACTCAGATAAGTTTCAGCTCCTTCAGGAAGGTCTGTTTGCAACAGCCTGCCAACACACACACACACACACACACACACACACACACACACACACACACACACACACACACACACACACACACAAAAGCCCTGTTCTTGCCCTTTAGTAGTGCTGGAAGTGTAATGATTCGGTTGTGAAGCACATACACTGTTACAGTCCACACACACACACACTCAAAGGCACTTAGGGGACTGCAGAATGTATATTAGCTTTTGAACAAGAATGGATTACAGCAACCGAAACCCAAATAATGTGCACTGTCAGTAAAACCACAAACTCCTGATCCCAAGTTGCTTGTATCTCTGAAAGAAACGGAAAGATCGTGTAAAGGCTTTGCATAACTGAGTTTACTAGGGCTGTCATTTAATTGAGTGTAATTAATTTTTTATTATTATTTTTTTTTAAAGTGTGATTAAAAAATGAATGTAATTAATCATGCCACCTGACCTATGCAAGCAATTCAAGCTTGAAGTACTGTCAAAAATTGAAAAATTGCAGACTGCATATTGTGAACAGCGCCCAAATATACCTTTAAAGCCAATAAAATGACTTCCATTAAAGGCCAATAATACCATAGTCAGGGGTGCACATAAGTGGTGCGCAGGTGCGCATGCGTGGTAAAAATAAACAATGCGCACCAGAAAACATGGAGGGAAGCGCTTTTGAGTACCAACATTTTTGGGGATCGGCTCACAGGGACACGTTTACTTACTGGTGTAGGATTTTTCTATATCTCTGGTAAGATAGCAATCATGATGATAAGTGTGTTCTTTAATTATTAGGGGTGCAACGGATCACAGTTAATCCGTGATCCGTACGGATAATGTCCAATGGTTCGGCACGCATGTGATTCGCGGATTAACTGCTAAGTTTAACCATCATAGAGTGAAAGTTTATCATTTGTTTTGTCTCACCAGTTAACACATTCAAGCGATTTTAAAAGCGGAAGAAGCGGCGAAAATCGGGACTCGTGAGCTTTTATCTGCGCCACATCCGAAGCACACACAGAGAGAGAGCAAGAAAGAGAGAGAGAGAGAGAGAGAGAGAGAGAGGCGCGTTTCAGACAGCGCTCGAACACCGAATTGATTCCTCTTTCGCTTGAACAGACGCATAAACACAAAATTATGTCAAAATACCTGTCTCGGCAAGTATTCTCTCGGTTATGTCATTAGCGAACAGTTGAGAAAGAAACCGGATGTGTGTCAGTTATTCAGTCCATGCTTTCCTTCTTAAAGTGACAGCAGCCTAATATTCTTGCTGTTGTCTGTCATTAATGTTAATAAAGTTAAAAAAAACAAAAAACAAACAAACAAAAAAACGTCATTATCATCATCTACCATGTTCGGAGAAAAGAAGATAGTGAGGAGATTTGATTTTTCATAAAATCTGATGGCTCAGTGAGGCCTGCATTGCCAGCAAGACAATTAACACTTTCAATGCCCAGAAAGCTACTAAAGACATATTTAAAACAGTTCATGTGACTACAGTGGTTCAACCTTAATGTTATGAAGTGACGAGAATACTTTTTGTGCGCCTAAAAAAACAAAATAACGACCTTATGTTAATATCTATTGATGGGTGATTTCAAAACACTGCTTCATGAAGCTTTACTAATCTTTTGTTTCGAATCAGTGGTTTGGAGCACCAAAGTCACATGATTTCAATAAACAAGGCTTTGTATAAGTGTTTCGAAATGTCAGTGGTTCACCACTGGGGGACGTGACTTCGGCAGTTTGATACGCACTCCGAACCACTGATTTGAAACAAAAGATTTGTAAAGCTTCATGAAGCAGTGTTTTGAAATCACCCATCAATAGATATTAACATAAAGTCGTTATTTTGTTTTTTTGGCGCACAAAAAGTATTCTCGTCACTTCATAACATTAAGGTTGAACCACTGTATTCACATGAACTGTTTTAAATACGTCTTTAGTAGCTTTCTAGGCATTGAAAGTGTTAATTATCTTGCTGGCAATGCAGGCCTCACTGAGCCATCGGGTTTCATCAAAAATATCTTAATTTGTGTTCTGAAGATGAACGAAGGTCTTACGGGTGTAGAACGACACGAGGGTAAGTAATTAATGACAACATTTTCATTTTTGTGTGAACTAACCCTTTAAATATTTTTAACATCAAAAACCTTTTTTTTTTATTCAATGTTTTTGTCTGCTGCTGTATGTATGTGACCTTATTTTGGCGACTTTTCTCAGCAGATACTGATATTTGATTAATTAATTGCAGTTAATTAATCTGCATATGTTATAATCGATTTGATTAAAATTTCTACTCAATTGACATCTCTAGAACTGACACATCACTTTGAGAACACAGACAAATGTGATTTGAGTCTGCACAATCAGGGTGTGTACAGGTGCATGTGTCTCTCTCTGTAATTGCGTTTGCATTCCAGTGCTTTGTTTTCTGAGTAAATGTCCTTCAGATGCAGGATTGGCAGCTACGTCCTTGTGACAGTAAGGACACATTAATCCTTTGTGCAACAACAGAAATTGAGATTCCTCTCTTTGCTGTTTGTTTGTCTTTGATATTTTCTCTGGGTCCAGCTCATTTGCAAGCTTTGAAAAATCATCATCTTTATTGACGTCCAGCCTGGAGTCAGAGACCATGTACGATTCTGTAAATAAACAAGTCAATGTTTTCAGATAGTTATTTGAATATCTGTATAGACGTAGATTGTGGTAATTACATTTTTCCTCAATCTTTCTTTCATTTGTTTTTCATTCAAGAATTCTTAATAGTGAGTCATCAAGAATACTAAATAATGAACAAGATTTGCATTTCCTAAAAGAAATAGGCTAGCAAGGCACTTGCAAATGCCTTCTAGTGCTACAAGGCAGCAAAGTAATATTGCTGCAATATTTAAAATGTAAGACTTTTGTAATGTTTTAAAAAAATTACTTTCTTCTATCATAGTTAATGTGGATAGACAATTATAAACAAGCCATAAGTCAATTTTCTCAAAAAGTGTAAACATTGTGGTTCTATCATAATACTGAGCTTGGTACAGGACTGTCCTTTTATCCAACCCAATTTAATGAGAAAATGTATTATACATATGTTCACATTTACTGTTGCTTGGTTTAGTCATTCCATTTGGAATCTGTGCAATCAGGAATTTTGCGTGAGGGTGAAAAGGTTCCCCATGCAGAATTAATTTATTTTCAAGTTGGTCATTTGAAATCACCACGCTGACCAACTGAAAGTGAGCTGTACTTTATAAATCTTTACACTATCAACAGGAGACAATTGACCTTTTTTGCCTTTTAAGACTGCAAATCTACAAAACAAAAGTTTGGATGGAGTTTGTTTATATGATACAATTAATTGCATAATTGCACAATTTAATATGCAAATAGATCTAAAATTAGGAAGACGGCCAACTACAATTCATTATACAAATATTACTATACTATACTACATCATTGCTGTTAGTTCTGTTTTTAAAGTCAATGGTAGACGGTCAAAATTAAATGTTAATTTTTTTAAAGTATATAATTTATAGACAGAATTGATCTACAAACCCCATTCCAAAAAAGTTGGGACACTGTATAAATTGTGAATAAAAAAGGAATGCAATAATTTACAAATCTTATAAACTTATATTGAAAGTGAGACATTTTGAAATGTCATGCCATATATTGGCTCATTTTGGATTTCATGAGAGCTACACATTCCAAAAAAGTTGGGACAGGTAGCAATAAGAGGCCGGAAAAGTTAAATGTACATATAAGGAACAGCTTGAGGACCAATTTGCAACTTATTAGGTCAATTGGAAACATGATTGGGTATAAAAAGAGCCTCTCAGAGTGGCAGTGTCTCTCAGAAGTCAAGATGGGCAGAGGATCACCAGTTCCCCCAATGCTGCGGCGAAAAATAGTGGAGCAATATCAGAAAGGAGTTTCTCAGAGAAAAATTGCAAAGAGTTTGAAGTTATCATCATCTACAGTGCATAATATCATCCAAAGATTCAGAGAATCTGGAACAATCTCTGTGCGTAAGGGTCAAGGCCGGAAAACCATACTGGATGCCCGTGATCTTCTGGCCCTTAGACTGCACTGCATCACATACAGGAATGCTACTGTAATGGAAATCACAGCATGGGCTCAGGAATACTTCCAGAAAACATTGTCGGTGAACACAATCCACCGTGCCATTCACAGTTGCCGGCTAAAACTCTATAGGTCAAAAAAGAAGCCATATCTAAACATGATCCAGAAGCGCAGGCGTTTTCTCTGGGCCAAGGCTGATTTAAAATGAACTGTGGCAAAGTGGAAAACTGTTCTGTGGTCAGACGAATCAAAATTTGAAGTTCTTTTTGGAAAACTGGGATGCCATGTCATCCGGACTAAAGAGGATAAGGACAACCCAAATTGTTATCAGCGCTCAGTTCAGAAGCCTGCATCTCTGATGGTATGGGGTTGCATGAGTGCGTGTGGCATGGGCAGCTTACACATCTGAAAAGGCACCATCAATGCTGAAAGGTATATCCAAGTTCTAGAACATATGCTCCCATCCAGACGTCGTCTCTTTCAGGGAAGACCTTGCATTTTCCAACATGACAATGCCAGACCACATATTGCATCAAGTACAACATCATGGCTGCGTAAAAGAAGGATCCGGGTACTGAAATGGCCAGTCTGCAGTCCAGATCTTTCACCCATAGAAAACATTTGGCGCATCATAAAGAGGAAGATGTGACAAAGAAGACCTAAGACAGTTGAGCAACTAGAAGCCTGTATTAAACAAGAATGGGACAACATTCCTATTCCTAAACTTGAGCAACTTGTCTCCTCAGTCCCCAGACGTTTGCAGAGTGTTATAAAAAGAAGAGGGGATGCCACACAGTGGTAAACATGGCCTTGTCCCAACTTTTTTGAGATGTGTTGATGCCATGAAATTTAAGTTTTTCTCAGTCGCTTTGGTGCATCAACTTACATTTGCACAACAGTTAGTTCCCTCCACAACATAATTTGTGCAATCATAGAGCAGTTTCTCACCTTCGAACAAATTGCAAATTTTTGGACTCATCAATTGTTTAAACTCTCTGCTGTTTTATAACATTATCATTTGCTTATGTCATGTCATCAAAATATATACTTGTGAATGTATTCTTCCATATAAAACTAATAGTCCTCATTTCATTGCTTGAAAATACAAAAATTGAACTATTTCAAAATCTGAAAAATTTTACACATTTTTTTTAAATCTTTTTTTCCTGAAAATGTCTCCTATTGAACATTTCTCTCAAGTGAATCATTCTGTGAGAAGGGGTTTGAAGCATATTCACAATTAAGCCACTTCTCTACAATCACTGTAGAGGTGAATCATAAACCCCCACTTTACAAGTGAACCAAGCAGGTCCATTTCAACTTGACACAGAAATGGAAGGTCAGCCTTGGAAGAGGGGTAAGGGTGGGGGAAGAAGGGGAAGGGGACAAAACAGGGGAAGAGGAAGAAGAGGCCAAGTTAGGCAGATGTACAGGGCTAAATTGTGGATCATGTTGTCAAGTCACAATGTGAGGCTGGTTGAAGGGTGCAGCCAAATGTTGGGAGAACTGAATTAATTATTCAAACATTTCGCAGAAGTTGTATAAATGGACAGTTGCACTAAACAATCTGCACTGCACTTCATTGTGAACAAATGAAGCTTGCAGTGGGACAAGAACTTGTCACTGTACATAATTTAGACGAATATCATCACACATTTAGTATTGTAGTGTACAGTGTGTTACTAAAGATTTGCAAATAATATTGAAGTGTCACAGCTCACCCAAAGGGAGTTTATGTTTGTTGCAAATGTTATTTTTCTTTTGCAATGCCGTAACAAATGAATTGCAAAGAGCATGGAAAAATGTGAAACCATATTCATACAGTAATGTGTAACTTTATTATTTTTCATGGCTGTGCAAATAGTTATAGTGCTGTCTTGAGCTTTCAGGTGTCACCAAGCGATTTTTTGCATTGGCTGCAGGTAAACTGTCATAATGAAAACACGCCATTTGCTATCTTGTTCATAAACAATGGTGTCAGGACTTTTCATCTTGATGACTAACTTTCATTGACACAAATTTGCTTTTGAAGACCTATACATTTTGCAAGTGACGCTTTTGCAGGTTATCAACTAGTTTTGGTTTGTACTAATTGTTTTGAGAACTGCATTAACTGTTGTGCAAATGTAAATAGTGATGTGAGAAATGCAACGGGAAAAACTGTAAAATCAACTTATTTTTCCCTTAAAATGATACATTTTCTCAGTTTAAACATTTGATATGTCATCTATGTTGTACTCTGAATAAAATATTGAAATTTGAAACCAATCATTGCATTCTGTTTTTATTCACAATTTGTACAGTGTCCCAACTTTTTTGGAATCGGGTTTGTACAAAACAAAGTGTTGCATGCTGAATTATTGCAGAAGTTGTGTTGTGTTTCAAACAAACCCTACCATAACGAATATCAGTACAGTGCTGATTTGCAAATAGAAGTGTCTCATGTCTGTTAAATTAATGCTGGACCACATTGTGCAATAATAAGTTCAGCTTTCAAGCGATGGGCTGCAGGGTGCACGGCTGGCTGACTAACCCTTAAGGCTGAGGGTGGTTACCATGCCAACGGGGGCCTCGGCATAGGCAATGCCAAGGTCACAGCGCCTGGAGGAATGGTAGATTAAATTGTGCAGTGGTCAGCGCTTTAATTCAATGAATCTGTGTGGAATGGATGGGCGGATGTGTGTGTGACGAGGGATAGGACTTAAGGTTATGAGGGCACACAGCGGGGCTCTCGAACATTGGACGAATACATATTTTGCCCATCGACTCTTTAGCCCCAAATCCCATGCTGACATCATGACCTGCTCGTGCTCTCAGACAAACAGTCCATAATTAAAAAAGCCTCAGAGCTTATTGAAATGACACAGCCTGAAAAAGAAATTACACATGACGGGAGGTCTTATTATTCCGCTATATTGTATAGCATAATAAATTACTGTTGGTGCTAATATGGTTAAAGTAACAAAATAAGACGATGCACAAAAGAAATATTGCCATTTCGGGTTTATTATGGCTCCAGAGAAACATTACAGCTACCGTATTTAATGAGATTTGTGCGTTTCCTAAGCTGTTTTCCCATTCTGACTGTTTTAGAGGACTTGCAAGCTCTTTGGAGGCTCATCATAAACCACAATGTCATAACTGCTAGTTTTATTACTCATTTTGTTAAATAAAAGCAGATACATTTACCTTGTTAACTCCAACAGGAGGTATTCGCTTTGAGAGGTAAAACTCTCATTTGCCAATAGGCCTTTTGAGGGACTTTGAAAGAAAGTGAAAGAAAGAAGACAAAGCAAACACAATTTAATAAGAAAGATGTTAATTGCAATTCATTATGCAAATATGACGGCAACATCATTGCTGTTTGTTTTGTTTTGAATGCTGCACATTTATATTGCAAGTCAATGGTAGATGGTCAAACTTTAATGTGAAATTTCCTAGCCCTGTAAAGACTGATAGCTATATGAAACAAGTCATAAAAACTTTTTTTTTTTTTTTTTTTTTTTAAATAATGTATTGAACCTAAAAAAAAAAAAAAAAAAAAAGCGATTGGTGCGTTTCCTTAGCTGTTTTTCTATTCCGACAGTTTTAGAGGACTACGGCTCATTATAAACCACAGTGTCATAACCGCTAGTTTTATTACTCATATTCGGTTGTGCATTAGGTAATCGAGATATTGCGATATAAAAATGCGACGATATGTATTGTTGATATGAACGATATGACTTGAGATATAGTTAGTGTTACTGTATTTATAAAGTATAATTCACCCAAAAAATTAAGAGAAAAAAAAAAGGTCTGTGACGAGCAGGGCGGGAGCCGTGAGGGAATGGCGCGAGGCCGGTGACGCGAGTGTTAACGATCTTCAGCTGCGAGTCGCACCGGCCTCTCACGGAGGAGCTCCAGAAGCATAAAAGGAAGAGCGAAGACAGTGAAGGATGAGAGAGGACCAGGCCTGGACCTCCGTGAGGGTCTGTCGGCATTACTTTCGTTTTGTATTTGTTTATTTTGAATTAAAGCTGTGTTCAATGTTCGCCGGTTCCCGCCTCCTTCTTCCCGTATCAACAAACTGTGTTAAAAGGTCATAAAAGCACCATAAAAATAATAAATCGAGTTGTCTAATCCAAATCCAATTCTTCTGAGGAGACACGATGGCTTTATATGATGAACAGATTTACAATGTACAAACTGTAGTAAACACAGACATTAGTGACACCCAAAAACGACATGAGGGTAAGTAAATGAAGATATAATTTTAATTTTTGGATAAACTAAAAAGTTTGGTAACAGTCATTTTAACACGCTTTGCGATTGATCATCTGAAGCGAATACATACTGGAGCAGCGCTCCTCAAAGCGAAAGCGCAAACATCATTTAGAGCAGCACTCCTCGAAATGAAAGCATATCACGTTTTTAGTTTTATTAGTATAATGATTCAAAGCGTTTTGGTCTTGTACTGCGTTAGAAAATATGAAAGTTTACAGAGTTTCATTGTGGATCCTGATAATGCTAAATGTCTGATTTTACCAGTAAAAAAGGGCTTACGTTTATTTATATGTAGTATAATTCTGCATTTTCAGGTTCAGAATCATCAATATTTTTAGTCTGGTGTCACCATTAAGAAGTTCTCTCTTAGGTTTCAGCTATCCTAATTCTAATTTCATTTTAAAATTCAGTTTCATTGTTCAGTGACACACCTAGTAAATTGTTAATTTACATAGCCTTCAAAAGGTTAAATTAAATCTTGAAATATTGTAAATTCTTTATCAAGTTATCAGTATGTACAACAAAGTTATTGAAATGTTTTGGAAATAAATCTGTTATTTGAATTTGTTTCAGTTTTTAATTATGTTCAAAATATTGTGATGCGTATCGTATCGTGAACCCAGTATCATGATGCGTTTCGAATCGTGAGCTGAGCGTATCGTTACACCCCTAATTTTGGTAAATACCAGAGATATTTACCTTGTTAAATCCAACAGGAGGCATTCACTTTGATAAGTAAAACTCTCATTTGCCACCGGGCCTTTTGAGGGACTTCAATGAGAATATGAATGTACGGCGCTCGTCTTTTTGACTCCCCTTTTGCGCTGATGCAATTGAGTGCCGAATTGCTTCATTTGAAACGGGTTTAATCTTTCCTCTCACATTACTGTCAGATTCGCCTGATAACGTTTGGTCATTGTCGATTTGGACACGGCCCCCGTAAATTAGGTCATACCTTGTTTGCTGCACGTCTCTCTGTCTGGCTGACAAATTGATTTATTTCCTTTTGTTGCTGATGTGGGCTGCCAGATGGCTTGTAACGAACAGTTCACCTGAACTGGGGCTTCTCGTAACCAGAGCGGAATGGTTGAGGCATGTGTATTAGAGTGGGGCCAGACCCTGGACAAGGCCCTTGAACAGATGCATTAGGACTGAATGAAATGTTGATGGAGATGAAGGTAGAGTTGACTGACAGCCGTGGCCCAGTCGTGCTGCCTCTCTGGTGAAGTACCAGCACTGTCAAGTGGAAAATAGAACACACACTCGAGAGTGTCGGCTTTTAAGCATGCAGCACCACCGGAACATTGTGAGTTTCAGCAGTGCAAGGGCTGTACAGAAATGTGTGCCTAAGTGGTAGGTTTTTTACAGACACTATCGCACCTCTCATCTGAAAACTTTGTATACTAGGGCTTCAGCTTGGAGGTGCATGTCATCCTGGAGAGCAGGTTCAAAATACAACTCCTCCTCAGTCTTTTTAATGCTCATATTTTGGTTACAGATTGCTTATGTTAGCGGTTTCTGTAGGGCTGCCCTTGACTAAAGATTTTTCTAGTCAACTAGTAGTCATTCATTTAAGCGATTAGTCGACTAATCGCACGTTTATGTTAATAAACCATATAAATCATTATAATGAGCCTTTAATCGCCTATAAATAATACATAGCCTAATCAGCGCTTAAACGCACGCATAAAGCTTGCAGCAGTGCACCGGGAAACTTAATGATTATGAATGTGGTGTGGAAAAACAGAATGAGACTGTCTGAACATTTTAATAATTTTTTGATAAACAAATGTTTTGTGCGTTTTCGGCTGCAGAGATGAAGTCGACAATGCTGACTTGTTCTTTTCGCAGTAGTGGACGTGCCTATATGCATGTTTCATATACGAATTACATAATCTGAGTATATTTGTTTTAGATTTTAATCGGTTAATTTAAAATAGACATTTCAAGATTTATATATATATTTCTCATGTCTGTGAGGCAAGTGTGTGCTAAGTTTTTTCGTAGCATTTTTCACACGCTCAAATTCACTTGAGACCGATACAGCAGAAAGCGCATCCTGTTTGTTTTCATTATTTTACAAAAGCGCAAAGTTTTGTTGTTGTGAGTTTACAGAAATAAAAGCAAATCATTTACAATTTCGAATGTTGGATTATTCTTATCTGTATGGCCAAAGATGACAGAGTATTTTAAGTTAAATGCAAGTGATCGTACCAGCGCCTCCAAGTCATGCAGTAAGCATGCTCTACACACAAACACTTGGATATGCGGCAAATCATAGTGCACATTTATCTAGGTTAACGTTAGAGCGAGTGGACTTGTAAAGTTGCTGCTACTTACATGTTTCAAGTGATAAGCAATATTTGAGGTTGATGAATGATAGGCGAATGTTTAGATTTCCTGCCATTAATGATCTGTCCGTCACAGTCTGCATGATTTCACCACTTTCTATGGATGTCTTTTTTTTTCTGCGACTAATACCATTTTTGGTATGCTTAGTCGACTATTAGGGGGCATCCCTAAATTTCTGAGATTAACGTTCTGTATGGCCATCTTTAAAGATCACACTGATTCCATGATTAAATCACAGACTGGAAAACTTTATTCTGACTTTTCAGTCACAGCATTCTGTGATCAAATATTTCTGTGTTATGAACTCTTAAAGGGGTGGTTCATTGCGATTTCACTTTTTTTAACTTTAGTGTGTAATGTTGCTGTTAGAGCACAAACAACATCTGTGAAGTTAGGATGCTCAAAGTTATGCCATGTTATTGCAATACAGTACATAACACAAATGCAATAGCATGTCATAAAAGCAAGATTCCAACATAAGTTATAACCATAATTAAACTAAACCATACCTGTTCTATCTTCATGCAGCATATATTCTCTGGCTCTGTAGGCATCTTACAACAGTTCCCACAGGAGTGATTTATTATCATGACAGAATATGCTAATCAATGACTTGTGATAGTTAACTCCACATCAGCTACATAAATTCATCAACTAACCATTCAGAAACATCCCGTTGCATTCGACATGTTTACACTTCTTCTTGAGTCTCCCCATCATTGTCTGACTTCTGTTTGTCTGCTTAGGAGCAACAGCTCATTTGCATTTAAAGGGACACACACAAAAACGGAGCATTTTTGCTCACCCTCAAAAAGTGACAAATTTAACATGCTATGAAAAATTATTTTGAGCTAAAACTTCACATACACACTCTAGGGACATCAGAGACTTTACATCTTGTAAAATGGCATTATACCACCCATTTAAAGGGATAGTTCTCCCAAAAATGGCAATTCTGTTATCATTTACTCATCCTCAAGTTGTTCCAAACCTGTATGAATTTCTTTCTTCTGAATACAAAAGATATTTTGAAGAATTCTATGGAAATAGTATGGGGAAAAAGTATGGAAAAAAATACTATGGAAGTCAATGGGTGCCCATCAACTGGTTACCGACATTCTTCAAAATATCTTCTTTTGTGCTCAGCAGAAAAAAGAAATTCATACAGGTTTAGAACAACTTGAGGGTGAGTAAATGATATAATATATTGATTTGAATTGAAATTATTCATTTTCATGTCCAATAATGCCAAATTTATATCTATTAAATCTCCACCATTTCAGTAAGATTTCTTTAAAAGAAATTAATTCTGTTTTACTCAGTACAGATGCTTTAAATTGATAAATTTGACAATAAATACATTTAAATTATTATAAAACAATAGCCATTTTAAATAGATTTTTCATTCTTTTGAACTTCCTATTTGTTAAAATCTATATAGATCTCTATATTTCGATATCTCTATTTGTTTTAAAAAAGTATCATGTTTCATAAAAATATTAAGAAGCTCAAATTTCAGCCATTACTCCAGTATTTAGTGGCACATGATCCTTCAGAAATCATTCTAATGTGCTGATTTGGTGCTCAATTATTATCATTAATATATTAATATTATTTTACAGTATTATTTTTTTACTGTATTTTGGATCAGATAAATTGGTGAGCATAAAAGACTTCTTCCATATTGTGTTATATTTGACAGTGCTGTTTATAGAACAATGCTGTACGTAGAAATCTTGATTTATTGCTTTTGTCCCTTGTCAATTTATTCCGTGTCATATGAAAGCATCTGAAGACAACCAAGTCTCCTCTTCAGAAACCTCCAAAATGAGGTCAAAATGTTACCAGAGCAGCATTTTGTTATTGGGACATTTCTCTTGGAAGACTGGGCTGAAATGTGAGCTGCTTATACACCCGGGAGAAAGTATTTTGGATGTTACATTCTGAACTGACTTTGATGTTGGAAGTTTCCCTTTTTTTTTCTTTTTTTTTTTCTTGAGATTTTAGGTTGGCAGGTGTCTTGTGCTTTGTGTTGTGCAACTGAAGGTGAACAATCCAGGCACTTCATTAGAGTGTCTCAGGGTCTGATTGTTTTAAAGGTCAGGTAAAGAGGGAAGCCTCATGGAGTTGGTTGATCTCACGCTTTCTTCCTTTCTGATCTGAGGTGTTGCCATGGAAAAATCTTCTCCCAGACACTCTTGGGCAAAGGTCAGACCTGAATCACTGACTGTTATCATACCTGAGATGAGCTCTTAAAAAAACACCTGCAGAGGCGGAGCGTGATATTCTGCTGTATCTCAAATTAGAATTCCTTCCGTATGGTTGGCAAAATTATAAACCTACAACATCAGTCTGATTCTGCCATAAGACATATTTGTTCTTTTAATTAATGAGGGAAAAGATATATTTTTTTCTTTGTTTCTATTAAAATATAATCTTCAGAATACCAATTTTTAATATAAAAAATGTGGACAATGTTAACTTAAACATACATTATTATTATTATTTTTATTATCATTATTTAATGGATAAGAATATATGGATAAGCTTCCTATTTTATTGCTCATTGCAACATCATATTTTAATAAGAATATTCTTGACTGTTTCTTCAGGCCTCAGTTCTACTTCTGTATTATACACTATTATCCTCAATGTCAATGTCTGTTCCTCCTGATCTCCTGTTTAAAAACCAGCTTGCTTTTTTCCAAGTTCTTGTTTCAAAGGTGTTAAATAGCCTGGCTGATGTGATTTGGCCCGTGGCACGTGCGTTTGCCCCGAGATGTGCGGGTTGCTGCAGTGCAGAGGACCGGCCGTCAGTTACGCACAACTTTAAACCCGTTTCCCAGGCAACCAACATGCCTGCAAATCAACGGCAACTTCCCTCGACAAGTCCCTTTGTTAGTGCAGTCACGATTGTAGAGAGAAGGGGCTGAGGAGAAAAAAAAAACAATAACAAATGTGAAACATTAACATGGGATGCGGTTCATAGGTGAGGTCTCAAACATGATGTCTGCATTGGTCGACAGATGAGTCATCAGAGAGTGTTACAACTGAAACTGTCACGATACATGCAAACATCGACTGTAATGGCAACTTTTGACAGCCAGTCACAGCACTGAATCTTCACACAGCTCTTTTATAGCTCTTACATCTGTAAAGCTCCAAACAGGGCACAAAAGCATCATAAACATGTCCATATGATGTTTTTCAAGTGTTCTGAAGTCATAAAATAGATTTGTGTGATGAACAAACCAACATTTAAGTTCTATTAACCCTTAAATGCATGAGTGTTTCGCCAATCATTATTACATATTTGGGTCTTTAGCGACTATATCTTACACGGATGACTCTTACTGCCACGATATATTTAAATAAAAATTACAAAAGAATAAAATAAAGCATATTTTGTTACCTTTTGGAACTTGGAAGTACATTCAGTACATTCAGCATCTGGCTCATATTTGTGAACTCAACCTTTTCAAAACTGTTGTTTTCATCGTCTTCAAAATCAATATTTTGATCGCTGAGTCGCTGACAGCTTCTTCACCAGATCCACCATCAAGTGACAATCTATAATTGCGTGTAGTACTTGCTCTGCAGTAAATCACTGAGCCATTTTAAGTTTTGCTGGTGATACTATGGCCACCTAATGTTAAATACTGTTCATGACGTGAGTGTTGATGTGCCCTTAATATGACTGTGGTGTCTGTTATTGTATGCACACCGTTCTTGTGTGAGTGCGTATGCATAGGTAGAGAAGAGAGAGCTTGAGTGAAGAGAGTATTCATGAACAAATCGTTCTTTTCAGTCAGTTCATTTCAATTAACCAGTTGATCTGGTTTACAAAATGGCCTCTTTCACGAATTGGACCAATTTAACTCAATAAGTATGTTTAAATGCACTTTAAAGGAGACCCATTATCCCTTTTTGATTTTGTTTTTGGGGTTTACTAGAATAGGTTTTCTTGCTTGAATGTTCAAAAGCCAAATCATTTTGTAACATATTTTACATTGTTGCAGCACCTCTTTTCTAGGTCTGTCAGTAACCCTTTGTTTAGTTCCTGTCTCTATGAAGCTCCTCCTTCCGAAAAGCGAAATGTGCATCGGCTGGACCCAGTGTATTGTGATTGGTCAGCTGCTTTGAGCGTGTTTCGAAAATGTCACGTACAATTTTATAAGCGTGAGTTTAATGCAAATCACTTTTTGCGCATGCATTGGGAGGGATTTATTTAAATGAGGGATACTGTGATGTGTATGTTTCTGATATAACTCCCTTTAGCGTGGATGTTGTGTTTTGTAACTTTGCAGACCTTTTTCATGCTCAAACAGCATAAAGAAAGTTAAAAATGTAAAAATGCATAATAGGACACCTTTAATGTTTTATTTCAGTTTTATTTTTGTTGTCACTGTCAAGTTATTTTTCAGATTCCCCACATCAGCTCTGCCTCTAACTCGAAAAAGAGCTCAGTCAACCATGGAGACACAAGGATCAACTCAAAAATGGTCTTTACTTTAAATCTTCATAAACTTGTTACAGTCTTAGTTGGTTTGCAGTGTTTTGATTTCCATTCACATCCATTCCGTTCAATTTCACAATTGATTAGAGCAGCTTTCCAACAGATGGATTAGTTTGAAGTTAGATAAGTGACAGTATTTAGCCATTTCAGTAGCAAAGGGTCTCTTAAGTACAAATTAGGTTGATAACTTAAAAAAAAAGAATAAAATACCTGATTATAATCAAACATTTGGCATCATGTGCATTAACACATGGATTTAGGTTCAAATGTTCAAATAACACACAAGATGGCATTTATCTGAATATAAATTGGCAGCTTGTTGTCACCCTACCAACAGCATCTCTGGTTGATTAATCACTGATGTGCATCCAATTTCTGTCATCCTCATTCACTCATAACTTTTCAGTCCTTTCCTCGGAGGAGACATTGTGCAATCGGACACTCGTCGGCCGTTAATCTTTCAGGACAAAGTGCTAAACTTTTCTGCCCGTGTTTGGCGTTCAACGTGAAATGAAGCTCTAGCACAAGTTCTGCCAGGAAGACTCAAATGTTACGTCACTTATTAGTTAAAATCTTACCAATCATTATCTAACACTTGGAGTATAAAAGATCGGTACTTGCACATGTCTGAGTTCGCAAATGCTGACGCCAACCTTCACCTCCATCTTCCCCACCACTACCAGGACGGTCCCTGTCCATACTTCCCGGGGGTCGGCTACGCCCCTGCCTTCATCTTCAGGCAGGAAATGCAAAGTCTGCAACCCTCAAGATGCGAGCTACGGACGGGTCCTACGCCAAAGAACCTTATCTTGTGATATTTTGCTTGCTGATTGGTAATAAATATCATTGTTTCGTTATCTTGCCTCCCGAGTCTTTCTGGAAGAACTAATCACAAGTGCACCTGATACACATTCGCCCATGAGTTCGGCTGTTTCCGACAACGCCCTTCATGACTTTCCGTAACTGCTTTCTCTGCCATAATCAGTTCAGCACACAGAATTTCTGTTTCCTCTCCAGTCATTTCCAATAACTTTCAAATGAATTTAAATAACTAAAGTAACTTCAAAGTCACACATGCATTAGTTTGACTGAATCTATCTAGTCTAATATCAGACTAACAGCTTATAGCATGTAGATTGTAGCTCGTTTCTAACTGCTCAGGTTGACTTACTTGGTCATCACAAAATCAAAATGGACAGTTCTTATTTTATGGAATACTGTAGTGTTAATTGATTTATTTGCACATCATTATTTATTTAATTAACGTGCCTTCATTATCTTTAATCAAAAAATGTGTAACCTTTAGTCAAAAGCAACAACATTGCTTGTGTGATGACCTGTGTAATCACTTTAGGGCTAAGCAATAATCACTTACATGAGATGAGATCGCAGCAATTAGCAAACAACTATTCAATCAATTCTCACTGAAAATTGATCATTGAGAATTCTTTCACTCATATATGTTGCAGTAGGGAAGAAAAGACAATCGCCGACAGACAATGCTTGCTAGAGGTGAAGGTTATCAGTGGATAACGTCCTCACATAAGTTACTCTAACTTACATTTGATATATTCTGTACTGCGAATATTGCTCTTCTGATAAATTGTATGCACTTCTCCTAATTCAGTTTGGATAAATTATTTGCTGAATGCCCCAGTCCCAAGCAACCCCCCCCCCCCCCCCCCCCCCCCACACACACACATACACACACACACTTTACAGTGGTGCGGCCCAAGAGGGTGCAAGCTCTGCCCTGCTACTGTAGTGTTGCTTTGTGCAGTAAGCGCTGACTCACTCTTTGCTTGTTCAGTAGGAGGCTTTCGGTTCTGTGTGGGGGAAGGCCAGAGATCGGGTCTCCAAGGGGGGAGGCGGATGATGTGGTCTTACGCAATCAAACACCGCCTCTCACTCCTCCTCACCAGCTTTAGTGAACATTATCAACATCATCCACAGATAGCCGGAGGGCAAGTGTTGTTTCCAGGCTTGTGCTATCTGGGTGGGCTTGTACAAACACAATATTAATATCTAATACCCACAGTGTCTCCCTCCGCTGTTCTGTAGGATTTCAAAGTTTTTCAGTTCATATTATTGAAGTTCTGAAACTCACAAATCACAAGTAGATGGGTCATGGATTTCCATGCATGAAGAATACAGTGTGATTTCCAATCCCGACTCATGGGAAAAACGTGCCTGTGGTGACAGTTCTGCAAAATATTATGTTGCTCTATTGTGTTTGAGTTGATTTATTGAAGCAACCGTGCCATTTTAGCTTGTTTCTACAAGTCTTTGAGCTCTTTTATCATGACTTGTACCCGAGGTTGAAATTACAATTATTTACCAGGTAAATACCAAGCAAGTTTACTACTGTACATCAGAAAAACCAGACATGGAGCTGTGGCATATCTGTGGCAACATTGCGTTGCTGCTTGCACATTTCACAGCATAGCTAATATTAGTGCACATATGCGTAATATTGAGCTGAGTCTTACACTGCTCAGTGATAATGGCAAGGGAGAATGAAACCTGAGTGCTGAACATGCCGGCGGCATATATTTTTGGACATTTTTCTCTTTCAGCCAAAAACCAAAAATGCCATTTTTGGTCGATTTAATTTAACAATTTTTGGTACATCCCTAGTTTTAGTATGTTGGTTGTTGTATGTTACAGCAGGTCGGAAATGAAATGTCCGGTGAGTGGCTCTAAAAGGTTAATTTTTCTATTGTTTGAAAATAATGTAGTACTTTAAACCCTACCCTAATCCTAATTTGTTGTTAACAAAGCTCAATTTCTTGATGCAACCATGCCATTTTAGCTTGTCGCTTTGAGCTCTTTTATCTTGACAAGTGATTCAAAACTTGCTTCGCATTGTGCTGTAGCAGCTGAGCTACTGAGTTTACTTTGTCAGAAAAGCAATACATATGAAAGCTGGTTATTAGATGCAATGGGATTCAATGTTGTTGGTGTTTTACTGCCTATAGTGGTAATTTCAGCTAGAAACTGCATTGAATTGTACAGGTACAGTTTTGGAGTTTTGCAAAAATGTAGGTTGAGGCACATTTTTCCAGGTTGGTAATTATAACTTCAGCTTCCTCTTCACCTGAAGAGCGTAACTTGCTTTGTCTCAATCCTCCTAATGTGATCCTAATTTAAAGTCTTACGTTCCAATCCTCAGCCAAAAAGGAAACCGTAAGCTCTGGAGGAGTTCCTCGTGCACATTAATGGATTTGGCCTGGTTTTTGGGTGGTTAATTATATAATTTTAATTGTGCAATCTGCCTTTTTCACTTTCTTTGTCTTTCCCCCTCCGTCTCTCGTTTCCGGAGTCATTCAGTAGCATAATGCTCTGGGATATGCAGTGATGCAAGACTAGGGAAATCTGCGTTCCCATACTAAGGTTGGCTTGAAGACGCAAAGCACCTGGGTGATAAGGGGAAGGCTTCTGACAGCCCCTGGTGCGGACTTCACGCTGGTGTCGCGGTTCGAAGTGAGTGTCTCAGTGGTGCCAGGTGGCGCCCGAGGTCACTGTTTCCACAAAGGCGCTGATGATGCCACCTCTGGTCTGAAGCAGAAGGAAATGAACTCCAGCCAGTGGGGAGACTTGGCTCTGATTTGCCTCCTGCTGAAGCATTACACCCTCCAGCGTGATGTGCTCTGCCTTTATATAACGCTGGCCCTTAGACGGTTGCACTCGAACAAAATCGACTGACTCTCATGAGGGGATACGACACAGAAAGGGCTCTCCCTTTGGTTTGTGTGAGAACTGTGTCGCTTGTTTAAAAGAGATTGCGAAATCGTGACTCGTTTTAATCCGAAGGCAGGGAGGGAATATTTAACTGCTCACTGCTTGCTTCTTTGTATGTCTCCAGTGTATTTGGCTCCTTTTCAAAATCTCTCCCATTTTCACCTGCTGCAGATTTCATTTCTTTCAGGGCTAAAGCTGTTCCATTTCCCCATTAAGTTTCCTCTTTGTACGCTCAATTGTCAGGCCTGTTCAACTTCTTACCTACCTGCGCACTGTGAAATGCATTGCCCCAAGAAATGCAGATTAATTTACAATGAGATTTGTAGTTCAAACCATGACAATGAAGGCATTAGCCTTTTAGCTGGGTGCTTTTATATAAGCCTATGGCATACTAAACTTACTTGGGCTCCAGTTTATGCTGTTTAAGAGTGAAGGCATTGCGCATGTGTGTAAAATGAATATGCATATGTCTATATTCATAGCCTCGGAGGAAATAATGAGCCTCAGAATGAGAGCAGACGAGTGAGTTAGTGTGTCATTATGCATGTGTCTTCAACCTACTCGCTCCTTATGAAATTGCAACAGGATGCAACCGTTTACAGAGCCACTTTCATCAGGACAAATTTACTCATCTTTGAGAGCTCTGTCTCATTTCACATGCCTTTTGTCGCTGAATCAAAATGGATGCCTCAAGCCAAATGTAAAACCACACTGGTTCAATTCCAACACATTACATTTTAGTAAGCACTCTTATAAGTGGATTAGCTCAATATATACATACCCACACCCTAAGATGCATAATTCAGTATTTCACACTGTCTTAACAGAAGACCCACCGAGTAGCGTAAGTTAATGCTAACACGATCATTTACAAATGACGTTTTTCATCTTTCATTTTAAAGCTCATGGTCAGGGATTAACAGAATTTATTGTATTTTAGAGCCTTTTCTAATTGTTTGTTGCATCGTTAGCTACTTTTTTTTTTTTTTTTAGCTTTAGGCCATACATTTTGAAAAGGGGCATTATGTTGATGTTTTTACTTTGAGCACTAAGAGGTGTTCATAATGCTAGAATATTGCTAATTAGGGGTGTAACGGTACAGAGAAGTCACGGTTTGGTACGCACCTTGGTTTTGGGGTTCGATATGAGTTCAGTACAACAGGAAAAAGCAACAAATCCCCAATGCTAGGTTTCTTTTATTTATTTTGAACAGATAGTAGTGCAAATTACAGTGTTACTGTTTCAAATTACAGAGAAAGATGAGCAGAGAAGGAGAAAAATAGCCTGCTTCACCTTTCCACGAGGAGACAGTGAGTGAAGTGGCACCTGAGCCTTCCCATTTCCAGGACATGCATATTTCATCACTGGACTGTAGTAGTGAGACTTCCATGACACAAATCGCTACAATGCCAAATGATTTTGTCTCATTATAACAGTGAAAACAACGTTAAAATACTTTGTCATTTATAGTAAGAGTAAAACATCATTCAAAACTGTAAAGGGTACACTCAATAAAAACAAAAACAAAACAAAACAAAGGATGCTGCTTTCTGCCGTGCCGGTTTCCTTTCCCATTGAAGTTAGTGGAGCACATCACAAAAATTATTCGAAACTCAGCGTATAGGCTTCTAGCAAGCTCTTGCGTGCCATCTGAACTCACCAATGGCAAGTTGCATTTCTTGTTTTGGGTTGGTGGATATGTAACACCTGCGTCGATTGACAGGCACTGATGATATACTAATATCTATAGGCCAATAGGTTAGGCTCGTAAGGCATAAATTAAACAGCTTAACTTCGTGAGGAAATAAATCTGTATTGAAAATAAATTGATTCTTTGTAGTGAATAAAATGAAAGTAAAAGAAATAAATTATTTAACAGTATTCACAGTTTCAATTGAATGACAGGTCGTAATGACAAAGAAACAAATTGCAATACATGGATTATGTATGGACTACTCTGGGTGCACCCTATAACTATAGAGTTTAGTTAGACTGCAAGCGTATAACAAGTTCGCAATTATAACTTTTGACAACCTCAGTTAACTCAAAACAGGAAAAGAAACATTTTGAAATTCAAAATGTTACAAGAGCAATTCAGGAAATTTTGAGTCAATAGATTCTGTTCAATAACTCTGTATATACATTCAATTTGATAAATAAAATTCAAAATAGGTTTGGTTCAATACATTCAATTCAAAAGACTTCTGTGCAAAGATTCAACTCAGAAAAATATGGTTCAATTCAGTAATCTCAGTTTAGAAAGATTCAGTTCAAGTGAATTGGTTAAACATTGTTCAGTTCGATAGATTCACCAGGAAAATGATTCGATTCCACAGTTCTGCAAAACTTCGTGTGGTACGGAAACATTAAGGAACATTAAGGAACAAAAAAAAAATAATAGTTCCGTCTTCACAAAGACATTTCTTTGAGCGGTCTCTCGAAGGAAAAAAAAAAAAAAAAAAAAAATTTGGCTCCGTTTGTGTGAAGTAGCAGGTAATCGGAATTTCCTACACGGTTCCTGGGTTAGATTCAACTGTTTCACCTCAGCGTTCGTCTCGTGCGGGTTGACCAAGCGGCAACCTCCCCCTTTCTCTCGTGAAGCCAATACGGAAGTAACTTAAACTGTGATTCATCGACTGGCCGCTAGGGACAGGCTCCAAAAGAGAGCAGAATCTCATAGAGTCCCATGTTAAATTGGCCAAGTTTATAGCAGAAAAAAACATGTTTACAAGTTGGTTCAAATTGTGGTTTTGGTCTATACTGCTATTTTTGCCCTTCATGACAACTCTGAGGGGGGTGAATTTTTTATAACTTATCCGTTTAAATTATATTAAGCCTTAAAGTTCTGCATAATTAAGGGCGTGGTCACTTGAGTGACAGGTATATTGCGCTGCTGTCTGTGAGCCGTCATGTTACCTCAGCTGCCGCTGAATTTGGCATCTCAGCCGTATTTGTGCTTGATTATTTTATACAATTATAAAATATGGCTTGCTGCATAATATTCGAGACTGATGTGTGTCTGTGTAGATGTGCATGCATGGGGAAGAGACACAGAACACACGTTGTTGGATCGTGGCATTGGCTGAAAGTTTTGGTTGTGAGATTTACTGCAATGACAATGGCGGGAGGATATCAAAATCTGACAGCACTGCTTGGATATTATAACTAAAACTGCTGCACTATTTTGAAAAAAATATACTTTGGACACAGGCTCATTTGTTTGTTAGATGCGATCGCTGCTCAGATTGCATCCTTTCTTGAAGAACGATGACAGAGAGCAGATCATTCAGAAGAAATGTGACATGTTTTTTTGTTTTGCAATGGACATTCATATTTTACCCAAGTGCCACGGATTGGATTCATCTCGTGATCTCTATTTCATTATAAAGGTATGAAGTCCCATTTGATTTTCCATGTTGTTATTTGCACAACCAACACTACTGGTGTTGGAGCATCTATATCTTAAAAAACACCGTAGATTGACAGTAAACCTTTAGAACGTTCTGATGATAAAACTTATCTTCATTAATATTTTAGATCATATCTTAGATAGATATATAGCTCCTTTGCTGCTAACATGGTCACGTCGAGCTAGGCAGGCGTGGTTTCAGCAACCAGTCATATCAGCTCAAACCACCTCCCCGCCTCTTTGCCCATTTTCAGTTATCCGGGAGTGACGTGCTGTGACGCGCAGCTAAGATGGCCACGGCCTCATTTAGGCGTCAAAACTGCTGTTCAGAACTCTATGGGTGACGTCACGGACGCTACGTCCATATTTTTTTACAGTCTATGGGGTTGACACGCCATCTCACATCGTCCTCAAATTGAACCGATCAGAGTTCCAGCATGAAAAAAAACCTGACCTGTATATATACACAGGCAACATTAAGTTCACAAGCATATCAATTCACTGGTTTCTAGTACAACAGTACAGGTAGCATAACAGGCAACAGTACAGGCACATAAAACTCACGTAATTGGACAGTCATTAAAATGTCAATCATCACACTAACATACATTTCACTTTGATTTTATAATTCCTTACACTTTTATTTTTAGGATTATTTCTGGTTAGTTTATTATTTTAACACTCTTTAATTAATTTATTTTTTATAATAAACAAATTATACAGGGTTACAGATAGATTGTCTTTTTTTCTTCTGCTCTTTTTCATATTGTGGTGGTTAGCAAACAGCGTTACATTACCACGCGCTCCCCCTTCTGGATTCACCTGTGATCACCTGTGGTCTGACTCTACTGGTCGTCTGACTGTATGCTGTGACATCCATACTGTGACGGTTCGGAATGAATACATGTACCGTTACACCCCTGTTTTTTATTGTAGTCTGCACTATTTTTTTTTTTAAAAATATGATAACCAAATAGTGAAACATTTGTAAGGAATAATGTACAGCCAGTCCTGACATGAATCAGATTGTTTTGCATCACCCTAAAGGGATTTATTTTGCAAAAAATACTGACTGTACATTACCTCACTCATTACACTACTAGCTACTTGCCAAATAAATAAATAAGTGGACATGAAATATTGATTTGAGCTGAATTTTATTTTTACTACATGAGAAGAATGTGTCCAGGGAACAGTACAAGAGGCATGAAACTAGCGCAGTTTGTGTACACCAGACAGTTCAGCGTTTATTGTGATTATTTTTTGGAAGCTGAATGAAACTGACAAAATGCAAGAAAACTTTCATCTTCATGGGAAATCAAACCTTTTTCTTATTGCTAGTGAGAAGGAAACAAACTTAAAAATGATAGTGTCATTCACCAAGTGACTGGAAAGTTGTTTGGCTGGGCCAGGCATTATTTTACATAACCTCTGAAAAGCTCTTAAATCATAAATATCCACCATGTCTGAGTTTCCTTATTCACCACACTTTTCTTAAGATTTTACCCATTTCAGAGGGAATTCAGAAAAGCCGGGTTCAAATTAGTATACTCTTTTTGTGTCTTTCTTTTTCCTCCCCTGAGATCCGGAGACACCATCTCAAAAAGTCTGTTAAGAGCCCTGCATTTGTAATGGAAATCAGATTTCCCACCAAGAAAACTAGTTTGCAGATGTTTACCATTTAAATGCTAATTTGTTGGTGTATAAAATGCTATCGGGTTTTGGAGAAGTCTGAGCGAGTTGCTTTGGGTTTATGGCTAATCTTTTGTCAGGTAGAAATCACACATAAAGGATAATTGAGCTTTTCACTCAATTATAGACCATATGTAGCCATATGTAGCCATACTGTGAGGTGAGATCTTGCGGATTTATGAATGAAGTGCTTGTTTTAAAATCTACTGACGGTCTGCTGACATTTGTTATGACATCTGCTTTAAACATTACAATGCTCATGATAACTTTCATTAACTCTACAATAAGTAAAACCACTTCACCTGCTAATTATTCTTCGACAGCAATGCCATAGAAATTTACAGAGCTACTGCAAAAACGGAAGTTCAAAGACACAATTATAAAGATGTCTGTGTGCTAATTCTCTGGCACATAAGGTTTATACTGTCAAAAGTGAAGTGTGTCAAAATTAGTTTCCAAACAGGTTTGACCCCCAAACACTCCTCACATCAGTTAAAAATATAGTTTTGCCCAAAATGTACACTATTGGTTGAGTCATGTTGGGTTATTTGGGATTCTCAGTAGTCTTAAAATTATATTTATAATATATATATATTTTTTTTTTGGTTAAAATATTTGGTTGTTTAATTTGGTCCATATCACTGAATTTAAAACATATTGAAAATACTTAAACATCCTTGTTTTCTTAGTCTTTACGTGTTTTATAATTGAGCAGAGGCGGCATGAACTTTAAGGGATAGTTCATCCAAAATTGAAAATTGTGTCATCATTTACTCACCTTCAACAGTTGATGGCCCCATTGACTACCACAGTATTTTTTTCCCATACTATGGAAGTCATTAGGGCCCATCAACTGTTGGTTACCCATATTATTCAAAATATCTTTTGTGTTCAGCAGAAGAAAGAAATTCAGACAGGTTTGAAACAACTTGAGGGTGAGTAAATGATATAATTTTCATTTTTTGGTAAATTA
The DNA here is from genome assembly GCF_018812025.1 of Megalobrama amblycephala. Lineage (NCBI taxonomy): Eukaryota > Metazoa > Chordata > Actinopteri > Cypriniformes > Xenocyprididae > Megalobrama > Megalobrama amblycephala. Next base: position 22,223,377 of record NC_063062.1, read on the forward strand.
TTCCTTTAAGAGCCTCTGTTCGAATAGTGTCTTGCCAAACTGAAAGAAACTCACATGCATATCCATTTCTTTTCTTTTTATACTCTTCTCAATGAAGAAGAGTAAAGAAGCAACAGACCCCCATGGCTGATTAGAGAATAATGCTGGAGCCGATTGTTTGTGGCAGGTTTTATTGGAGCTGGTTATTGGATGTGTTTTATTGATGGCTCTGTTCAGGGAATTCCAGGTAATGAATGATTTATGCACAGTTACATAATTCAGTTCTTCACACATGCTGAAACTTAACATCATATGCAGTGTCTGTACTCTTTGTGGAAAGTGTTTCTGCTTTGGCAATGGTCTAACTCTTTTATGTATCAAAAGCTGATGATAAAGGATGCCACATGCCACAGAGACTGAATCAAACCGGCCCTGAATTCCTTTTTCTTCTGGCTTTCATTATGTGTTCTGTCCTCTCTATCTCTCTCAACACTGGAGCTGAAGGAACAGTACAGTCAAAATTGAAAATCCTGTCATCATTTACTCACTATTGTGTTGTTCCAAACCCATATCTTTTTATTAATGTTCATACTTCCGTTTACAGCAAAAGCGTTTAATGACCAGAGTCTGACAAGCTCCAAAAAGATGAACAATATAGTCCATGTTTTCTGCTATGAAGGTTTTGCCGTGGACATGGTTTTGCCATGGCAGTCTCATCACCCAAACCCCATGGAAACCTGTGGGATAAGCTAAAGAAAAGCATGGAGCTCTGAATCTGAAGGATCTGGAGAGATTCTGTATGGACGAATGGTCTCAGATATCTCGCCATATGTTCATCAACCTTATTATGCATTATAGGAGAAGATCCAGAGCTGTTATCTTATCTACATCAATATTTACATCTAAATAATGTCATACAATTGGCATTTTGATTGAAATTGTGGATAGAAATGTTTGAACTTACAGCTCACTTTACTAATGCACTATTTGATTTAACAATATGAATATTTGTAGACTCTTTACATCTACTAACTGTCTGACATCCGTAACATGTAAAAAAGTATGTCGCATCAGTCACCGTCTTTCTCTTGGCTTCCCTGCATTGTATTTATGAATGTTTTTACTTGAAACCTCCTGTATTCTCACTGTATGTTCCTTCTTGAGGAAGACTAGCTTTGCCAGGAGACTGGTTATCGCACTATGTTTGATTTGTCTGTCTCTTATCTGAGTGTGGCGATAAGAAAAGGCATCCGCCAGAATGCAGGATATATCAGGACAGGCTGAAAGACTGCTTTTCCTCTTTTTCAGCCCGTCTTCGGAAACGTTATTCGATGATTTGAATACCAATTGGCTGTGTTATACAGAACTGCCAGTATTGCGTCCATATTCTTCAGCTAAATCAGCATACATGTTATTACTGTGATTAATTTGTGCAAAGCAGCTCTACATTCTGTCTTGCTGGTCATCACTGTTACGCCCCTGCAGCACTTGAGAAAAGTGCCGGAGAAAATCACTGCATGTTCCATCCTCTAAGCAGGCAATTGTGCATTAATGCACCAATCTCTGTAGCGAGCGAGACGTATTGCCCTTCACCTTTTCGTATCTGTAAATGTCTATGAACATGTAGGAAAGAAAAAGAATTAATTTATTCAAAGGGCAGCCAAGGTGTCAGATTAAAGGAGGCATTTGCATGAACTGGAGAACTCTACAAATGATCATGTGACATTGTTTTAAGACCATTCACAAGTGGGAGAAGAATTATCTCAGATTTTATTGACTGTAAAGAAGGGAATGGCATGCAAATTGAATGTGACATGTTGTCATGGGCATTGGAAGCAATATTTCTGGTAGGGCCACTGCTGTTGAAAATTAACTTTTTTTTTTTTTTTTTTTTTTTTTTTGCTCTGTTGATCCTGTTGTGATGCTTAATCAAACCTACATCTACTATATGGCAGGCTATGGAGTCTATAGAAATCAACCTTTGCTTTCTATTGATTGATTGGTTATTCAAGTCATGTGATGCAAATAATATACCCGAGGGGGTTCAATATTATTTCTCGGCCTGCCCTAGTCAAGATGCTTTCTGCGGCTCATTCATTTCATCATTCATATCTTTGCCGCACCATAAAATCTGAGAATTGTCTTGTTAATCTGTATTGAGGACAAGCTGTAAATCATATTAGTAAATGATGATCATGTGATTGAATGAGTGCAAGATCGCAGTTTAGCATTGCAGTTTATCAAGAAAGTGTCATTGTTATGACTGTCACGACAATGGAAGTGAAAAGCACATATTCGCCTTTTGTAAATGGGCAATTTTGTGTAATTAGGACGGTGAGGTTGGCACTGTAAAAGTATCAGTGCTAGCACAAAGTACTTGAATATTTAGATTGAAAAATGATCCAATTACACAGGGCATGCAGAGTTCATTCTGGAGCATTATGATCACCGAAAGTTCTCACTTTGTGTCAGTTTAGCAAGTCTGTAAATGCTGGGTTGCCAGCCTGAAGGCATCCCTGTCAAAATCTCTCTCCGGGTTCAACACATCTCACCCATTAGCTTCAGCACCATACATTCAGCCTGTGACGGCCCACAGATGGCTCCTAATTAGCAGGGAAATTAAAAACGCTAGATAGAGGCTGGAGAAAAGGCCCATGGCCGCATTGAAGGCTCTTTTTAAGGTCTCTGGGAATGGTCATTCAGCTAATGCATCATTTATGCAGATGATGGTGTCAACATATTGGCTGTAGGAGCTTTTCTGATGCCCTGATGTCTCAGAGGAAGGGACTCTACTTGCATATATACTGTTGTATCTGTCTATAGCAGGATTTTGTCATGCACAATGTAATACTCTTGTCCTTAATGCATAAGAGTCCAGGATACTTTCCCTTGTAGATTCAGTTTGCCAAATAAGCCAGGACCGCTACTGCGAACAAGGCATTGCGAAGCAACAAGTTACACTGGATCCTTCAATATGATACCACTGCATAATTCACCGTTTCAAAAAGACATATGTACCATTTTTTAATATGTACCTCGGCCTCAAACAGTTGTGGTGCGTCATGTCAAAAAATGTGCCGGTGCAGATACATTGGATGGGTTTATTATAACCAAGACAACACAGCTAAAAGTATTCCTAATATGTTGGACCTTTTACTGAAAGTAGCCTACTTTTATCTGAGACATGCCTTCACAAGCACCCATAAGAGCACTGTTTGTGGTGTTTGAGTTGCTACACGTGAAAGGGGTGCTTGCAAGTGCCAAAAGAGTTGCAGAAACTATATACTTCACATTTAAGTTATAAACAATTTGACTTTTTTTTTTTTAGTTCTACTAAAATGACAAATATTCATACTTTTAAAGAAGACTTGATGAGAAAAGCACACTAAGCAGATTAATTTGCTATTTTACACTTCCTGAGATCAGTGTGTTCATTGCCTTAGTAATGAGTCCATCACTGTGTCAGAATCTTGACAACCGTCCATCGCTAGTGACCTTGATGCTGTCGCACAGACTGGACAACTGTTATAAATCAATCAGAGCTGATGTATTCATCTATTACACCTGTCAGGCTGCACATCCACGCTCACCGTGCATGAAAAAGCGGATATGAGTTATGACACTGCAGTTTAGGGAAGCATAGATCACGACGGATGACATGGGTGACACTTGCAAGTGTACTATGAAGGAAAAAAATAAAAGAAATGAAATCTGCTTTGTCACACCAATGTCTTTGCAGGGTTGATATTTTTCTATACTTTTTTTTTTTTTTTTTTTTGTCTTGGAAGAAAAAGCTGCTTCCAAGTTGAACTTAGTTTGATATTAATGGTTGGAATGGGGCTGTATGAATATTTAAAAGAACTTAAGGCAGAGCTTTGCCAATTGAATCATTCCTGGCCTGAAAATGTTGTGGGCTTTTGTTTGGCAGGGCTTCTGGTTACAAGAGGGGATTGGGTACTTTAGCAGATGCATTTTAAGAAATTCAAAGCATTGTCACTGGATCAAATTGTCATTTAACAAGCAGTTAGTAATTAAACCGATTTAAGTTTTACTTAATTGCAAATTTACATTTTTAACATTGTTTTCACAAAGTACAAAGAACAAATAAATGGTTCTCGGTACATTGTTAGTCAGACATAACCTTCGAACGAACAAATCGGAGTTAAATCTGTTATGAGGGGAGTTGTCCAACTGATTCTATTCATGATTCAGTCTAGTGACTCCTGTGTTGTACTCAGTCTTATTTGTTTGACTGATTCATTAAGAACCACACTAACTAAACAATTTGTTTACCAATTGGACAGCACTTCACACGCTATTTTTATTTTATTTTATTTTTTTGTATATAGAAAGTCAGTAAGGACAAGGCAATAAAAAAGTTGACTTTTTTTCAATGTGTTATTTTGCAGTGGCCTGTAAGTTTGTTCAAATGTTTTTAAAATTAAGATTAAAAAGTTCTTTTATGCTCATTAAGACTGCATTTATTTGATCGAAAATACAGTAAAAACAGTTATGCTGTCAAATATTATTGCTTTTTTTATTTATTTATTTTTATATATATATATATATATTTTCTATTTTAATATATTTTAAAATGTATTCCTGTGATGGCAAAGCTGAATTCAGCAGCCTTTACTCCAGTCTTGGAATACTCAAGACTGGAGTAAAAATAAATAAATTATATATATATTTATATAATATATATATTTTTATGGAAATTAATATTTTAATTTTTGTGTGTGTGTGTACATTTTATATATATATATATATATATATATATATATATATATATATATATATATATATATATATATATATATATATATATATATATATAGTATAAATATGTAAATATTTTTTTTCCCACTGCACTGCAGATTCAGACGCTGTTAGGAACATTTTGCCTGTCTGAACCGCAAATGTCACACAGTATCTGTAATGTCACGACAATCATGTCTGGAAAGTGATTCTTCTCGGTTCCTCAATCTTGTTGCTCTACCTTGATTGCTTTAGAGTTTCAAATATATTCAAATTACGCACCAGTAATTACTCGCTAAGATTTGTGAGATACCACTAATTATTTCTAAATCAATTAATCCATTTGAGGTTGATGAGTCTGCAGTTTTTTGCATGGTTCCATTTATGGTCTGTAATGAAGAACCTGAAATAAATGTCAGTCAATTACGTGTCAAATATTTCAGTCTGTAACTAGCTATTTTGTAGTCTGGTGTATCTGACCTGCAAGCCCTGATTACTCTTGTTTCGGATTCTACATGGAATAGTTAAAATTTGTCAATTGATCCATTTTCCATTTGAACCTTACAGACAGGCAACCTTTACATTTTGCTTTGACATGAATTTTCAGTGATTGGATAGCACTTTGGCCTCATTATAAGCCACATTAAATGCACTTAATATGTGCATGTGTTGCGATCTGATTGCAATTGGATCACCAAAGCTATTTTGTAGATAGCTTTAAAACATTTAAAATAATTTTCTTTACTTTTAATCCCTATTAGCATCATCTAGAACATTGGTTCTCAAACTTTTTAGAGTGGAGTACCCTCTGAGGCATTTAACATCCTTCTGCATACCCCCTCTCTTCCATTTAGACTGCAATCACACCTTTTCTATAAGGGACAATATTTGTCCCCTAATTAATTTCCCAGTGCGTTTTTACCTTTATAAATACCTTTATGAAATAAATTGTTTAAAAAGAAAAGTTAGAGAAATATGCAATAATGGTGAAAACGAAGTGATACTTTTAAATATTAAACGAAAACCACCAGTAGGTGGCGGTAAGTCACTGTGTTAATGAGTCATCGAGTCATTCATTAAAAGCAAGAACTCACACAGGGTTTTTTTTTTTTTTTCATGTATCGAAGAGAGTTTGAGTTTTAAATCAGTCTCAATGCACAGTCTGTCTATAGGCTATTTTTTCTTTATGCTAGTTAGTGCTACATCCCCACTTTTACATTGTCAAAAACAGCAGTAATGTAGCGCGATCTGCTAAGGCAGCAGACTCTGCAAGTAACCTATCATATGCATGCTGTTTGTGTGGATGGAGTCAGTTTTGACCGCAAAAGATGAGGTAAATTTGATTGGATGTTATGTATTTACAGCATTTTGCCTGCTAGAAATACATGCTCAGTTTTAATGTTATTTTAAGGAAGCGTTAAATGAAATGAACGGCAAAACTCAGCATTTTGTTTGTGTACCTCCTCTGTCATCTCACGTACCCCCAGGGGTATGCGTATCCCAGTTTGTTGTTTTTTAACATGACAGACAGCTGCAGGTTTATTAAGCTGCTGTCACTTTAAGAGCTTGTGCACATATCCAGTATGCTGTTACAGAACATGCATTATTTAAGAGTGCCTTCACATTGGCTGTTTAGTTCGAAACGTGACATGGTTTGCATGAACCCGAGACTACCCGAAGGAGGTGGTCTGAGTTTGGTCGCACTCGAACTGTGGCTCGATTCGCGTGAATATGAAAGCAACATGGACTCGGGTGCACACTTGTTCAGGAAGTAAAGTAACCTACGCATGCATTTTAGCTGATGCATCATGCGCCATGCACGTTTGTGATAATGTTGAACACAAATGCACCAGGGTTCGATAGAATCAAGTTGAGTGTGAAACCAGACTAATACCACGGGGGGCACCTGGAACAATCGTTCTTGGACTCGGACTGCAACAAATGAGTGAAAGCCCCCTCAGTCTTTATAAGCCATGGAAAACAACTCAGTTTGGTACACGTGACAATTGCGTCATGTTTGAGAGGTGGCTTTATGTGCATGCCACTTATATAGATCAATGGTGCGCACGCTTTTGGGGTGAGTGTGAAAACTGCTGTAATGAGTAAAATGATGTGGAATGCAACCACTATTCAACTGGAGCGAATGAGATGAGTGAGTGAGAGGAGACGGGTGTGTGTCAAACTGTCAGTTTGCCATCGGAAAGAAGAGAGAGCGAGAATGTGCAGCTGGTATCGGTGTATCGATACTGCAGAAAAGGAGTATTGGAACCATTTCAGATGCACTTTATTGCCAAAAGTTTTGGGACGTCTGCCTTTACGTGCACATGAATTTAAATGACATCCCATTCTTAATCCGTAGGGTTTAATATGGAGTTGGCCCACCCTTTCCAACTATAACAGCTTCAACTCTTCTGGGAAGGCTTTCCACAAGGTTTAGGAGTGTGTTTATGGGAAATTTTGACCATTCTTCTAGAAGCGCATTTGTGAGGTCAGGCAGTGATGTTGGCGAGAAGGCCTGGCTCGCAGTCTCCGCTCTAATTCATCCTAAAGGTGATCTGTCGGGTTGAGTTCAGGACTCTGTGCAGGCCAGTCAAGTTCCTCCACACCAAACTCGCTCATCCATGTCTTCATGGACCTTGCTTTGTGCACTGTGTGCAGTCATGTTGGAACAGGAAGGGGCCATCCCCAAACTTTTCCCACAAATTTTGGAGCATGAAATTGTCCAAAATGTCTTGGTATGTTGAAACATTAAGAGTTCCTTTCACTGGAACTAAGGGGCCAAACCCAACCCCTGAAAAACAACCCCACACCACAATCCTACCACTTCGTGGTATTGAGTTGCTGTTGTTCCCAATTGCTTCCACTTTTGTTGTTTCTTTTATTATTCTTTAACATTTTTACCCTAGACATAATTTGATTAACCTGAAATAAATTTATATTTTCTTTATTAAAACCTATTTGGTCAAGTGTCATTTTTATGTTTTGACTTTGAGCCGGGTCGTAACAGATACCACTAACAGTTGACCGTGGAATATTTAATAGTGAGGAAATTTCACAAATGGACTTATTGCACAGGTGGCAACCTATCATGGTACCACGCTTGAATTCACTGAGCCCCTGAGAGCGTCCCATTCTTTCACAAATGTTTGTAGAAGCAGTCTGCATGCCTAGGTGCTTGATTTTATACACCTGTGGCCATGGAAGTGATTGGAACACCTGAATTCAGTGATTTGGAGGGGTGTCCCAATACTTTTGGCAATATAGTGTATTTCAGTATCGATATTTATCAAAATATCAATATTTTTGACAACACTACAATACAGTACGTCAGATTTCACTTATCATGTGAAGATAGTAAGGAGAGATGAATGACAGGACAGGATTTAGTGCGCAACAGATCCTGAGTGTCATGTGCGGTCAGTACCGTCACGCCCTATAAACAGTACGCATGATCATGAATTCGTAAGTGAAGGTAAATAGTGAGCATGCATTCAAAGTAAATTTCATAACCCCACATATTGATAGCGGCTCCCTGATGCATGCAAATTATATACAAAATAATCACCCTACTAGATAATTGTGAGAGTATGCAAAAATATTTTTAGCTAGTCATTACTTAGGGAGTAGCGCAACATTGTAAGCGCAACTTTTAAAAGTAATTTTCCCATACACTGCATTTTAATGTCAGACACTGAGCACTTTCTGTTAGAAAAGTAAAATCATTGTATTTTGTGAAAATTTTAAGAATAAACTTTTCCATTTTATTCTTTGTTTTTATTTTTTTAAGGGTTTTGCTTATGTCATTTTAGACTCTTAAACCATTTTAGATGGTTTAGCTGTAGTACACATGCACATTGTGCTAAATATTCAGGTGTATGGAGCGGAGCCCTCAAGGCTTTTAACACATACATAAATGGTCCTTCCTGACAAGTTAACATTTTGGCATGTAAATAAACCAAATGCTCAAGGCGTATTACTGCAAGCAGCTGTGGATATTGGCCGACTGTTTTATAAGGTTCAGATCAGTTTCATGATGGGTGGTATAAACCTTTTTTTATATGGGGGAAAAAGAAGAAAATGCTAAGCCACAGCTGTGTAATTATCTAAAATGTCCTTAAACCGGCATTTCTGAGAGGGTGTTCAGAATCGATTTAAATCTCATCCAGGCGAGAGAAAGGCACAGAGTCACAGCACATTACGGAGCTTTTATGTGGTCTTTGATGCAGCTTTGCGTATACGTAATTTGGTGTCACACTAGAGAAGGAGGGGACCTCTGACTGTGACTGAAACAATCAGCAGTCCTAAAGCAAAGGGTATGATTGGACCACTTATACACACTGGAATGCCGTTTACACTTCTATTCCAGGGGGTCCTGCTAGTGAACCAAGACATGGTTCCTCACCTTGGTTGCACATCCGGCGCTGTTTTATTGAAGCAAGTCCATTTCGGCTGTGGAGTTACGTGAAAGTCAAGCTTATCTGCCACGGATCATTGTTTTGATTAGAATATGATTGAGGGATAGGGATGACGATAGGGTAAGGAAATGAATAGCCCAGAGTAAAATTATGAAGGACGAAAATTATGAATTTTGCATGCGTAGATCTAGAAGGAAAGAACAGGTTGAATGGATGGCCAAAAGAAGAGGGATAAAAGAGACATTTGGAGCAGTGCTTTGGGCTTTTGTAGACACAGTGGCCACATGATCTTTGTTGAACAAACCTGAATAATGCTCTATTCATTAGGCATAATGTATTCCAGTGGCAGGTCTTGCTCAATCACTTGCAAGACTTGAAGTTAAACACAATTCCATTGGTTCTCTGAGGACAAGGCTTGAGTTCACATTAACATATTTTATAAAATAGTTTGTAAAAATCTGATTTCACCACTCTTTTCCTGTAGTTTGGGGTCATGTTGGTGGTGATAATATATGAAATATGTTAGATTTTTGCTGATGTTTAATGTCCTAAGCTTCTAAAACCTCACTTTTTTTCTAGTTTAATATGTATGAACTCAGTCAGAAGACAGTGCCTTTCTAAAAAGAGAAAACATCCAAGCCTCTAGGGATTCTTTTTATGTATACTTGCTTCTTATGAGTCCTCAGATATCTAAAGGCTTCAGCACATTTTTTAAAATACTTTTGAGGGATTATTAATTTTTCATTCATTCATTCATTCATTTATTCATATACTTCTGTTCTTATATACTGCATTTATTTATTTAAGGTACTTACAGTACTTATGTGGTAATGCTGTATAGACTGCTTTATTCCAAAGTAGATGCATTGGAAAACATTGACATAAGTCACATGATGAGCCACATGACAACTTTAGAACATTGCTTTGGAAGAATATTTTAATTAATTAAACTGAAGTGCACTGCAAAGGTGTTGCATGCTAACTTCACTGAGTACAGATATACCAGTTGGGTAGCTCCACTTGTCAGAATATTCACGGTACATTTATACAAAGTGATATACAAACCCAACTTTGTTTGTTTATTTTTTATTTTTTCCTGTGAGCAGTCAAACTCCGCTGGCTCAGTCTTCACTGTTGTGCTGCAGAGTATTAATCAATACTTTATATGTTCATTTCCATTTACACTTTTGTTTGACTCTCGCCTATGAGAGCCAGACTCATCCAGAGGCTCTCTGGAGCTAAGCCGGAATGAGCTGGAGCAGACTGGATTTGAGCTGGGCCGGGTCTAAACGGGGTATGTGTGCCCAGGCTGCGTCTCTGCATCCTGCCTGGTGCCAGCACCCCATAATGCACTTTTTATAGGCGCCTCCTGATTTCCTGGATGGAGTGAGTATCTCTGTGGAATATCAATGACTCTCTGCTGAAACGGTGCAGTCAGTGGAGATGGACCGCACCCGCTCATAGAATGTGTCTGTGTGCATGTGTGTGTATGAAGTACAGAGGTGCATGCTAGTCTGTGAATGTTCCATCATCTCTGTACTGTTTATCCTATGTATGTGATTGTCCTCCAAGATGTTCTATTAATTTCATGAAAAGAACATATAGCCCTTAATATATATTACATTAGAATATGAGTCAAATTGACGACAGGTACTCATCTCAACATCACTCATTTAACACATCTAAAATTCCAACTGACAGTCAGCCCAAGTTTTTGACAGACGTGATAACTGTTTGATTTTTGGGTAATTATAAAACATGCTGGAGACATTCAAAATGCTTATTGTGTACTTCATCATATTTATTTTACACAAGTTTATTTTGTGGCTTACATGTTTGGCTTGTCAAAAATGTTAGATTCAGTTGTGTTTTTGATGCATGAAAATGCAGATCCTGTTGTAACTAGTAGTGAAAATCACTTTTTAAAACTTTTTCCAAGTTCCTTAGCAGATTTGATATATACATATACAGCAGGGGTGTCCACCCCTGCTCCTGGAGGGGTACCATCCTGCAGATTTCAGTTCCAACCCTGCTCCAACACACCTGTCTGTAATTATCAAGCAGCCCTGAACACCATGATTAGCTGGTTCAGGTGTGTTTGATTCGGGCTGGAGCTAAAATCTATAGGGTGGTAGACCTCTAGGACCAGGGTTGAACACCCATGATATACAGTATGTATCTCTGCACGTGTGTGTGTGTGTGTGTGTGGTATATATGGTATTTGAGGACACAAATTTGTATAATGACATAGCTATTACAATGTAAATATGGTTTATTAGGACACTTCTTGTGTCCATGTAAACCAAATGGCTTAAAAAAAAACATACTAAACAATGTGTTTCTGAAATTACAAAAAAGCAGAATGTTTTCTGTTTGGGGTAGGGTTAGTGTAAGGGCATAGAATATACAGTTTGTACTAGGGGTGCAACGGTTCAGATTACTCAAGGTTTGGTTTGTATCACGGTTTTAGGCTCAAAGTTTCGGTACGGTTCGGCATATGCTATGTTCAGGTAAAATACTATTGTCAAATAAAAATAAAGAAAATATAAACAAATAATCAAACGGCACAAATAAATACAAACCCGATTCCAAAAAAGTTGGGACACTATACAAATTGTGAATAAAAACAGAATGCAATGATGTGGAAGTTTCAAATTTCAATATTTTATTCAGAATACAACATAGATGACATATCAAATGTTTAAACTGAGAAAATGTATCATTTTAAGGGAAAAATAAGTTGATTTTAAATTTCATGGCATCAACACATCTCAAAAAACAGTTGGGACAGGGCCATGTTTACCACTGTGTGGCATCCCCTCTTCTTTTTATAACAGTCTGCAAACGTCTGGGGACTGAGGAGACAAGTTGCTCAAGTTTAGGAATAGGAATGTTGTCCCATTCTTGTCTAATGCAGGCTTCTAGTTGCTCAACTGTCTTAGGTCTTCTTTGTTGCATCTTCCTCTTTATGATGCGCCAAATGTTTTCTATGGGTGAAAGGATCTGGACTGCAGGCTGGTCCATTTCAGTACCCGGATCCTTCTTCTACGCAGCCATGATGTTGTAATTGATACAGTATGTATTCTGGCATTGTCATGTTGGAAAATGCAAGGTCTTCCCTGAAAGAGACGACGTCTGGATGGGAGCATATGTTGTTCTAGAACTTATAGGATATACCTTTCAGCATTGATGGTGCCTTTCCAGATGTGTAAGCTGCCCATGCCACACGCACTCATGCAACCCCATACCATCAGAGATGCAGGCTTCTGAACTGAGCGCTGATAACAACTTGGGTTGTCCTTGTCCTCTTTAGTCCAGATGACATGGCATCCCAGTTTTCCAAAAATAACTTCAAATTTTGATTCGTCTGACCACAGAACAGTTTTCCACTTTGCCACAATCCTTTTTAAATGAGCCTTGGCCCAGAGAAAATGCCTGCGCTTCTGAATCATGTTTTAGATATGGCTTCTATATTCTATAATCTAATCACATTAGAATATAGATATGTTATCTATATTCTAATGTGAATAAAATATAAGTTTATGAGATTTGTAAATTATTGCATTCCTTTTTTATTCACAATTTGTACAGCTTTACAACTTTTTTGGAATCGGGTTTGTACAGTAAAGCAAAGATACATACAAAATAAAGCTTTTCAGATTTTTCATGTACAGTTTTCAGGTACAGAAATTGAATAAAGTAGCTAATAAAATGTAAAACAACATTGCATGTAATCTTCACTGTATAAATGAAATAAAGATCAATCATTATTAATTATTAAGTTACTATTCAGTCATGAGCAATGAGTGATTTCCTTGTCTTTTGTTGTTTGATTAACATTAAAAACACATTCAGACAGCAGGAATGCAAGGGCTGCTGTCTCTTTAAAGGCTGGAACACACCAAGCCGACACTGACGAACTAGGGGCGACTAAGCAGACTGTGGGGTTGGCTCACGTCGGCAGCGTCTGTGTCCAAAGTTGGCCTGACACACCAAACCGACACTAGGCAGCCGACGACCAAGTAGCACGTCCGTTCTGTGCCTACGTGAGATGAAATGCCTTTCTGAACCAGCAGGTGGCAGTAGCTGAACAGCCAATCAGAGTGATCAGATGACCCGATGGACCGACGAGCTCCGACGCCGATTCAATATTTCGAATCGGCTGAAAAAAAGCTGACGAGGACCAACTTCAGCCGACGGTGCGGAACACACTGAGAAAACTTAGTCGGCCGACAAACAAAAACTGCCCGACGGCCGACCGACAGCTTGGCATGTTCCTGCCTTAAGACATAATGCATGATACAGTACACTGATACTGAACACAATCGTACTTTCTCGAGTGTATATGACACTCTTATGTATAAGACATAGCCGACTACGCTTGCTAGGATACTTGCCAAGACGGGCATGTTGACATAATTTTGTGTGAATTTGTCCGTTCAAGCACAAGACTTGAAGGAGACCTCAATATTTGTGCGCTGTACATGCGCTTCCACGTGCACGTAATTCTTTCCTACAGCGCGCGTGTAAGTTCTCTTTCACACCTTGCACACAAATGTTTGGCAAGGCTTAAATGGCAAGGCTTAAATGAGTTTAGTTTAAACGCAGATATCAACGTGTGCTGTTCAGGTCTCACCTGCGCTCGCGCGCTATCAACTCCTGGGTGATGACGGCGAAATGACTGGTCATATAAAGCATACGCACTCGCATTGAAGTTTAGGGGAAGCCTGAATACGTATCCATCGACAAACATACATTAGCCTAACTCTGTCTGTCTTTTTTATTTATTTTCTACAAACCATATTATAGATGCGTATACGTCATCAGATATGAGATGAACTGCGGTGCAACTGCGTGCCGAACCGAGTGTGCAGAACGGTATGGTTCCGATTTTTTACCGAGAACCGTTTCACCCCTAGTTTGTACAGTATAAAAACCATTACACCATGGAGAGTTCTTGTAAACCACATATTCAAGTGTGTGTGTGTGTGTGTGTGTGTGTAGCGGTAACAGAATGTGTAAGTTTGAGACTGTAGAACTAAGAAACAAAATATTCCTGCATGTTTCTGTGAGCTAATACCCTGCAGGGATGGCACCATGAATAGCAATAGATTTAGCAGGCCAGAGGTTCCTCTCAATCAAACTTGACTCTTTCCCACAGCTACATATGGACATACTGTATGGAGGATTTACATTTGAGTTTGAGATTTAAATAATACATGTGATTTAAATAATGTGTAAGTTTCTTTTAAAAATGCTGTTAGCCGCATACTTACATAAGTGTTTCATTTTGTTCTGAACCTTTGAGGATAATTGAATCTGGTCAGAAAGCATCGCAAATTTACAAAAGTCTGTAGTGCAACACCCATTTCAGTAAATGAAGTACATAGCCATTTTTATGAATTATTAATGTATACTTCAAACCCTGATGTTTAGCAAAAGTCAGTTTTTTTTTTTGTTTTATTAACTCAAAGCTCAACAATTGAAATATTACTTAAGCAAAACATGACGCCAGAATTATCTTCTTTACACTGATTTATTGCAGATTTGCATTGAGATCCAGTATTTGCACATCAACTGCATTTTGATGTTTAGAAATACAGAATCTGATATTTTGGTGCAAGTGAAGTAAAAACACTGCTGCATAATTATGTCAAACAAAAATATTGCATGACAGCATATTAATTAATTTTAAGTTCTCTGAACTGAATGTGTTATAGTGCTAACTAAGAAAATATTATAAAGTTAATCACAAATAAACATTTTAACCATTTGATGGACCTAATTTAATTGTATATTGTGAAATTAGATTTGAAGTGTTCTTTGCTGTGAGGGTTTGAGAACAGAGCCATGCTCGTGCTGGGTGGAAAGTGGGCACTTGTAATTCAATGATGTGTTGGTGTGCTGGGGACTAAAGCTGGCCAAGCCTGCAGGAAGTGAATTATAACCTCTCAATTAAATCTGGGCATCTATGAAATATTGAATTGGAAACTCTTGAAGATTCCGGTCACGCCGTGGTGCTGCATAAAAGCTGACTGACTGCCTCCCCGGGCCTGTCAGAGGCAAGGCTGGGGCTGATCAGCTTGGCTTTTGCGCGCGCACACACACACACACACACACACACACACACACACACACACACACACACACACACACAAATTTATACAAGCTTATACATGAAAATCTCTCTTGTCATTTTTTCAGTGCATGTTTTTATCTTTTGCTCTAAAGATAAACTAAGGACAAAGAATGCATGTCTGTGTTTAAGTGTAAAAGTGTAGTCTAGCTAGGTTATTGCTGTTATGCAGGAATCTTAGGTAGACTCTCAGTGAAAGATCAGATGTCAAGATCAGGCAATTACTGTAAACTCAAATTATAATTGGACATATTTACATGGCTTTAGTTTTTTTTGTAAACCGAACATGATGTTGAGGATATGGGAGGGGGAAATTAAGGCAGTATTCCCAAGAATACAATTTGATTTGCTTATTGAGACCTTGAATGTTTTTAAAGTGCCCCTATTATGGCATTTGAAAGGTTTCTATTTTTGTTTTGGGAGTCCCCAACAACAGGTTTACAAGCATGCAAGGTCAAAAAACACTTTCACTGTCTTATAATTTGCATTTATTTTCTACCTTATTTGCTTAATGACTCCTAAACGATTTGCTCAACGATTAATTTTTCCAAACCCCTCGTTTGCATGACGCTAATCTGCGGTGATTGGTCAGATGACTTCTGCTGGGTAACATGAGTACAGTATACAGTGCTTGCATCACTTACATTGTATTATAATAATGATGGTGCTTCGCTCTGTTCTAAAGATAAAGACTCAGAGAGGAATTAAGTTGTTTTGCATTTATGTTAGTGAACCTAGCCCACAGCTTGGTGGTAAACACCCAAACAGTCATGGTGTATGCGTTAGCCCAACGCAGAAACATATTGATAAAGCACTGCAGTTGTACACCAACATATTGCTCTATTCTTTATCATAACTCCAAGTAATAACAATGACAAACATTTCACACATTTCTAGACAATTGCGAGCGAACACATATTGCTGTTAGTTGGTTAGCCGGAGACCTACAAACTGCACGTACACAAAACACATAACTAAATACGTATTTTGCATGCTAACAGAGAACATAACAGCAACAATTATTAATCATACTTACAGATTGTAATTCGGAGGAGGAAGAAGCTGGTCCAAATAAACTGGGTACTGACCCCTCCTTCAATAACAACCGGCTTGCGAATCCCTCGTTGAGCACATTTCGGTTGAAGAAGCTGTCGTTAGTAAAATGACGGGAACACAGCACAGGGTTCAAGCTATACTGCTATGGTATCGTTGTAAAGATGAACTTTAACCACTGATTCTTCACATATTGGCAGTTGTTTGAGAGGTTTCCTCAAAGTTTTACCCTGGTGGTCTGTGCACAATAAGTGGGTGGGCAATATGCTAATGTTTCGTTTTGACGTCGCAATGAAACAGGCTTGGGATTCGTTTTACAAACGACTCGTTTAATTGACTCAGAGTTGACTCTTACTTTGAGAAACAATAACTTCATATACGGTGCAATTTTCAGATTTAAAATTTTGCAGGATGTTTTCATTCACTTAGAGCTATGTTACACAGTACATGTAAGGTAATTTTCAAAAATCCATAATAGGGGCACTTTAAATAGTTTTTAGTATGTGTTTTTAGTGTGTTTAGTATTTTATCCATCCATCTATGGTAAAAGGTTAACCAAAAAATTAACTGTTGATTAAAATGCTAAATTTGGCATTACATTCGATTGGGAGTGGAAATTAATAGGCTTGGACTTGGTGCTGGTAACCCAATGCACAAGACAATGTTGATACCAGAATAAAAATATTCATGATTCAGAAGCTAAAAATACAAAAATACGTATATGCTTGCACTCTGTCACTGACTAGATATATTTAAAATAATGTAGGCCACTTTTACTGGTAACACAAGACATTTGGCATTATCAGGACCCACAAATATTCCCCCATTGCATTATTATACATTTATATTCAACATTATATATAGTAGTTAAATGTAGAACTGACACTAAAACTCTGTAAACTTGAGTTTTTTCTCACACAGTAATTTTCATTTCGGGTGAACTATACACATTATTGTTTCATTTTTGTATTTTGATATATTGTGACACAATATATTGTTACACCCCTAATAGAAACATTTATAACAAAGCTTTATCAGTTAAGATTCCCAGTTTTTATGCCATACGCTAAGCACACTAATAAGTGGCATGAGAAAATTATATTTATCTTTATGTCCGTAGACATTTTTATGTGTAAAGTAGGTAGTATCCTAGGTGCAGCATGAGTCTGCTTTGACTTGTTTTCTTGTTGCAGAAATTACAGCCAATAAAATGTAAGACTGGGGAAAAGGCATAATTTCCTGTCATATTCTAATAGAGTGTTTTTATATTGCTTGTGATACAGAGGCTTTCATGGGTGTATAAGAGAGTAAGAGAAATTCATGCATTATTTCAGCTGCTGATTCATAGATATTAAACGGTTAATTCACCCAAAAATGAAAATAATGTAATTTATTACTCACCCCCATGCCGTTCCACACCCGTAAGACCTTTGTTAATCTTCGGAACGCAAATTAAGATATTTTTTATTAAATCCGATGGCTCAGTGAGGCCTTCATAGCCAGCAATGACACTTCCTCTCTCAAGATCCATAAAGGTACTAAAAACATATTTAAATCAGTTCATGTGATATTAATTTTATAAAGTGACGAGAATATTTTTGGTGTGCCAAAAAAACAAAATAACGACTTATATAGTGATGGCCGATTTCAAAACACTGCTTCAGGAAGCTTCGGAGCGTTATGAATCAACGTGTCGAATCATGATTCGGATCATGTGTCAAACCGCCAAACGTGACTTTGGCGCTCCAAACCGCTGATTTGACACGCTGATTCATATCGCTCTGAAGCTTCCTGAAGCAGTGTTTTGAAATCGGCCATCACTATATAAGTCGTTATTTTGTTTTTTTGGCGCACCAAAAACATTCTCGTCACTTTATAATATTAATATTGAACCACTGTACTCACATGAACTGATTTAAATATGTTTTTAGTACATTAATGGATCTTGAGAGAGGAAATGTCATTGCTCCCTATGCAGGCCTCACTGAGCCATCGGATTTCAACAAAAAATATCTTAATTTGTGTTCCGAAGATGAACGAAGGTCTTACAGGTGTGGAACGGCACGAGTGTGAGTAATAAATGACATTATTTTCATTTTTTGGTGAACTAACCCTTTAAAGGTTTAAGAATCTCACTCCATCTGTGAGGGTATGAATTATTTATCTTGCAATGTAAATGTGGCATATCACCAGAATACTCAGGCACACCAGGGATCAATTGTATAGAAATGTCTCCTTCAAACAGCTTTTAAATGACTCCTGTACAATATGGCATGTGAGGAAACCTGTGAGATTCCTGGGTATAAATATAAATACTCTTCTAACATAGTGACATGAAAGGCAGCGTCATCCCTTGAGATTCCTTATTTAAAATGCATGCAGATCTTAGTGGTTTGTCAATGCTTGCAGACCATCTGCGGTGGGAAAACATGCCGAGATGTTCAGTTGATCTCCGGGGTTGCTACTCCTCCTGTTAGAGCTTATAGTCTTGTACAAGCCATACATTAAACAAGCCTGTCCTTCTCCAAACAACCTCTCAAGGCTCTTCAATCTAAGCTTTGCAATAAAGGAATCACTGTGTTTTTTTCTAGGAGGCTGTGTTGGCTGTACACAGTAGTGCCATAATGCCTCAATGGCCGGTTTTATGACTGTCCATCAGCGGGGGCCAATGTAGCGTGTAACATGGGTGTGATTCCCGCAGTATCTCTCTTAAACATTACACCCCGTGAGATTCTTTCACTCCAATCGGCACACGCTTCCAACGGTACTCCCTGCTCATGCTTGCACCTGCAATTTGCATCTTTTTGTGCTTTTCATTAGCTGCCGCTATCGCATTAGCCAGGCATTGTGAACACGGATATATATAGGGTAAATTCAGGCTGATTGGGACACTTTTTCCAAGTCATCTCAATGGCACAAAGTGTCCCAATCACCTCAAATTCACACTATATATATATATAATTAATTATATGTATTTATATAATTGCTAATATAATTTACTTAGTTGATCAGTTTGCCTTTTTTTTCTTTAATTTTACATTGAAATTTATTACCCTTTTTTTTTTTACTGTTCAGTTATCTCTCTGTCTTTTCTATATTTTATCTCCTTTGTCTCACTTTCTCTAAATGGGGAACAGACTGTAGTGATGTGGAGAGCAGTTTTGGGTCATATGATGATGAAAGTTTCAGGCTAAATAATTCAGATCTCAGTTAGAGAAACCTCAGTAGCTGAAGGAGATGTTGACATTGAGAAAACTGGCAGACGTTCACATGCGTCCACAGACATGCACACACACACACACACACACACACACGTGTGCTCACATAGGCAGGCTGGGTTAGTTTACGGGTTAATGCATTCACATTACACCTACTGGATATGAACCATTGCTTAGCTTTGAGTCAGCATTATGCCTCATAGTGTTTATTTATGTGTGAGGAGTGTGCTGGTTTGAAATCGCTCCAAGAGCACACTTTCTGATTCCTCTCAGAAACGCCTGAAACAGTTTGGAATGCATCATTTCTCATACAGCTCACAGCTCCTGTCCCTTTCTTGAATAACATGATTTGTGAGCATTCATACAGCGGCCTCAAGTATTTGGAATTTTTTTGCTGCATTATGGAAAACTCATGGAACATGGAATTCTCCCCAACTCCTGTTTGAATATAGCCACTGCAATGACGCTCATTGCCAGACATCTGATTTTTAAAAATTAGGGCAGATCAATCAACCCTGGCTTACTGTATTAGAGAAGCATCATTCGACATAATTCGGCATAGATAATCGGCAGATAAGGTGACATTCCCTTTGCTTAATTTCAAGTCGAAGTGGGAGAATTTTGAGATCCGAGTTGTCCTGGAACACTTTGAGATCTGATATGAAATGTCCAGACTCCATACATACGGAATGTGGCATTAAGCAACACTTACAATGCATGAATGTCATTGCATTAGAGACTAAATATCAAACCAAAGCCCCATTTCCACCGCAGGAACTTTACCCAGGAACTAGGGACTTTGGGCTGGTACTCGGTGTGTTTCCACCGCAGGAACCAGGAACTAAATAAAGTTCCGGGTAAAATTTCCCCCTCAGAAAAGTCCCTGATGGCGAGGTGGTACTTTTTCAAAGTTCAGGAACTTTCGGGGGTGGGACTAGGCGCTGAACATGCTGATTGGTCAGGATTCACGCCGCATTTGATTGGTCGACTCCACGCAGCAGTAAGTCGGTTATGCGAGCTTGGGATTGTGCACACTGGAAAACAATGCAGAGAGAAGTTGAAAAAACTAAAGCAAGATTACTAGAAAATAAAGGATCACAACAATAGAAGTGGTTCCGATCGGCGTACTAACAAGTGGTTTGGCCGCCTGGATGCATTGCTAGGACACAGACCGTCCTTTTCTGGTTCAGCGGTGACAAAAGACTCCGCTACTGCATTGTTGGAAGCCATGCCGGAATCCGATGAACAGTGGGTTGAAGGTAAATAAATATATGTATATATCACATCTAAATGATATCGTCTTAAAGTTGTTGTAGTAAAAAAAAAAATCAATCTAACTTTTTTACACCATGTTTTTCCAGACGAAACGAGTGGTCCGTCACTGACAGGAAGAAACGCAGTACTAGTCGCGCGCAGTACTACGTCACCGGACAAATTAGCCTAATTTTCATGGTACTTTAGACCGCGTGGAAACGCAGAAGGCAACAGGTCTGGGGGGGACAAAAAGTTCCTGGGAGAAAAGTTCCTGGTACAATTGTTCCGGGTAATTTCGGTGGAAACGCGGCTCAAGTGTCATTTATTTTTGCGTAGTCACGCAAAACATTGCACAAATATTAATTTGTTTCAAATTAATAATACATACATAGTTTATATTCGGCATGAGATAAAATTTCACTGTAACACGGTTAGTAGATGTGGGAAGAAGGAGGCGGGAACCGGCGAACGTTCAACAAAAGTTTAATTCAAAATAAACAAAGAACAAAACCAAAGTAATGCCGGCAGACCCTCGCGGACGTCTGCCGGCCACACAAACATAATAAAACATAAAATAAAGTCCAGGCCTGGTCCTCTCTCGTCCTTCACTGATGTCGCTCCTCCTTTTATGCCTCCGGAGCTCCTCCGTGAGAGACTCGAGGCCGGCGCGCCTCGCAGGTGATGCTCATTATCACTCGCGTCACCGGCCTCGCGCCGTTCCCTCACGGCTCTCGCCCGCCCTGCTCGTCACATACCCCCATCGACCCTCGCAGGCCGGGGGGTACTCCCGAGACTGCGCTCTAATTCCCCCCCGGGGCCTGTCTCGGCGGTCGCAGCACCTGGGGGTAAGGACAGACGAGACGAGAGAAAGGAGACGGAAGCAAGGGGAGCGACAGAACGAGAGAGGGGAGAGAGGAAAAAGAGAGAAAAAAAAAATTCTTGGTCCGGTTCCCAGACACACTGCCGCTCGGTCCTCAGCCAGCCGGGAGGCTCTTCCTCGCGGTGCCATGCGGTGGCACTGGACGCACGGTGGACGGCCCGATCCTCGACCGCCTCCTGGCGGCCGGCGATGGCTCTTCCGGCTGAGGGCAGCCGGCAGCGAGTCCCCCGTTCCCTGCTCCTCCCCTTAATGGCGGACGGCAGCAGGCTCCGGCCCACGGCAAACGGCGGCGACTCCTCCGCTCCCTCTTGGACGGCGGCCACCCCACCTCGTCCCAGGGGCACGGCCTCGAGCTCTCCGTCCCACCTGTCACTAGGCTCCAGCACCACTGCCTCGGGCAGCTTCTCGCGGTCTTCACACTCCCGCGCTGCCCGAACTCCTCAGCACCGCGATCCCCCTCAGCAGCGAGGGCTCTCCGACAGCATGTCCCTCCTTCCTCCCGGGTTTCGGCACCAATGTAACACGGTTAGTAGATGTGGGAAGAAGGAGGCGGGAACCGGCGAACGTTCAACAAAAGTTTAATTCAAAATAAACAAAGAACAAAACGAAAGTAATGCCGGCAGACCCTCGCGGACGTCTGCCGGCCACACAAACATAATAAAACATAAAATAAAGTCCAGGCCTGGTCCTCTCTCGTCCTTCACTGATGTCGCTCCTCCTTTTATGCCTCCGGAGCTCCTCCGTGAGAGACTCGAGGCCGGCGCGCCTCGCAGGTGATGCTCATTATCACTCGTGTCACCGGCCTCGCGCCGTTCCCTCACGGCTCTCGCCCGCCCTGCTCGTCACATACCCCCATCGCCCCTCGCAGGCTGGGGGGTACTCCCGAGACTGCGCTCTACTCCCCCCCGGGGCCTGTCTCGGCGGTCGCAGCACCTGGGGGTAAGGACAGACGAGACGAGAGAAAGGAGACGGAAGCAAGGGGAGCGACAGAACGAGAGAGGGGAGAGAGAAAAAGAGAGAAAAAAAAAATTCTTGGTCCGGTTCCCAGACACACTGCCGCTCGGTCCTCAGCCAGCCGGGAGGCTCTTCCTCACGGTGCCATGCGGTGGCACTGGACGCACGGTGGACGGCCCGATCCTCGGCTGGCGATGGCTCCTCCGGCTGAGGGCAGCCGGCAGCGAGTCCCCCGTTCCCTGCTCCTCCCCTTTATGGCGGACGGCAGCAGGCTCCGGCCCACGGCAAACGGCGGCGACTCCTCCGCTCCCTCTTGGACGGCAGCCACCCCACCTCGTCCCTAGGCTCCAGCACCACTGCCTCGGGCAGCTTCTCACGGTCTTCACACTCCCGCGCTGCCCGAACTCCTCAGCACCGCGATCCCCCCTCAGCAGCGAGGGCTCTCCGACAGCATGTCCCTCCTTCCTCCCGGGTTTTGGCACCAATATAACACGGTTAGTAGATGTGGGAAGAAGGAGGCGGGAACCGGCGAACGTTCAACAAAAGTTTAATTCAAAATAAACAAAGAACAAAGCGAAAGTAATGCCGGCAGACCCTCGCGGACGTCTGCCGGCCACACAAACATAATAAAACATAAAAATAAAGTCCAGGCCTGGTCCTCTCTCGTCCTTCACTGATGTCGCTCCTCCTTTTATGCCTCCGGAGCTCCTCCGTGAGAGACTCGAGGCCGGCGCGCCTCGCAGGTGATGCTCATTATCACTCGCGTCACCGGCCTCGCGCCGTTCCCTCACGGCTCTCGCCCGCCCTGCTCGTCACATTCACCCATTTATTTTTCAAATGCATATTATTAGGGCCCGAGCCCTAATAATGGTGTGAGGACCCTATTGTAATTGCTCGGTCAGTTCTTCTTCTTCTCTGAAATGAATCAGATTTTTGAAGGCCTAAACATACTCAAAAACTCGTGAACGCGTCAGAAGTGGTGAAAATTTACATCTGATATTGGTTTTTAGAATTAGGCGTGGCAAAATGGCTCGATAGCGCCACCTACAAAATTTTAATTAAGTGCCCTTCACGCTACGGTTCAGTCCTGGCCTGAAGACATCTACATGGCAATATTCAGTTACAGTCATAGTGCACCTGGGGCAAAGGAAATGTCATGTTTTATACTGTGATTAACTCCTCATAGAGATTTAACCAGATAAACATCATATTTGGTCAGTCTAATCTTTAGGCCTTAGTGATGTTAAATTGCGATGATCTTGAGTTTTCGCTGAAGGGCGTGTCCGTGGCGGCCTGACAAAGTCTGATGTTTCGACTTGAAAGAGGAAGCTGTTGTAATTTAGGCATACAGTGTCCAACCTGCCCCAAACTTCACATGTGTGATAAGAGTCCTGCCCTGAACACATCTACATGCAAATATTCAGTTAGTCATAGCGCCACCTGCTGGCAACAGGAAATGGCATGCTTTACGCTATAATTCACTCCCTGAAATACATTTAAATATGCCATGGAGTATCCAAACATGCTAGAAACACGTTAAATCATGCAACACTTGGCTAAGTGCTAATGTATGCGATTAACGCCATGAAGGAGGAAGTTGTTGTAACTCAGGCATACAATCTCCGATCTGCTCCAAACTTCACATGTTTGATAATAGTCCTGGCCTGAAAACATCTACATGGCAATATTCGGTTACAGTTAAAGCGCCACCTGCTTGCAGCTTTAATTGATCTTGGATTTTTAACCAATCATCCATGCATTTTTCACTTCTAATTGTAAAATTGGAAGAAAATATTTGTTACCCTGGACCACAAAACCAGTCATAAGTCGCACGGGTATATTTGTAGCCAACAATATATTGTATGGGTCAAAATTATCGATTTCTATTTTGTGCCAAAAATCATTAGGATATTAAGTAAAGATCATGTTCCATGAAGGTATTTTGTAAGTTACCTACCATAAATATATCAAAAATGTATTTTTGTGAGTGCGTTGCTAAGGACTTAATTTGGACAACTTTATAGGTGATTTTCTCAATATTTAGATTTTTTTGCACCCTCAGATTCCAGATTTTTAAATAGTTGTATCTGTGCCAAATATTGTCCTATCCTAACAAACCATACATCAATGGAAAGCTTATTTATTCAACTTTTAAATTTACCCTTATGACTGGTTTTGTGGTCCATGGTCACATTTATCGCTACTTCCATTTCATAGAGACTTTAAGATAAGATAAATACAATCTGGACTCTTTCTGGTTGTCAAACGTTAGTGCAACATGTACATAGTTAATTCAAGTAAGCATTAATTTTCTTTATTTTTAAAAAAAAATCTCTTATTTTAGTTATATAATGCAATTGAAATACATTTAAGAGCCCATATATCATGGGGCTGCAGTATGTCTCGCTACTCAACTTTCTGGCTTCTCAAGTCCAAATCCCATATTTGCATTTGTTCTTTTTTGTCTTTTCTCGCACCTGGCTGATCTGGTATGTTATGCACAAACAGGGCCGTATGTAAATTCAAATGCCTCATGAGTATTAGCTCAAGGTTGTGGAGCTCACCCTGCCTCTTGGCCGAGCCGCATCGCTCAAAGTTTCCACTCGTCAGAATGTTTAATTATTATTAGACTGTTGCTTATTTGACAGTGTGTCAAATCAGCTTAATTAATACTGGCCATCTGTGGTATTTAATGGAGGCCTCAGATTTGTGTGGTCTCTTGACAAGCTTACGATGAAGGAAAAATAGTGTAATAAAAGAATCCGTACAGTGGATCAACCCTTCATTATCCGTCCCTATTACCAGCTGCGGGTGCCTCGGGCCGTGCAGATCTCTGCAACTCGTTCAGAACATACACCTGTCACGCTAATTTGGACGAAAAAGAATGGGGTGAAGACCAGAGGTGAGGGGAGACGCTGTGAAGAAGACAGCCATTATTAACGAGACTCAAGGTCCTCTTAGAGCAGAGCCGGCCCTAGGGAGAAAGAGAGATCCACTGATCGTCAACATATCTACCTCCTCCATCAATAAGTTGTGATGTGCATCCACGCTGATGGCATTCTCTTGATGTTCAAAATAAGTCTGAGTCTTTTTACGGAGGGTGAATGCCTTGGGAACACTTGAAGCTGGTTTCAAATAAGTTATGAGTGAGAAATAGCTGTTGCTTGAAAGGGTACGACCGAAATGCAGAATTTTTTTGTCAGATAAGATATCCCTTCTCCCTTTTAGCATAGTACTTGTAGGCTGAAAGGAAATATATGGACAGATGGAACCTTTACTGCAAGGTGTTGCCTAGAGATGAGGACAGAGACAATGAGCTGTCTCGATAAAAATATCGCAGGAAAATCTGACTCAACACGGAGCAGTGCTTAAAGGCAGCATCATTCTGGCTTGGAGAGTTTTGTTTAAAGGAATAGCCTTTAAAATCCAAAAAATGTTTCTTCTTCATTTTGTTTCTTCATTCTTTTTTTCCCCCATTTACTCAACCTTATTTTGTTCTAAACATGTATGACTTGTTTTCTTCCGTAGAACACAAAAGGAGATGTTTTGCAGAATCTCACAGCGGCTCTTTTCCAAGGGTTGTTGTCAAGCTTCAAAAAGGATTTTGAATTTTGTACATTTTGCATTTATTGTTTATGCTACTCTACCTATACATTATTCAAAATGTTATACTTTTGTGTTCCACTGAAGAAATGTCAACATGTGGTTGTAGTAAGGTAGCGTAGAAACAGGATCTGTGTGAAGCAGTAACAATTATTGACAATAAACCAAAAAAGAAACAGACGAACATGGGAGATGAAGCAAACCACTATGAAAACAACAAGAATGAACAAAGAAAACTACTAAAACTGAGTGCTACATATACACAGGTTAACTACACTCTAAAAAATGCTGGGTTAAATATGGACAAACCCAGGGATTGGGTTGTTTTCACCCAGCCATTTTTTTCAACCAATTTTGGATTTATTTTTTTTAGCTAGCAATATAGCAATATCGAAAAAGGCATGTTTTTGTTCACCCCCAAATAGGGGCAAATTTGTGGGGTATTTTATGCTGAAACTTGACCAGACCAGAGACTTAGGGTGCGTTCACACTTGTAGTTCGGTTCGTTTGGTTCATTTGGTCCAGACCAAAGAAGAAAAAAAAAAAACATTTAGTCCTGGTCCGGTTAGCGTTCAGATTGGCAATTTTATCACCGAACCAAAAGATACCGAACCTTGAGGCATAGGGATACATTCACAACGTGATTCGTCGGATTTTATGACGTATTGCCTATTTTGAGACGGAACTTACCGAACATCCAAAACAGTGCTGTTTGCTGAGGTAAATGTGCTAGTTGTGTGTTTAGCGGTGCGTAGCCTGTGTGTGATGGTATTTTGGCCAGCTGGGAACTCGTGAAGAGCTTATTAAATGTGTAAAGTAGTCAAAACACCGGCGGGAATCCATCCACACACAAATTATCTGCTGCATGGAGACGCGCGTCTGATGCCTGTGATGGGAAAACTCGCGTCTATGATGAGAAAAACCGACATGCGTGAGGATTCTGTCCTTTTTAGGGTCTCGTCTTCCTGTTTTGGTTCGGTTACATGTCTTTGGTCCGTGTTGCGTTCAAATATCATTCGAACCGCATCAGGTTTCGGATGGCAGCGGACCGAGACCCATCTTTTCAGCGGTCTCGGTCCGCTTGTTTGGTGCGCACCAGGGTTCGGATGGCAGCGTTCACATATGTTCAAATGAACCGCACTAACCGAGCAATCGCACCAGGGTTCGTTTTAATCGAACCAAACATGACAAGTGTGAACGCACCCTTATATTACATCTTGTGAAAGAGGGCATAATAGGTGCCCTTTAACCCAATCTGCTGGGTTTGTCCGTATTTAACCCAGCATTTTTTAGAGTGACTAGAAACAGGTGTGCAACTAAATCAGTAACCATGGTAACAAATGTAGAGTGGGAAAGTGGGGAACAAAGGAAACAGAACACAGGAAAACAAGGTGATACAAACTTAAAGGCCATGAAAACAGAACATAAACCTGACAAGCTTCTTTCTTTCTTTCTTTCTTTCTTTCTTTCTTTCTTTCTTTCTTTCTTTCTTTCTTTCTTTCTTTCTGTGCACAATAGTGTAAAATTGAAATATTGGCCATTTATTGGTTATTGGTCATAACATGAAAATAATGATACACTTATTATTATTGGGCAGATTTTTTAATTTCATTGTAGCTCTAGAAGAAAGGTGAATGAGTTTGGAACAGCTTGAGAGTGATTAAATGAAGACAGTTTTTTTTTTTTTATTCCTGATTGAACTGTCCATTTAATGACTGATGTTTTTACTTTTTTCTGTTCTATTCCAAGTCTCAGTCTGATTGTTTTCTTTCCATGTAGCAATTCAGTGTTTTCAACACTTCACCAGTGGGCCGACAAAATGCTTTAACACTTTAAGCTGCTGATGAGAGCATGTTAGCGACTTGTTCTGTTTGCCCTCCGTTCAAGGCGAACACGCACACACAATCACGCATCAGCTATAGAACGAGTGACTTAGACATAGATGACATTTCCCCAATTTCACACTAAGCTGCCTGTAAGAAGGCAAGCGAGCAGAAACACGGCTGAGTGTGAATATGCCAAAAAAGAAGGAAGACCGGGGTCAGGTACAAGAGAAAATGTCATTAGAAATGTGTGAGTTCGTGTGAAGCACAGACAGCATGCGTGTGTGTATACGTGTGTGACGCGGTGCAGAAAGCCATGTTATCTTCCAGAGTTAATCACCTTGTGCTTCTAGTCTGACTTCAGCCGTGTCCATTCCCCTGTAATTCAGTCAATGTGAAATTGGCTGACTCCGGTGGTGTGTGTGTGTGCGCATATGTGTGTGTGCTCTAAAACATCACAGGCTCTGTCCTAAGGTTCTCTAACCCACTTTGGCCGTCGGACTGTCCGATTCTGTACGCTCAAATCTTTGCTCAACCATCTGCCCTTGAGCCAACCGGTCAGTTCATACAGCTGGAGGCTAAGCAAGTCCAAATAAGTTTATTCACTCAAGCCTCAAGTGTCTATAAATGAGCAGGGAATGGAAGGTTCTACAACACTGAAGAGAGTTCAGCTTTAGTGTGAAGTCAGGGCTCAATGCTAAGGATTTTTTCTGCTGGCCCAGTCTTGGGCCAGTCTTTGCATGGCCAAAATTTTCACTGGTCCCACCACAAAAAAAGTAATGAAATAAAATAGGCCTTTTTATTGTTCCCTTTCGTGGGAACTATCGACGCTACGTCAATGACGTGATGAGTTCCCATCACAGGGGTTACACTCGTAACCCGAGACGTTTTCTTTGTTCTTTGACCCATGACCTTAATAAATAAGGTTATGACATCAAAAACTACTAGCCAAACTTATGTAAATTTCCAATATTGTTAAAGACAAGCAAACTGTCCGTAATAAAATAAGAACAAATAATCAAATTACGAGCAATAGCACAAATAAATACAATAGAACATGCAAATGAAATAAACAGTGCTTTTCATGTTTTTCCGGTTGGTCTAACAATAGTTTTCAGGTACCGAAACTGAGTAATCAAATGTAAAATAACAATGCACAGTCTTTGATTACACTGCATAGTCTAAATTAAATATAGATTAATTCTTATTAAAGTTACAAAAGTAATTGTCAAAAGCAGTGAGTGATTTCTTTTCTTTGATTAATATTAAAAAACAGATAGCAGCAAGAATATTAGGCTGCTGTCACTTTAAGATCTGGACTATGCAATATACTATTACATGCTTTATTTCTCAGCTGTTTGTGTTCACTTACGACATAACCGACTATGTTTACGAGTGTTGTTCACTTCAACATTTACTAATACATTATTAAAATCAAAAGTTTTATTTGTTGACATTAGTTAATGCACTGTGAACTAACCTGAACACACAATAAATAACTGGATTTTTAACTAATACTAACTTAACTTTTAGATTTTTAATAGTAATACTAACAAATGTATTGCTCATTGTTAGTTCATGTTAGTTAATACATTCACTAATGTTAACAAATGAGACCTTATTGTAAAGTGTTACCATAATATTTAAACCTATAGCATTTTTTTGTAGAAAACATTTATTTTTATCCCACAAATTTTCTTGCAACTGTGAATTTATATCTCCAGATTCTGCCTTTATAACTCACAACTGCGAGTTTATATCACAATTCTAAGAAAGTAAGTCAGAATTGTGGGATATAAACTCAGTTTAGAAGAAAAAAAGACAGGAAATCTATTTTATCTCGTAATTCTGATTTTTCTTAGAATTGTTTGATGTAAACTCGAAATTACCCTTTTTTACTTTTTTTATTCCATGGCTTCCATAGACTTCTGCAGAATTGTCATTTTCTGCCACCAGGTAGGCTCCGCCCACAAAACACTTCATTGCTGTTTGCAAACAATCAAATGGTCTATAAGGGATAGAGGTGCTATATTGTGAATGTCTAAAGGCCATTGTTAGACCTGAGTGTCTGCAACCTGTTTAATCGTGACTCTTTAAAACAGCCTTTGATAGCCTTATTGCTTAACCCTCTGGGGTCTGAGGATTTTCAGCGCCCTAGGAGAAGTTTTGACATGTCCCTGACATTTGTGCTTTTTTCAGTTGTTCATAAACATATTCATGGAAAAAAGTGTCATTACACTGTATTCAGCACAAACTAGGCTACAATAATATGCGAGAAACATGTATGTACATGTTTGTGTTTTTGAAGGAATAACGTTTATGCGTGGTTACTGAAAAAACAAAAAACTTAAGTCACTGAAATAATGACAAAAAAATTAATAGTATATATGTGTTCACAAGACTTCTGGGTATTGGAGGTTGTAGACTAGAGTTTTTGCTTCAGAATGATGTAAAAATTTTGCTGCCTACTCGTTCATGTAAAACGATAGAGAGATTTAAATTTTCTAAGACACTTTTTGTCAAGAAACACAGTATGCGTGGAGGCGTGAATCATCATGAATAATGGGTGATTCTCACCTGAGAAGACAAAAGAATCACATAATAATGACCTGAAAAGACTTGCTAATAATGTTAGTTAATCAGGTAGGCTGTGAAAAAACCCTCTGTGATCATGTCTCAAGCTCATCATATGGTGTATATCAAACATACAGAAAAAACAGCAATGTTGTGAAATATTATTACAATTTAAAATAATGGTATTCTATTATATTCTTTAAAATATGATGCAAAATAAAATGTTGCTGCAAAATAAAATGTTTAAGGACATTAAAAAACAAAAAAAAACAAAAAAAAACTTTTAAGTAAATAATAAAAAAAAAAAAAAAAAGTAATTGTAACACAGTTCGTAAATGTGGGAACCGGCGAACGTTCAACAAAACTTGAATTCAAAATAAACAAAGAACAAAACGAAAGTAATGCCGGCAGACCCTCGCGGACGTCTGCCGGCCACACAAACATAATAAAACATAAAATAAAGTCCAGGCCTGGTCCTCTCTCGTCCGTTAAGGTTGTCGCTCCTCCTTTTATGCTCCCGGAGCTCCTCCGTGAGAGACTCGAGGCCGGTGCGCCTCCCAGGTGATGCTCATTATCACTTGCGTCACCGGCCTCGCGCCATTCCCTCACGGCTCTCGCCCGCCCTGCTCGTCACAGTAATCAAAATTCATCATTGACTCACCTTCATGTCTTGAGAAACCCATATATGACTTACTAGGAAAAGTAAGTAATGTCCATGATTGTCATGCACGATTTTCACTGAATAAGGGTGTATTCACACCAGTAAAGTCCGGTAGTTCACTTGCTTTGGTCCAGACCAAATACAATGTTGATTTTTTTTGGTGTGGTTCGCTTTCACACTGCCCTTTTTGCAAGTGAACCAAAATTTGTAAACAAAACCACATGTTTGCTAAGGTCATCCACTTAATTGGACAGAAATTCTGAAATATTTATACTTTCCATTTTTTTTTTTCTTCAACATTTTGATATAATTTTTGACTGTAATATATTGTATAAGTCGTGTGGAGTACTTTAATGGTGTTTGTTTGCTTATTTGTTTGTTTGAATCGTTGTCATCATCCGCTGTCATTGTACGGCAGAAAGCAGGTCACACATTCTGATAAACTTTTCTTTTGGTATTTCACAGAAGAAAGTGAGTCTAACAGATTAGGAACAACATAAGAATTTGACTAGAATTTTCATTTGTTCAATAAACTATCCCTTTAAGTGCCATGTAGTCATATACTGTACAGTGGCTAGGTGATCAGGTTTTTCATGTCATAGCTGTTTTTGTATCATTTATATCTGCATTATATTGACTAATAAGCATCCAGGACTGGACCTACTGTAACCACGTTATAATAAGTGTTACCAATACCAGTGTAGTTCCTCATAATTTGCACATGCAACTATAATGTAATTTTGGAGCAGCTTATGCAGCTACTCACATGCACACAAGTGTAGCCAATATGCACAAGTCTTGCCAAATCTTCTTTAAAATCCCAGTTTATGCAGATGCAATATGTTTTTAATGTTATGTGTCATTAGATGAGGAAATCATCCTGACAATTACTGTTACTGTAGAAAAGATGCGCTCATTTATTTGCGTGAGCCAAAATGATTTGAGGTTGATGTAGTGTTACACATAATGTGATCTATATAAAACCAGTAGAACATGACTTTTTTTGCTTTCAGAGCAACTTTCCTGTCAACTAATCAGATCCCTAGTTCTGAAATCATAGGGCAGTGGATTCTCATTGGAATGTTTAGAGTACACTTTAGAGTATTGATCCTTCATTAATGAATAACTACACAGGAACAAATGAGTAATGCATTATTAACACTCTAGTAACTACTATTAACTAACAAGAAACTCTGATTAATGAATTAGTAAGTAATATTGAATGTGGTAGTTCACTATTAGCTAATCAGTAACTACTGTTTTTTCATTCCTCCCAGAGAACTACTAAGAACTACTGTATACAGGTTCATAATTAACATGAATGATTCATAATGTATAATTAATTCTAAAGTAAAGGTCTTGGTAACACACTAGTGATGACTGAAGTATTACCAAATCTTTCAGAAGGAATTACTAAGTATTTGGATCAGTATTCCATAGTGGAAAACATGATTAATCTCTCGAGTAACTACTGAAGTCATTGTAAACTTGTGAGGGTTTTTTTGTACTTTTTTGTTCAGTTTTGTACACTAATTCCTTCTGATGTATTTGGTAACACTTAAATAATTACTAGTGGGTTACCATGATCTTCACTTTAGAATACTCATCCAAATAAGTAGTAGTTCCTTTAGAATTATGTAGTAATCCTTGAGTTATTACTATCCAATACTTTACAAAAACCTCAAACGTTCATAATGACTCCAGCAGATGATGAAGATGAATCACTGTCTAGACATCTGGGAATTTGGTATGGCGATAAAGGGTAGAATTATAATTTTTGGTAGTATTACATCACATCATAAATGTGTATATTAGCACCTTTTGTTATTTTCTTAGGGCATCTGGTAGAGCGCTTGGACCTGCAAGTGGCGACGTTTGATAAAAAAATATGGATATTTTTCTGACTAAAACGCATTACTTCGCTTCAGAAGGCCTTTATTAACCCCCTGAGCCATATGGATTACTTTTATGATGGATGGATGTGCTTTTTTGAGCTTCAAAATGTCGGTTACTATTCACTCCCATTATAAAGCTTGGAAGACCCAGAATATTTTTTAATACAACTCCGATTGTGTTTGACTGAAAGAAGAAAGTCATATACACCTAGGATGGCTTGAGGGTGAGTAAATTAAGCATAATTTTTATTTTTGGGTAAACTAACCCTTTAACAAGCAGATTGTTAAGCTTTGCACTTGTAATCTATTTGTACATTTAATGCATGCATACTCAGTAGTTACACTATAGTTGCTTCATATGCGTTACATTTAACATAATTAAATGTGACCATCTTTGAGTGGACAGTTGACTTCTGGCTCTCTTGACATAAGCTCTGCTAAAGGTCAATGACCTATTTAGTTTTCTTTGTGCTGCTTTGGTGACATTACTAAGCCTGTTCAAGCATGACCTTGTGAGAGGTTCACTCTCCAACCACCCTCTTAGTATTAAGTGGCCGGATACTTATGCATAGTCACTTCCATCACTGTACATCATATCAAAACATGGATTTGTGGGATTCTTTTTACTGCTACAAGCCCCCCCCCAAACACACACATCCACTTTGCATTTTCACCTCATTTGGTTTTAACAAGATCATAATCATGGCTGTGGCCCACACACAGACCTGTCATAAACTTGGTGGCAGATAGCTTTACGAGCAGTGGAGCTTTACTGATGGAAGGCATCTGTGGAACATCTGTGGAAGGTGCTGAGTCGACGCTCCTGTCATACTGGTCACACACGTGGAGTGTAATCCACTGGAAAAACCTCTCACCCAAAACACCCTGCTCTCTGTCAAATGCACATCACTTTGAGACTGACTCTCATGTCCCCACCGCATCGTCCGCTTGATGTGAGCCCAAATAGACAGATGAGAAGGACATTCTTGGACACTGTTGGGAACTCTAAAAAAAAATGTATATATAAACTAGTGGCTTTTGGGTTTTAAGTTTGAATGAAATTGTTGCAACACATGTACACCCTAGCATTCTAATCTAAATGACAATTAAATCTCAATATGGATAGTTCATCCACAATTCAGACTGTTGATTAAAGGGTTAATTCAGCCAAAAATGAAAATAATGTCATTTATTACTCACCCTCATGCCGTTCCACATCCGTAAGACATTCGTTCATCTTCAGAACACAAATTAAGATATTTTTGATTAAATCCGATGGCTCAGTGAGGCCTGCATAGCCAGCAATGACGTTTCCTCTCTCAAGATACATTAATGTACTAAAAACATATTTAAATCAGTTCATGTGAGTACAGTGGTTCAATATTAATATTATAAAGTGACGAGAATATTTTTGGTGCGCCAAAAAAACAAAATAACAACTTATTTAGTGATGGCCGATTTCAAAACACTGCTTCAGGAAGCTTCGGAGCATTATGAATCAGCGTGTCGAATCAGCGGTTCGGCGCGCCAAAGTCACGTGATTTCAGCAGTTTGGCGGTTTGACACGTGATCCGAATCATGAATCGACACACTGATTCATAATGCTGCGAAGCATCTTAAAGCAGTGTTTTGAAATCGGTCATCACTATATAAGTCGTTATTTTGTTTTTTTGGCGCTCCAAAAATATTCTCTTCATTTTATGATATTAATATTGAACCACTGTACTCACATGAACCGATTTAAATATGTTTTTAGTATCTTTATGGATCTTGAGAGAGGAAATGTCATTGCTGGCTGTGCAGGCCTCACTGAGCCATCGGATTTCAACAAAAATATCTTAATTTGTGTTCCGAAGATGAACGAAAGTCTTACGGGTGTGGAATGGCATGAGGGTGAGTAATAAATGACATTATTTTCATTTTTGGGTGAACTAACACTTTAAGAACAATATCACGCAGTTTTGTGGTGTCATACAAATTATACAGATAGTCACAATATTCGTACATTCTCAAATAAGTTCTTGCAGGTATTATGAGTCACCAAAAAAAAAAAAAAAAAAATGCTGCTTGTTCATTTTACGTAAAGAAAACAAATTAATCCAACAAATTGTTTATCCAATTTACTTAATCCATTTGAGTTGATATTAGATGAATGATTTTTAGGGATGCACCAATATGAAAATTTTGGCCAATACCGATAACCGATATTTTTAAGCCGATAACCGATATATTGGCTGACAAATCTGAATCCAAATTTTTATTTAATTTTTGAGAGCCTGATTACAAAGAGAAAGGTTTCACATTATAATGTTCTCATTATAATTTTATGTAGCCTATATGATAGACTTGCTGTGCACGTGTTTCACTCCACTGTATTTTCCTTTTTGAAGTGACTCCAATAATATTTCAAGCAATTCAAAACCATCATGGTGAACAGTGCACATCTGAAGTCTCTCAGCTGGAGGAAATAATCCATTATTTATCAGCTTTAATATATCGGACCAGATTTTCTTTTTGGGCCAATAATGATAAAATTAAAAATGAACATATATCGGTCGATGCTGAGATAATGTGTATCTCTAATGATTTTATACGCGTTAAAGTAACATTATAGGAACTGGGGACAGGATTTCCAAAGATTCGAGTAAGCTGTAAATGTGCTTGTTTAATTTCAGTTCTATTTTAATGGCCTAGCTCCCCTTGTCAATGATCTAGTATCCCTTCAGCACCGCAATCAAAATTCTTCAAATTCATGCCTAAGATCATGTGTGTAAAGAAAGATATATTTAGCCTGCTAGTATGTAGACATGTCCAAATAACTTTGATTTTAGTTGAGTTTAGTCAGTTCTGTTTAATTTATCCTACGTTTAGTATTTGAGTAGAGAGAGAACCACTTTAATCAAAGAGATATTTTTTTACAGGTGAAAATCAATATTTTCAGTGGGATAAAAAGCATCTGAAATTTATTGTGTGAATGTTAGATGCAATGCTTTCATAATAAGGTGTTTATCTGACTGAATAATGACCTTCGATCCCCGCACAGGAGACTCTCTCTCTCTCCATTAGTAGTCATCTTTTTCCGTTCACAGAAACGCCCCATGGTGGAGACAACCTTGCACATCTCTTGCTCTCCATGCGCACGTTATGAATACTTGATGCACTTGACAGAGGGGTTCATCTCGAATGCATAGCACTTTCTTAGTAAATTCTATCATAGGTGCAAAGAAAACAGGTGGACAGATGGAACGAGTCTAACACCGTTATCCTCTACAGGACCCTTTACCCAAGTCTGCACACATTGTTCTAAACAAAGTCCTCTAAATGATGTTACATAGGGACTAATAGAGTCAAGCTCTTCAAACACACCCAACCAGCTCATTTCCAGCCGCGTTCTCCCAAAAGATACACACGCTCGCGTACTATAACTAGACACCTTATGTTCCCTTCGTAGCCACTGGCAACAGATTCATGCGCAGAGGCATGTGGCTCGACGCGGCTGCGTGTTGCAGGGGTTTAAAGTCAGGGACTCTGACGTTATGGGCTTTTTAATGAGAGGAGAGATGCAGCAGAAAGGCCACGAGTGTGATGGAGTAATCCACTACTGAATTATTCATAGCAACATGTGAAATGAAACATGGCCGAGATTAGCGCTTTTCTGCTCATCACTCCTGTCCCCCGTGGACTCCACAAACCGCCATCATGGACGAGATTTAACTCACTTTCTTCGAAGTCGCACCGGATCACACGGATGAGCGTATATGCTTGGCTTCGGTTGCTTGTCATTATGGTGGTTTACTTGAGCATTTGTAAATGATAGAATCTGATGGAGTTAGATTGTGTGAGCCTAATTCCCTGAGATACAAGATACGGCGCTCATGCTAATTTATTGAAAAGGAAAAATACCTTGCATAATGGCTGCTCTCAAATTTGTAAAAAGCTGCATGCGAACTTTTAAAGACGTGAGCTTTTAATCCTTAACTTCGTACTTCGAGCAAGATAACAAAAATGATTAAATGTGCTGTGTGACTGAATATGTTCAAGGTTTTTGCCAGGAGAGAAGCAGTAAATTGTTTGCCAGATGAAATGAGTCACTCCAAATGTCATCACGGATGCCACTGAATCTGAGCCCTGCAAATTGCTGCACCTTCATGAAACGCAGAGCCTGGCAGATTTTGTTTACATCTATTAAGATGATGGTTATCTAATGGAATATGAACAGCTGGGGGTTAATAGCTGCTGGAGAATTGACTTGAATAAGCAGGGCACATCTCAGTGGTCTGGGGAATTAACGGCATGAAGAACAACGCTTTTACAGATTCATGATCTTTGCTGAGATGGTCTACAGATGTGTGAAAAGTTGTTTTGTCCTCTGTTCGGATGTCTAGAAAGTTTTTGGTTGTTCAGACTTTTACTCTCCATGCTATATTTTTTTAGTAAGTGATATTTATGATCTCTTCCTGGGAGTTTGAATTGTTTGGTGCCAGAGGCAATTCTGGAGGGCAGAGCTTAGAAAGCCTAGTCACAACTTTCCTGCAGCCAGACAGAGAGTCACCTATAGAGAGCCTTCAAATGCTTAACTCGGACATATCAAACATGCTTTTGTGTTGTCACCCCATGGTGTAGACTGAAATCATGAACACATGGCATTAACACAATAGAGACTTTTTAATTCATTGGAATGGTATGAAACTTGGTAAAGGTTATGGCACTTGCTATGTGGGGGGAAAAAAAAGAAAAAAAAAATCACGGACATGATTCGAAAAGGTTAAATGGTTCAGGAAAAAAAAAAAAAATTGTCGCACTTGTACTCCTTGCAGTTGAAATGAATGGAAAACATCTAGATGGAACGTTTTGTACTGAAAGCTTTTTTTTTTTTTTTCATATCAACCTCAAATTTTGAACACAGCTTATTTAGATTTCTGGCTTTGATTTTCTTGCAGTTTTAGAGTAAAATATGTTTTGGACAAATAAATATTTAATATATTAAATAGTATTTTTGTGCATTTTACATAACAATAAACTAACTTTTTTAAGATTAAAATTTTTAATTTCAGCAATAATCTGCAAGTGTCGTCTTTAAAAAGAGACCAAACTTAAGTCTGCGGTTTAACTAGTCAACTTAAAAAATTCAAGTAACATTCTCTTTAATAGCTATCTGGTTAAAAAAAGTTGAAGTGGTCAACATGGTGTAAATGTAAAACAAATGACGTATTTGTTAAATATCTTTGCAGAAAATATGCATTAAATATAAAGGCAAATGAAGGCTTATCCTAAACATATCCTATATACTCAGAAATAATTTAAAATAAGAAAAATGTTAAATATTTCTTAGCCAAAAAGTAATAGCAATACAAAACACCAGTAATAGGCTATTATTAACAGTAAATGCTTTGCAAAAACAGAAAATGACAGCAGCTTGTCAGCCTGTCACCATCAATGCAAACATGAAATATCAAACATACAGTAGAAGATCCTTACAGATTTTTGCACGTGTTTGGGTGTTGCACTCATGTCTCGCGTCTTTTGCAGCGTCTCACCCATGAAACGGCATTCTAAAACCATGGCATTCTAAAATTAACATTTCTAAAATATATATGAATATAAAACATAGCTAGGCCATTAAAATTTAATATATGAATATAAAACATATGAAGATTTTGGTTCCAAAACGTGATGAACGCTAAAAGGGACTTTTTTGTGACTTTTTTTTGCGATAAGATCAGTATTGTATCTGGTCGGTATTGAAAAGTATTTTATTAATTTTGCGCAAAATGCAATATTATTCATGTTATTCTGTCATGTTTTCTCCCTTTCTTTCCAAAACGTGACAAACGCCAGTCTCCCTTCTCTGCAGAATGCGATATATCCGCTCAATCAATCACAGTGCACCATTCCACACACTGTAAACAGTAATGGCGGCGCTCTGAATACACAGTATTAAGTCACAGTTTGGTATGGGTTCATTACAGAAGGGGGGAGAACTAAACATATAATTGCTTTTTTTTTTAATTTTATTACACATTTTTGAACAGTTTTCTTAAGGAAAAAATATGCACATAAGGCAGGTTTTGTATTAACTTCTAAATCTAATTATAAAGTAAAATTTCAACTCCAATGCATTTTTTAAATAACTTGTTTTCATGACAAATTTACATTTTGCCATACAAGACATTACTTACAGGTTAAGTAAATATAATGAATAGGCTAATATAGAGCATAATGCTCCTCTCTAGTGTTCATTTCTCTAGTGAACTAACATGCTGTTGACACTAAATGCCTGAGGTAAAAATAATGCTACATGAGATTTGTTCTCAAGCTGTTTTATTGATATCTTTCTGCAGTTGAAACACCAGTTGACAGATTACATGTAAACATATCTCTTCTTCTCCGCTTTTCACTGTTTGCAACAGTGTTGCGTTACCACGCGCACCCCCTCCTGGACTGGAGTGTGGATCACCTGTGACCGACTGTATTTGTCTTGTGACTGCATGCCGAACTGTGATGTCTGAACCATCAGGGTGAATATATATATATATATTAGGGGTGTGACGAGACAGGTAGCTCACGAGACGAAATGAGACTCGAGATTGAGTCCACGAAAACGAGACGAGATTTTTACACACTATTTTTAAGAAATCCTAAATGGCGAAATACATGACTAGAAAAATATTCTGCAGGTGTATTTGAAATGTTTTAACTAATCATCTTGTAATGAATGTCATTTCAGTTCTACTTTCTGAGTATGAATTATCATATGCAGTAAAAGACAACAATACTCAAGTACTGAGTCAATAACTCAACTGACTGACTTCCCTCCTGTATGATTTCAGTCTCTTCAGACCTTACTGTACATGATTTATGAGCTTCTACAACTTTTGACCTCCTAACTGAACTTAAACAAACTTATAGAAATAAAACAGTATGAATAAAAATGGTAATGCTTTACAATAAGGTCTCATTAACATTAATGTATTAACCAACATCAACTAACAATGAGCAATATATTTGCTACAGTATTTATTAATCTTTGTTTATGTTAGTTAATAAAAATACATTCACTGTTAGTTCATGATAGTTCACAGTGCATTAACTAATGTTAACAAATGAAACCTTATTGTTTGTGCTTAATAAGATTAAGAGAAAACTGTTATTCATTTTTATGGTAACACTTTACAATAAGTGCAACCATAATCGCACTCTCTCAATATTCAAAGTACAAATAAGACCAAATTTTTCTTTGATACAGAGCTAAGAGATGGTTACAACTACACTGCCCAGCCTAAAATAGCTTTCATATTGAGAGATATTTGCATTCATCAGGGAGCCGCTTTCAAAATGTGGGGTATTGACATCGCGTTTGAATGCGCGCTCGCGTTTACTTTCACTTTCGCGATCACGCTTACTCTGTAAATATGGAGCGGTGGCGACCGTTATCCAACTGAATTAAATGTTTTTTATTTAAATACAAAGCAAAAGGACAGTGGAGGCATAATGTAAACGTAGCGGTGGCATATTCTTTCCTAATCAGCCTAACCATTCTCTCATGGCAGTATCACGAGACTACTTTTCGCCTCAATGAGAAATCTCGTCACATATTAGTCTCGCGAGATCTCGTGACACGAGATCTCGTCACACCCCTAAAATATATATATATATATATATATATATATATATATATATATATATATTGTGTGTGTGTGTGTGTGTGTGTGTGTGTGATTTGATTACGTCATTTGCAGTGCTTCATGGGAGTGGGTGGAGCTAAAGAGCTATTTTGCTATTTTGGTGCATGTTGCTTTTTTCAACTCGCTAGGTCTGACCTTTAGGTCTGTCTTTAAAGGTGCCCTAGAACGTCTTTTTAAAAGATGTAATATAAGTCTAAGGTGTCCCCTGAATATGTCTGTGAAGTTTCAGCTCAAAATACCCCATAGATTTTTTTTTATTCATTTTTTTAACTGCCTATTTTGGGGCATCATTAACTATGCACCGATATATAGGTTGCGGCCCCTTTAATTCTCATGCTCCCCTGCCCCTGGAGCTCGCGCTTGCCTTGAACAGCATAAACACAGTTCACACAGCTAATATAACCCTCAAAATGGATCTTTACAAAGTGTTCGTCATGCAGCATGTCTAATCGCGTAAGGTATGGTATTTATTTGGATGTTTACATTTGATTCTGAATGAGTTTGATAGTGCTCCGTGGCTAAAGCTAACATTACACACTGTTGGAGAGATTTATAAAGAATGAAGTTGTGTTTATGCATTATACAGACTGCAAGTGCTTAATAATGAAAATAGCGACGGCTCTCGTCTCCGTGAATACAGTAAGAAACGATGGTAACTTTAACCACATTTAACAGTACATTAGCAACATGCTAACGAAACATTTAGAAAGACAATTTACAAATATCACTAAAAATATCACGATATCATGGATCATGTCAGTTATTGTTGCTCCATCTGCCATTTTTTTGCTATTGTTCTTGCTTGCTTACCTAGTCTGATGATTCAGCTGTGCACATCCAGACGTTCTGCCCTTGTCTAATGGCTTGAACATGAGCTGGCATATGCAAATATTGGGGGCGTACACCCCGACTGTTACGTAACAGTCGGTGTTCTGTTGAGATTCGCCTGTTCTTCGGAGGTCTTTTAAACAAATGAGATTTATATAAGAAAGAGGAAACAATGGAGTTTGAGACTCACTGTATGTCTTTTCCATATACTGAACTCTTGTTATTCAACTATGCCATGGTAAATTCAATATTTAATTCTAGGGCACCTTTAAAGGTTTGTAAGTTACTGTTAAAAATCTGTTTTCCTATGGAGAAAATGAATGGAGTTTTTACTTCCGGATTTGAATTTTCTAGATTTTCCCATTGGATTTAGAATGTTATGGGAAACTCAACTGTTATTTTTATACTCTGTCAACAGGATTAACACAATGATGCAAAAAAGGTTAACAACAGTTGTGATTTTTTGGGGATGTGTACAAGCCTTAAGTTCCTTAATATTACACCGGTCTTAGTTGAATGAACCTAATAGATGTGCAGTACCATGCCATATACATCTCTAGTCTTCATATACAATATGGCAGAGTTCATGAGGAAGTCAGGCTGTCCGGGGCTTAATTAACCCAGCCATAAAGGACAGCTCACTGCAGTGGTGAATGTCATTGAGGCCTCCACTGCTGTAGTTCCCAAAGGGATCAGGGCTAATTGCAAATACAACCTTAGCATGGGACATTGCCTTGAGGAGACATGGAAGTAGCGCTATACGCGTGTTAATGAAGCTATGGAGAACGGCGTCGCTCGGAAACTGCCGTGCGCTTCGAGATTGGATGGCAGCAATTCGCCGACTTCAATCATTTCGCTGATATATGTGGTATTCAACTAGATGATAATTAGGTCTGTTTTAGAGAGGCGGTTAACGAAGTTACCGGAGTGTGACAGTGTATGTGGGCAAAGGACCATAATCTGACTTTAAAATGAAATAATAGACAATAAAAATGATTTATTGAAAATGTACGAGTAAATAACAAAAAACAGACATATTTTGCTGGATCTGTTTAGACGACTTTCCTCTCTTCATCTCCCTTACTGACTCTCTCACACACATAAAATGCATTCACTCCCACACAAACATAAACATCAGCTGCGATGAGAAAAACAAACACCCGTCATAAGGAGGTCATGTTGATTCAGTCGTTTTTCGAACGTGTCAGTGCACCGTTGTGCCCTGTGTGGGTGCGGTAGTGTTAATCTCCCGGGGCCCCAAATGTGAAGATTAAGCTAAATGAGTTTGTCAGGTTCACTGTTTCAATCCCCTCTACTCAACAAAAGAAAAGGCACTTTTGGGATTTTAATATCCTTTGCTCTGCAATCCTGCTTTCTTGCAGCCAGCAGTTTATGAGGCTTATTTTTCTCTCCTTTGCAGTGGCGAGATTAGTATGAGGCAAAGAAAGCCGCGTTTGAATTTTAAAAGCTGTAGGGTAAAATGGATTCCCCTTTTGATATCTATCTTTCTGTTTTAATCAATCTTTTCTTCCTTTTTTATATATTTCCATCAATTTCCTTCCCTCTTTCTTTCTTCTCAGATTAATTTATTGATCTGATGACATTCACAAAAGCAGCCCACTGTATGTAGAGAGGAAAGCATGATTTGAACAGT
The DNA here is from genome assembly GCF_018812025.1 of Megalobrama amblycephala. NCBI lineage: Eukaryota > Metazoa > Chordata > Actinopteri > Cypriniformes > Xenocyprididae > Megalobrama > Megalobrama amblycephala. Next base: position 22,266,747 of record NC_063062.1, read on the forward strand.
GTGGCGAATGTAACACTTTGAAGAAAAAAAAAACAAACAAAAAAGTCCCTCTCACATTTTAACGCAGAGTAAATCAATAAAGTGCATGTGTCACCCATATAACAGTGATGTGTATTGGCCTTTTGATTTGCACATTGTTGTGAGTGCCACACTGTTTTTGCCCCGGAGAGCTGCTATATTTGCTCCATTTTTCCATGTTTATGTCCATCCAGCTCCCTTTTTTTGATATAGCTTATATGCAGTATGCAGTATCCACATTTTTGTATGCACATTTTCTACGTATGTACGGATGTCCTACAACAAATTTGCAATAAAGACCACACTTTGCAGATCCCACAACACAAACCCGAATAAGTTGGGATAACTCAAACAATTTGAGGTAATCAGTCACATCAAATTTTTTGAGTTGTGATGTTCCTAATTTCAAGTAAGCTAACAAAGCTAACAAGTTTTGAGTTTTTAGTACTCATGCATGTTAATTGCTCTTAACTTGAAGTACTAAGTTAGCTAACTCATACATTTTGATAGCAATTAACATAAAATATTTAGTTACTTAACTTTTTTATTTTGAGTTCTTGCAAATCAAATGAGTTATTTACTTCACTGTAAACCCTATGAAAATACAAAAAAAGCCAACTTGCTAATTTGCTAACATGTTAACAATAACATGGTATAGCACTTACTGAATAAGTACAGCAAATTAGAAAATGTAACTTACCTGCTCTCATACCAAGCTGCATGCGCTACTTGTCACCATGATGGTAACTCTCTAAAAACCCACATTAACAGAAACTCTTCTAAATTAGCATAACAAAACATTAATCACTACTAAATCTACCTTACCATTAATCTTGCACAATAGAAATCCCATAACAGTTTCAGTCTAAATTAAAAGAAATGTGTTCATACAACTCAAAACAATGAAACAGTTCAGTTTACTTGAAATATGTCAGTGCTGTGAACTCAAAAGAAAAAGAAAGTTCTAAATACTCATAGCAGTTAATTTAACTGAACTCATTTGTTCAATTTAAGTTTGTCCTACTCAAACGAATTAAGTATTATTAAGTATTTACAGTGAATGCAATGTGCTCAACTAACTTTCTTTCTAGGTAATGAATGAACAGAAGTAATACTCTAAAAAATGCTGGGTTAAAAACAACCCAAGTTGGGTTGAAAATGGAAAAACCCAGCTGTTGGGTTAAATATTTGCCCAGTGTGCTGGGCAGTTTTAACTTAACTATTGTTTAAAAATTACCATATGGCTGTTTTAAAATGAACCCAAAATAGTTTGGAAATTAAAAATCAGACACACAATTACTAGAGGCAACAACAGTAATCAAAAGGTGGGTGAACATTTATTAATAAGCAATTTAATAAATGTTTATTGTTTAATTATTATTCATTAAACTTATTAATAAATGTTCATTTCCAACTTTGGGTTCATTTTAAACAATCAATACAGTCATTTTTAAATACTAGTTAATAGTTGAGTTAAATAAAACAACCCAGCAGGTTTGGCAAACATTTAACCCAACCACTGGGTTAAAACAACCCAATCGCTGGGTTTGTCCATTTTCAACCCAACTTGGGTTGTTTTTTTAACCCAGCATTTCTTAGACTGAAATAGTAAATTGCATTGCATACAGTGTATACGACACAGTAAGCAGTATACTAATATTCCATTCTATTCAATATTGGTATGAAAAACCTTTAACATTCATGTGAACCTCATTGCACAAAGAGGTGCAATGAGGTTCTTTAGTGGACAAAGGTTCTAGATTATTAAAATGGTTCTTTTAAAAATTGTTCACTGAAAGGTTCTTTGGGGAACCAAAAATGTTTCTTGCATTGCTGCAAAATCCCTTTTTGAACCTTTGATTTTTTTTTTTTTTTTTAGTTTGTAAAATGATGCAATGCTTTGATAAAAAGAAAACCTTTTTTATGTTTTTCCACTTTTCTGGGATTTAAAGATGATGCTGGAGCTTTTTGTCTGCTTTGATATGTATAATTTATCTACACTGTTTTGTGAGATGCAATGTGTGTAGTGTACATGAATTAGTTAGACAGGTCCTCAGGAGATCTGAGTCAGGATCTCTGCAATGTTGGAAGCGGTAAGGACTGTGACATGTTGAGCAAACACTGAATCCCTGGCCTTGGTGCAGGCATTGGGTTATCCCTCATATTTCATGCTTAGCTTCAGATTTTCTCTCTATCTCTTCCGTATCTATTTGCCTGTCTGCTATATTGACACAGATGTAAAATTTATACCGTGTTATTTTCTGAGGTTTTAGAATTGTGGGCAGGTTGTAGTAGTGTCAGGGAACTGAAAATTAAGTTATAGGATAAATCTTTCTTTTGAATGCAGTTGATTTGTTTCACAAAAATCATATGACTAGTTTGAGAGTCGAACACACTTGCAGCAGTGTAGATTATCAATGAATTATGACCTATATTTCAGTCTTTCGGTCTCTCACACAAACCAATATCTAATGACTTAAAACTATATGTAGTGCATGAGTCGTATGTACTATTTTATTGGTACTTTTTGCGTCATTCCTTTAAAATGAAATTGCATTACCTTCGTCTACGTCATTCACTGTCTGTTCTTCTGCTCTAAGGAGTAACAGCCAGTGAGGGGAAAAAAGAAAAATGGGAAGCTGCTGAAGTTGATGCATGAGAGCTGATCAGAGCAGGTCTGGTAAAAAGGTTACTAGCTATTTTGCCTTAGAATGAGACCCATTAATATTACAGAAATATACAGTGCTTATATCGGTACAGTTCAGTGCAGACCACAAATGTTCCATTATTTAATCAGTGTTTCCCACTGATACAATTCTAATAGTTCTCACATTAATTAATGCTGGTGTTATTTATGTCATTAACACTCACAGCATTTGAGTGTAGAATCACAGTATCACTTTCTACAGTGATTATTGAAAGTGTGACACATTTTTTTTTTTTTTTTGCTAGAAAGTAGCTAGCTTGTACTAAATTTGATTCAATAAATCTGTCATGTACCACAAATAATTTAATCTGTACCACAATATTTGAAAGAATGCATTTAAGAATAAAGCACTGTTCAATAAATTGTTTATTTTATGAAGATAGACACTAAGCTGTTAGTGTCACAACAACACACATGTACCAAATACTATATGAGTGTTTCCTTTCTAAAAAGAAATCTTTGATAGCAATCTAGCTAAATTCCTGTATTTTATTGAACTAAAGCTTTTACACCATAATTTTTTTTTCAGTTTACTTAATTCAATTGTACAAACTCGTTGCCTTAATTCAATTAAGTAAGCTTAACTTAATTGTATCAAGTTGATCTTAAACCATTTAAGTTTTGTCAACTTAATTCTATCTGTATGTTATATATGTTACCGATACAATCTAATAAACCAAACTTCTACTAAGTTTAGATTAGTTATTGGTTTAGTGCCAAGTTAGGTCACTTTTTAAAAGCAATCTGTTTAATGTGTCTCTTCCTTTGAAATAATTGTAATTTCTTGTTGCATCAATTGGAAGATAGTTATAATGGTATAAATGAAGTTCCAAGTGCACAACCAAAGGAAACACTAATCACGAGAAAAATTTTAGGAAATCAACATGAATTTATGAAGTCAACTTATGTGACGTTATGCCAAAATTTTTAGTTGTATTACTAATTTAACATTCAAGATCACTTTGAAAAATGAGTGAATGCAACAAATGAAAAATAACTGCAGAAGTGGAGGAAATGAGTGAAAAGTCTATTAAGAATTGCCCCGCCTCAAAAACCTTACTTATATATTCAATAAATAAATAAATAAATTGGACATTAGGTAAAGTTAACTAAATAAGGTTAGTTAGAACAACTGTTAGATGTGAACAGTATAGATTACTAAATTATTTTAAGTAAGTTCAACAAATTCTTGAACATAAAGTAAAGTTAACTAAAAAAAAGGTTAGAAAAGGTTAGTTAGAACAACTTTTAGGTTTTACAGATGTTTCTGTAGAAAGAATTATTATTGTTGTTGTCTTATTTTTTGTGATCTCAACTTGTCAGAAAGTTGTTAGGAATAGCTTTTGTGGACTCCAGAAAAAGGCAAACAAAAGCATGCATTACGTTTTTTTTCAGCATCTTGATCTTCAAAGATTTAGAAAAGTTCTTTTTGAGAAAAAGGACGTTTTGTTATGCATGATCTCTTAGGCTTCTGTACACTTGAACCTGAAAAATATACAGACAGTTGTACCTGTGGATGTATATTTTAGGTTTTGCTGAAATGTATGCAAAGTTTGAGTGGAAGTCAAATTGAGAGAATTTAAATTTTTTCAAAGCCAGATAGATGCTTCATATTTCTGCCATATAAGTAATAACATTAATAATTTTAATAACATTTTCTATAATAACTCTGCCCCTTAAGGAATGCTTTTCCATTGCTAATATCTTAAATGATAGCAGTTTACACATTATACTAGTCTCTGGTTGAGGTGTCATATGGGCTTGATGGAGATATATGATACCTCTCTAGCAAACCGTGACCACGGTTGAGCAACCAATTTATCACTTTCACATGATTCTTATTAAACCCATGTAGTTACTTTAAATCAAATAGAAACACAAATAGAAACACACATACACACTTGTCATCCATCAGCAGAATGTGAATTATGCAAGTTGATATGTGAAGTTTGAGCAGAGGGGACGCCAACCTTGAAGGTGGCACTCTTTCATCCATGAATGCTTCATTTATAACTCCTTATGCTCAAATGTATCACAACTCAAAACCTTGAGAGGACCTTGAAAAATCTCTCTCTTTTCATCTATATTTCATGATCCCTTGTCAGATGGAATTATAGTATGTTGCCATGTTCTCGTGAAGAATACAGGGAATTTATTGGTGTGGTTTTCCTCTGCCCTGTGGATGTTTATCCTCTGCTGGTTTGCATTTCGTCAGGGTTTGGCGGCACTCAGCCACCGTGTTTTGTTTTTGTCCCAAAAGCTTCATAAGCAGCAGAAAGATTGGACTTTAAGTAAACAAGCAAACAAGTTCTATATTTTCAGGCAAGATAATCATGTAGGAGGTTGCAAAGGCTGGTACCCCTGAATACACACTCCTCATCCCTTCCCGGCTTGAGTCATACTGCGAATACAACACCCACATATGCACACTCACTCTTTTTTTTCCTTTCTTTTTTTTTTGACGGGCGTCAAATCTCGTACCTTGATCTCGTGTGGCTGGTTCTGTAAAATGTACCATCTTATAAAGTGACGATCCTGTTAAAAGCATCTACCAGATACAACCAAATCGGGCTAAATTAAACATGTTTCATTTTCTCTAAAATGGAATCGGACAGGCTTTTAATTTGTCGGTCTGTCAGGGAGCATTGCCACATCCATCCATTACGGCTCTGCCTGTCCTCAAACAGAAATCGATAGGAGGAAATTCTAGCTGTCAGATTGTCTTTAAAAATGTAGGAAGGCAGCTCATTCCAGTTATCACTTCAGAATGAAAGCAGAACAATGTTGTTACATCCCTCAACAGAAAAAAAAAACAAAAAACTGTGTTACAGATATATGATTAAACTCTCGGTGGGCATCTGTCTGCTGCCTGGATATTCCTGGGGCACAGAGATACAGCCCTGCATTTTCTTTATCTGATGGGTCGATCGTGATATTTCCTGTAGAACATTCTCTGTGCGTTAGCCTTTTGTTTCTTGTATAACGGTCAAGGAAAATATGTGAAAATCTGTAAAGGATGAAAAGCAAAATAACAAATTTTGTATGTTTAGTTGCCATTTAGTTCAAAGAATTCATAAGATCACATTGTTTATCTTGATCTAGTTGAGCTGCTTGATCCCAGATAACCTGAATGTCATTAGCTTACATTCTACAAACTTTCTGTTTTTATTTTGTTGAGATGTCATGCTTAATGAAACCTCACTTTCTAGGAATGCTAGTAAGGGAGCACATTTTGTGTGTGTGTGTGTGTGTGTGTGTGTGAGAGAGAATGACACAATAACCTGTTGTACAAGCCCAATTAGAGCATGCTTGACTGATCGCATAAACTGTGGAAATGAAAAATCCAATCATATGGTTAATAAATTTATAAAAAAATAAAGCATAAATTATTTTATCTGCTATATCAAAATAAAATATAGAAATATAGGCAGTAGGATGATCCTGTTAGATGTCTTCTTTTTTTGAGAACTGTCAAATTTTTCTCTTGTGTATTTTTTAATAATGTAGAGTATTATGTTAGTGAATATAACATAACCCACAACCGGATAACAACAACCAATACCACACAGCGTGTACAGTACAGTGCTTGAGACAAAGAAACACCGGCAACAGAGCAAACAGAGAGCAGAATGGGTATATCAGAGAAGGATGGCCTATATAGGCCTATATAAACGAAACACAGAGTGGATGCGCGGAACACGGAAATGACCTTCAAGTTCAGACATCCCTGGAAAGTTTATAGGTCTGATATGTCATTAGCAAAGAAGATCAAATGAAGCACATATTACTAACGTCATCTGCGCACGCACTTCTGTTGCATGATTGCTGATTGCTCACTCAGCACACATGCATCATTTGGATTAAAACTAAATGGTAGGGGTGTGACGAGATCTCGTGGCACGAGATCTCGCGAGACTAAACTGTGACGAGATTTCTCGTCGAGGCGAAAAGTAGTCTCGTGATGTTGCCATGACAGAGTGTTAGGATGATTAGGAAAGAATATGCCACCGCTACGTTTACATTATGCCTCCACTGTCGTTTTGCTTTGTATTTAAATAAAAAAAAAAACATTTAATTCAGTTGGATAACGGTCGCCGCCGCTCCATATTTACAGAGTACGCGCGACCGTTTAAAAGTGAAAGTAAACGCGCGCGCGCATTCAAACGTGATTTCAATACCCCGCATTTTGAAAGCGGCTCACTGATGAATACAGATATCTCTCAATATGAAAGCTATTTTAGGCTGGGCAGTGTAGTTGTAACCATCTCTCAGCTCTGTATCAAAGAAAAATTTGGTCTTATTTGATCTTTGAATATTGAGAGAGTGCGATTATGGTTGCACTAAAGTGTTACCATAAAAATGAATAACAGTTTTCTCTTCTTATTATTTACTAGTACAAACAATAAGGTTTCATTTGTTAACATTAGTTAATGCACTGTGAACTATCATGAACTAACAATGAATGACTATTTTTATCAACTAACAAAGATTAATAAATACTGTAGCAAATATATTGCTCATTGTTAGTTGATGTTGGTTAATACATTAATGTTAATAAATGAGACCTTATTGTAAAGTGTTACCATTTTTATTTATACTGTTTTTATTTCTGTGATCAGATTGTGGAGAGGAGTTCAGTTAGGAGGTCAAAAGCTGTAGAAGCTCATAATTCATGTACAGTAAGATCTGAAGAGACTGAAATCATACAGGAGGGAAGTCAGTCAGTTGAGTTAGTGGCAAAACCTTTTACATTACTTGAGTATTGTTGTCTTTTACTGCATATGATAATTCAGTCTCAGAAAGTAGAACTGAAATGACATTCATTACAAAATGATTAGTTAAAACATTTCAAATACACCTGCAGAATATTTTTTCTAGTCATGTATTTCGCCATCTTGTCTCGTCTCGTGAACTCAATCTCGAGTCTCGTCTCGTCTCGTGAGATACTGGTCTCGTCACACCCCTACTAAATGGTATATGTAAGTTTTTGCTAGTAGTTTTTGATTGTTGAGTTTTAATTGTTATAGAGAATTGTGATATTTCACTGCTATCTAAACATTTGAACCACTGACACAACTACGCCATTAGAAGAAAAATCCTTAGCCCTGCTGAAGCACCTCTTAAGTGTGCTGTGCTGTGATATTAAATGAAAGATAAAATATGATAGAGCAAATAAATTATGAAAGTAACAGAGGCTTTTACAATACATTTTAACAGGCATAATTAAGGAAATAATATTGCTAAACAAATTAAAGCAATGAATATGATTCATATACTTTTGATTTCTCTACCTAATAAATTAGAAAAAATTACAAATGCAGTGGAAATACAGGTGTCTGTATTGGCGAGTACCAAAAATGAAGGTATCTGTTTTGGCCTAGTTCTGGAAAAGGTGGTATCTGTGCATCCTTTATATATATACATAGCAGGTTTACATTTAAAATTATATATAAATATTCATTAAAATGAATCAACTCTATCAATTTTTATAGCATTAATCAATGATACCTAATGCATTAAAGGCACAATATGTAGTTTTTCGCCGCTAGAGGTTGGTGTAGCTTGATGATGCCATGAATAAGCGTGGATTCATGGGAGTTGTCATCTTCACCTCCACAGCCAATGGAAAGGAATCCAATGACTCAGTTCAAAGTTATATTGAAGTTATGTTATGTTATGTACATTCGCTCGGCGGCTGGAAAGAGAGACTTGTTGCAATTCGCAATAATCTAGAATGATATTAGAATATGTTGTTAAAAGCTAGATGACTTGTGCTGCTTAATGATATGCAATTAATTTTAAAATAAATTGTATGATAGAGAAAGCTCTCTCTGACTTTGCTATGTTAGCCACTTGACAAAATAGTGTTGTCTCTGAGGCATGGTAAAAACATGGTACTCATAGTAAATCAAGAAAACAAGCGATTGAAACAATAAGACCAACCGCGTTGAGCTATATAACGATTAGCTTTCGGTTGATAAATGTATCCAAACAGTTGCTTACCTGTCCAATAAAACACATAATATATTAAAGTGTCTTTGGTGATTCCATGGTTTCTACGAAAGTAAACCTAGAAATCGAGGGTAAAGTGGACATGACGTTATTGACAGGCGACGCAATGCCACGGTCTGTTACACTGGTTAAAATTGCTGATTTCTCTGAATTTAAACATTGTTGGAAATGTTTGGGATAATGTAAGTTCTAGTGGTTTTTGGATATTTTAATGTAAAAATCTTACATATTGTGCCTTTTATCTAATGTTAACAAATTGATCCTTTTATAAAATGTTGCTATTATTTTTGTCCACTACTTTTAAAAAATGTGTCTGGCTGTTGCATTTTGTTGCAGTGCATCAAACAGATTAACTTTTAAAATAGATAATTTAATGGAAATTATAGTGAGACTCACTCAAACTCTGTTCTAATGCAATAGTACTTTATATTATAGTTGTAAAATAAATATGAAAAAAAAAAAAAAAAATCCCTTTTCCTGGAGTATTTTTAGTCTTAGAAATTTTGCCAATACTGTCCAATGAAATTGTACAATGCAATTGATTAGAACTGAAGATAGAGCAAAAAAAATATGGCATTCATTCACCTTTTTTTTTTTTTTTCTACTGCCAAATCATGAGAGCTAATCTTTATAACCTAGTAGAAGCCACACCACTGTAATAACGCAAACCAGCATGCCACTCACCCATGGCTAAGATGACCGTCAGAGCCCAGAACCATTGAAAGAAAAGCCCAGCCCAGCACAGACACTTCATTAACTGATAAGCATCTAGTGAGCTCTCTTCTCTAAGGTCTGTCTCCCTCCTCATCTCTATCTATCAGTCTACAGAAAGCTAACGTATCAGTCAGCAGGAAGGAGGGTGAGGGGAAAATGCGATCCTCAAATCTGTCAGGATAATTGTGCGACTGATAAGTCTCCCATGGAGAATCCGTCAAAAATGAACCTTCCTCCATAGTGGGTCTCACACTGTGCTAGTGTTGACGCAGGAAGTCAATAATGTCAATTAGCGTAATAAAAAGATGGGGGAAAAAGAAGAAAGTGATAATCCTAATGGCAAAAGGCTGTTGTTGCTCAGATGCAAATGCTATTCTCATTAAAGATCAGATATGGCATTTTAATGAAGGCTGTGTGCTTCCAAAGTCAGACCTGAATTAAGAAATTGTGGTTTTGCTAATGATTTGGAAACTCCTATATAGCATCAACTAAGAAATCATGAGAACAAAAAAACATAAGGATAAAAACGGTCCAGAATATGATAATAAAACAAACGTCAGCTTTATAAGGCTCATTTGCCTTTTGAAATGGAATTCAGCTGAACTTGGTCCTGGCATTACCATGAAAAAGAGATCTGCCATTTTGGCCATATAACCAAGCCATAAAAGCCATGTCACATCAACCTACTCAGAACGAGTCCTACAGGCATTAAAGATTAAATTTACAAGCCTCATCATCCACAGATACAACACCGCAGTGTGCTATAAAGCCTCTCTCCTCTGAATAATGTAAAAACATAAGGACATGTAATGGTCTAAGGGTGTTTTGTGTGTGTATCATTGCAGCGCTTTGGTGGTGGGTGCGCTCTGGCCTGGCACTATTCTCCGAGGGCAGTAAATTGCTGTGTGTGAGGGAGGTAAAGGCAGTGTTTCTGCAACCACAGATCTACGGGTGCCCCTGCCCCTGATTACAGCCTGCCCCTACTCTGTCCCCCATGCTAAAAATGTACAGCATAATGGCACATTAGTGTCCACTGGAGCCTAAAAATGCTCCTACTTTGCATGACACCAAGAGAAAATAGCTTAATCTTTTGTTGCGATATATTCGACGCATGCTGAGTTTATGACGAATGTTGTGGTAAAATATCTCTTTAACATTTTAATGCAACAGAACAATGCTGCTGAAGGAAAGGAAAACGATGCTATTGAGGGAATTTTTTTTTATTGTAAATGTATTTAATTTTGATTTATATTAAGTCCTTAGTTAGGTTGAATGTTCCATCAGAAAACAACCTAAATCCTAATCCTTAAATGTATCTCTTCCAACTCTCTCTCTCAGCCTCTAATTTGGTAGATGTCGCAGGTTAAGCAGATCAATAAAGGATTGTATTAAATGCTGCACTCAACCCTCTTAACATATGCTTCAGCTGAAGCACACTGCTTCGTGAGCTTTGAACGAGGCAAGCCATAACTTCATTATAAATGAGTAGAGATCATGTTTCAAATAACATTCAATCATTAAGCACTGCATCAGGAAAATAGGCTGATGAGTTTGTGTGTGCATCTATGTGTGTCTGCATGCACAAACCAATCACATATCTATTTGGGATTAAGACATCACCACATTCTAGTAGCCAGAAATATGACCATATGACAGTTCATTACAGTATAAATGTAATTCACTGTATCACTGAAATCAATTTCCAGAAATGACAGAGAAGCATAGTGTTTGCTGCTTTCTATAACCTCTTATATGCTCATCAGGATTGCATTATTAAGTAAATGCCCTACAGTTGAAAAAAAGACAAGAGGAAGGAGTTTAGTTTAGAGAAATACAAACCAAATGTTTTCTTTTTTTATTGTTGTAACCTCTGTAGACTCCTCATAAAAATAGTGTTGCTCAAAATAAGGACAAAAGAAAATTGCTGTTGGAACGATCTCCATAAAGGAAAGTCCATAACTCACACATTCATTTGAATCCCTTTCTCAATAAAGAAAATCTGAAACCATGTTAATGTGTACCTGCAGCAAACCATCCAGTCACTGCAACCGTCTTGTAAGTCTCGCAAACTAACATCCAGTTGAGCCCTTGCGCTACTAATCTGAGGCAACTGTTGTAATGCATTTACTAAATTAGCCCTAAAAGCCATTCAAATCAAAATTAATGCAGTACAGGATCTGAAAGAAACAGGAAAAGCAATCAAAATCCAACTCATGAAACTGGATGGGAAAACCAAAGGATAGTCAATCCGATTAGTCAAAAACCAAGAGGAACATCAGAGTAATAGTCAGAAGGTTAAACTCAAAAAGCAAGCAGGATGTCTGTTCTGGAAACATATAGTTAAATGCTTGCTGCAAAACTATGGCGCAGCCCGGAGAAAAGAAAAGGAAAAAAAAAAAAAAAAACATTTGGCTGGGAGCTGCAGAACAGCAGACTCTGTAAATCCAGCTGCTCCATTCTCTCTTGGTGTCCATCCTGTGTTTTGCAATGTTTTGTTTCCTATCTCTTAAGCCAGTCTCGTTTATTGCAAGTATAACATTTGGCACAATACAAATTCTTGGTGCTTTTAGAAGATAAGCCTTTAAAGATCAATCAGTGGACAGTTACTTAGAAAGTTCTCTGTATAAATGGGACTTTACTGCATCATATACAGCATGGTCTAAAAATCACAGGTTGCCCCTTTTCAAACATCTGTCTCCGTTTGCAACGTCGTATCAGCATCATCACATTTTCCCATCTTAAATAAGAGTTACAAGTTAGAAAATAGTTTAAATTCATTTTCACTTTTATATAATCTGTTTCTTGTATCATCCCATAGTGGATTAATTTATATATTTATATTAATATATTTATGTATAAGCATGTACAAGAAAAACAGTCTCATTTTTGCACTGGGTACAAACGTAATTGCTGTCTTTTCTGTTGTGCATTCTATTGCATGTTTTCATGATGAACAGAATAAAAGACAGAGCAGGAGAAGGCTGTAGGAATGTTATATCTGTGTTTCCTGTACCTTCTCCTTTGTGTGAGTTTTGATCAGGTAGGGTTCAGCGATGGTGCTGATGGGGCGGGGGCGGTGCAGGGAGTTCCCGATGTTGTTCTCTGCCCAAGGAGCAGAGTGTGCTGGTCTGTAGGAGCTGTAGCTGGGTTTGTAGGTGCTGTTGTGATCTCTCAGGCTAGGTAACATCATCCCACTTTCACCTGGTATACTTGTCCCTGCATGGGTGGTAGGAACATTCTCCTCCATCTGAATGACCTCTATAGTCCTAGCAGCTGCTACTGTGCTCCTTTGCTGGTGCCGTTTACGCAGCTTGTAGAAAGCAATGAGCATAACGGCAGCGAGCAATGTGACTGCCACAAAGCAGCCTATGATGATCTTGGTTGTCTTCATGACCTCGTCAAGACTGGCAGGTGGGCGTGTTGTTCCACGTACAGTCGGCACAGAGACCTGTCGAGGTGTTTGAAGTAAAACGGTCGGTGTAGAGATAAAAACTGGCTGAAAGACGGAGGGGGAGGCGGTTACCGTCTTTGGCTTGATCACTTCCTGTGAGGTGGGCTCTACTTCCTCCACTGTCACCGTAGTGAAGTAACTTAGGTTAGAAGTGTTGAGCTCAGCTGCAGTCACATTCAGGTAGGCCGAAGCATTAGAGTTGCCAGCCATGTTGGTCACCATGCAGGTGTACACACCTGTATCTGCTGGCAGCACATTGGAGAAGTTTAGTGTCCCATCATTGAGCACTGATATTCGTGGGTGATTAGAGCCATGGGTCAAAACTGTTCCATTAGGCAGGAGCCATCTAACTGATGACATAGGGGCCGTGCGACATTTTAGCTCAGCTACACGCTCAGCAGAGATGTTAAGATCCCTTGGGGCATCCAGTATGAAAGGTGCTGAGCACTGGAATGTGCTCTGGTCCACCTCCACCAGGTAGCGTCCACGTAGGTAAGCAGGGGTGTGGCAGCGGCCACAACAGGTGGAATTGGTGGGAATGTACTCCCTCAGCCACCAAGCCAACCACACAACATCACAGTCACACCGCCAAGGGTTGTGGTGCAAATGGAGCTCCACCAGGTAACTCAAGGGCGCAAAAAGGTCATGGGGCAAAGAGCTAAGGTTATTATGGGCCAGATTAAGCTCAACCAAGGCCGTGACATCATCAAATGCATTTCTCTCTATAGTGGTGATCCGAGAGTTCATAATCCACAGCTTTTTCAGGGATTTCAAACCCCTGAAGGATCCAGGTTTTATCTCTGGAAAGTAGTTCTCAGACATTTCTAGCTCCTCCAGCCCCACCAAAGGGGTCAGGACTGGCATCTCCCGCAGGTTACACATTCCAAGGTTTAAGTATTTCAAGTTGTATAATCCCTCAAAAGCACCCTCAGAAATATACTCCAGCTTCTTTAACTCTCCCAGATCCAGACGCATTAAAGAGGGAACGCGGTTAAATGCGTAGGAAGGTATGCTTTCGATAGGGTTGTTCCTGAGCCATAATTCCCGCAGTTTAGACAAGTACTCAAAAGCGCCACTTGGGATCACCGTCAATCGGTTGTCGAACAGCTCCAGTGTGTTGAGGCTGTTGAGGCCGCTGAAGGCCCCCACCTCGATCTGCCGAATAGAGTTCCTACCCAGTTGCAGTACCTCCAGGTGACGGAGGTGTTGAAAGGTGCCAGCTTCAATTGTCTCTATGCTGTTCTCCATCAGGTTTAAATGGCGTGTGGTGGTGGGGATGCCAGGGGGCACTCGAACCAGGCCGCGCCTGGTGCACACCACCTTAACGAACTGGTTACCACAGGAGCAAACAGCAGGGCAGGTCAGTGGTCCGGAGGGGGTGGCGCACACACTCCACGATCGCACCATGAGGTAGACTGCACAGAGCAGGGCTGCGTTCCAGGCACGGTGCACAGTTACCTGCCACAAGAGACTCATGATGTGGCGCGTTCATAATTCAACATCGCGCGGGGATTCGGCTGGGGAACGGAGAACAGTGGCCCTACCCTGGTTTGAGCAAGACTCTGCATCTGTTTGCCATCGACAGTGCAGGATGGTGCTGCGTTAAACACAGAAAGGGAAAGAGAGGGAGAGATGGAGGAAGAAAAAGATGAGTGGAGAAGGGGAAAAAAGCTGACCTACAGAATAAATATGTTGAAAGAGAAGGCACCTACCTCATTAGCTCGGAGTTGTCCTTAGTATAATCCTTTATTTTGAAGCAAAACCCCAACACCATTCACTCATGTTTCCCATTAAGATCACTGCACAACATTTTCAGCTTTTTCTCTCATAAAAGTAAAGTGGAGCATGAACTGATTTGACAAAATGGCCCCTATTAATTCCAGAGAGAAGCGGCATTTAGTGAAACTGGTTCAAGGGGTAAGGCCCAGTCAGCTAAGCAGGTGCACGCATCCAGTCAGCTTGGAAAAGATCTCCTCTCAGCTCCCCCATTGATTGTCCTTGGAAGGCGATGCTGAATACCACTGAACAATTTTCACAAGACTCCATTGCCAAAGTACATGCACATTAAACCAAGGAAAATATAAAAAGAAAAAAAGAAAAGATAAGGGGGAAAAATCCCAAAGTCTTCTCAGATTTTTCTTTCTCCCTCGCAGTGGACTAAGCCGCTTTTTTTTTACTTTGCCATCGTCCACCCCCCACAACACTTGTTCAGCTGATTAGCCGTGCACTGATGAATCCAAAAAGGCTAACAGACGCACACTGCGGTCATTCCGTCTTGCTTTTTTAACTCACTCCGCTCTCCTGTCTGTCGCTGTAGCAGCTGCGGACTGCCGCGTGCACAGTTAGCAATAATCCATCAATTTCTCCGGAGGGGGGCTTGGGGGTGGTGTTGCGGGAGCAGAAGGGGGAGGGGGGAAGGAGGACGGGGGAGCAGCAGCGCAGCAGCGGTGAAGCTCTCTCCCTATCCGCCGATCGTTTGCTCCTCGTGCTCTCTCTCTCTCACTCTTTCTCTGTCTGGCTTCCTCTCTCTCCTTCTTCCTTTCTCTCTCTTCTCAGTATCAAGAAAAAAAAAAGGATTGATGCCGCCGTGTGACGTGCGGCTAATTTCAGAGAGATACCTTGCAGAGGATTCCGTAGTTTGCCCTCCCTCCCCCCGTTGTGGATCCTGCGGTATTCCTTTATTTTCCCTTGTCTTGAGGTAGTAAGTTGTGGCAGTTCGCCTGCTCTGGCTGTGAGGCTGCGGGTTGGCAGAGGCTCTGCAGTGGGAGGTGGGCAGCAGAAAAGCACGCGAGGGAGAGAGAGACGCGCAAACACGCTCGCGCACACACGCGGCAGAGAAGACTGTCAACGGCGACAGTGGCGAGAGCAGCGGTCCTCACCTCCAGCGCTCACCCTCCTCTCTGTATTTCTCTCTCTGTGACTGAGTTGCAGGCGGCAGAGTCTTTCTCCTCCTTTTGTCCTTCAGTGGAAACGTGAATGTACTGCTGACGCATCCCGCTCAGAGCAGTGCATTGGTTTGATGCAGTGTTCTTGTGTATTAACACATTCTCCCCCTCCTCGCTGAGTGTACTGCCTCTCTTTCTCTCTCTCAGACACACACACACCAATACACTCTCTAAGTCTTCCTGATTCACTTTTCACTCTTTTTCCTTCTCATTTTTTTGTCTCCACTTACCTTGTTTCTTTCCCCTCTCATTATTTTGTTTCTCCTTCATCTCTGTCCAAACTTCTCTCTCATGCTGTCTTGCGCACATACTCTTTCCAAGACTTTCCACTGTACACACTCTTTCCTCACATTTTCATTGTTAATCTATTTTGCTCTTTTTTTTTTTTTGCTTCATTTCTCTTAGTCTTACTTTCTTCTTTCTCTCTGAAAACCTTCCTGTAGTATATAGTGGTGGTTCAATGGTATCATTTAATTTTAAATTTGAGAACTATGGAAAGGGAGAAGAGCTTCTTGGAAGTACCATTATGTAAAGTACATATGCATTAAGAATGCATCTTCATACTTTCATTTGAGTACTTTAGATGAAAACAGACAAGCAAATTAAGACGCATGAGACTTTAGAATGCTTCCAAAAATCACTGGTGTGACACTATCTTTGTGTGTTTGCTGACTGTGCTTGCATAGGTCAGTCTTAAGAGACACCACGGAAGCACAGAAGCAAAAGAGAAGAGTGTGGTTTGGTGATACAATAAAGCAACTTGAGTGGGTAAGGAAATACATATGGTAGAGGTGTGTGTGCTGTAATCACAAACCTTGAACAAGACAATTTCACCTTCCTCTGCCTAATTGTAAATGATAAATACCATTGCCATAATTAACTCTCCCTTATGTTGTTTCAACCCTTATAATTTCCTTTTTCCAATGTAGCACAAAAGCAGAATGTGCAGGTTCCATACAACAAAAGTGAAGGACAAAAAAAAAAAAAGAGACACAACTTCTGCTCTGTTGCATTGGCCGATAGTTGTCTTGAATTTATGTTGCCACCTGTCTGTCTGGGTCTGTCTGGATGTATTTTTGTACAAGCTAATGTTTTCAGTAACTGATGCCATTGTAAAAATGTGCAGTTTTTCCACCAGGAAAAGTGTCTACTAATAGGTGGGTTACTGAGAGAAATTAATAATATTATTGTATAATCATTTTAAGATGTATTGGGGTGGTCATGTTATCTCAACATGTTATCTGCCCCCATGAAGCAACCAATTCACTATATGCACGGAGCATTCTTTAGAACTTCCGCAATAACATAAGCCTGCTGGAAAACTTCTGGTGAAAATATCACTTGCTGGTGTGTTGAGCATCAATAGTGTAATACTTAGTTTATAATCAGAATCAGTGTTGCCAGATCTCGCGAGACAAATAAGCAACCAGGCCTGTGAAAACAAGCCCAAAACAAGCGACTTTTTCTACGGACTTTTATGTCGTGATCACGAGAAAAAACTCTGCTGTCTCCTGTGTGTATGGGGAAAGGGGAGGGACAGAGAGAACCGGCTAGACAAACTCCTACATTTAAATAACATATAGAAAATATCTGCTTGACAACTTATTATGGAGCTGGGGGATCAAGCCCAAATAAGCAACTACACTTTAGAAACAAGCCCAAAAAAACTCGACCCGCGACTACCGATATTTGTAAGCGACTTTACAGAAAAACAAGCCCAAAGTCGCTTATAATAAGCGGACTTGGCAACACTGATCAGAATATAGTCGCTTAAATAGTCAGGCATAGCATTAATTTTGTTATTCAAACATAAGACGACATAAAAATAAATAAATAAAGACGTACCTCAGTGTTCCTCCTCGGCTAAATTCAATTCGACCATCAGTTTTCACACTTTCGTGTGGAAAAAAGCATCACAAATTAAATATTTATTGTGCACTTTAGTTAGATTCATTGAATAAAATGTGAGTTTTCAAAAGTGTGCCAAAATCATTGCACTGACTGACAGCTGCTGAGGGAAAGAGCAGTGCTCGCTTTCTGTGTAATTCATTCACAAGAAAAGTTATTGTTTTTCATGAGATTTTGTGAGTACACATTGATGAAGTGTATTTTTAAAACTAGTTATTTTATAATGTTTAATATTTATTCAAAAGCAAAAGGTGAAAAACTATTACAGGAAATGGCTAATATATGCGCAAATAAATGCTACTCTGCCGTAACCTGCTGGTTATAGTGGTAATTAATGTTTTTTTTTTTTTTTTTTTTTTTTTTTAAATACGTGTTTTCTATGAAATGTTGGATTTCCTACATTTTTAAACGTTCAGTTTTACAAATGGGGACAATCTCAGAAGGATGAACAAATAATGTTTGTGGTCATCACATTAAAAATAACATTTGAAGTCCTGAAAAAAATGCATGTGCGTGTCTAATTACAGACATGGCATTTCTCAAACGGTGCCAATAGCTTCGTCTTTATTGCAATCAATAAATTTATTGGCAAATTAGGTAAATGTGATAACTGCATTAAAATATGAATACATATAAATTGAATCAGCTTTATTTAGCCCAGGCTACTGATATGACAGGATCTTATGTGAGTGTACATCGTTTTTCAACAGTACATTTTCTTTGTACAAAACTTCTTTAAAAAATAAAATGTAGAAAATTTTTTATTGTTCCTGTCTATAAACATTTGCACATTCGTGCCTAGTACAAATGAAAGTGCTAATCTGTTAAGCTTTCCCTTCTGTTGCATTTAAAATTCACAAATAGGAAATAATTCTTACTTGAAATAAAACGGCACAAATGTTCTTAAGTGAACTCGCGCTGATATTCGTTTTTCTCATGCTTCCAGTGGCACTACATAATGAGGTTTTAGACCACTGAACTGGCCTTCTGTGCTTCTGTCATCTGGAGAATGAGCAGCAGTGCTAGGTGACATCACACAAGAGACAGCTCTCTCAGGGGTCTTAACACCTCAGGAGCCCAGCTGAGTTCAGCCAGGACCACTGCTGCTCACATCAGCATGCCCATGTTAGCCAGACATTACATTTCTACTACATGCTCATCTGCCACAAATGTGGACTTTAGTGCTGACTTTATTCATCCGTCCAACCAAATCACTTTTCATAACATTGCCCATCACTTCCCCTCTCTATCCTGGCCACCAGAGGAAGTGACATTTTTAAATCCTGTGCACCAGACCGAACCACTTTAAACTGCACCTTTTAGTCCAGAACCAGTGATGGTAAGCACTCTCGCCTTCATTTGTTATGGTTGCCGAGTAGAGCTGCCAAAAGCACTGAATGGTACTTTTGGATGGTGTCTTATCATCTGTTACAGAGTTATATGAAGAGTCATAGCACTGTTGGCTGAAGCACCATGGAGCTTTTGCACACCAGGGAGCTCTATGAATTATCCTAGCCTGGGTGTACAGCCAATGCTTTGACCCCCCTATTTAACAACTCACCAGTGTAGGTAATTGATGTCCATGGTGCAGATCCCAGTGCTAATATCATTATAGAGGTCGTATGCATGGAAAGGTCAGGATGGAGCATGCGAGTTCTTCTACGATTCGCTCTGCTTCACAGTGAGCTGCTGAGTTTATTGGAGGTGTCAAACGGCAACCATACAGCAAAGCAGCAAGGCGGAAAAGCTACACTTGCTGAAGTGACTGCTAATGATTTATTGCTAATGAATATAGAGGGAAAATTTACATTTTCAATCCTGACTGACTACAACAAATCTATCATCTTTCTTTTAGTATAAGCAATATTTTCTATACTATATTAATTTGCTCTATGTTCAATAAGACTACACAAAACTGATGTAAAACTATTAGTTTTCACCTTTATATGGTGCTAATTCTTTTAGCGGTCACAAAGTCATCAGATACTTGAAATTATGTTCATTACAGATTTTTCAAGATAGCATTGCGTCATACCCGTCTTATTTCATAATAAGCGTTGTCACTCTGGCTTGTTTGTGACTGTAGACACCTTTTATAACTGCTCTCAATCTGGCCTAAGCAAGCACAGTGCTAACTGGGAAAATAAATAAGCTCAAAATATTTTTTTTCAGTGTCATATGAAATTGTAAAATAGCAAAGATCTCTCATGGGACTTGTGATGAAATATTTCCCCTTTTGCAGAGATACCATCATAGAATGTTCACCACAGATGGAAGCCTTCAAGTCACTGTGTTTTTTTTTATTTTTTATTTTTTATTTACTTTTATTGCAGAACACGGTCAACATACATGACACAATTTAACTATATACAAAACCAGAGTTTGCATTAGTACAAATATATATATATATATATATATATATATATATATATATATATATATATATATATATATATATATATATATATATATATATATATATACTAATGCAAATATATATATATATATATATTTTTTTTATAAATAGTGGCGTTCTGTATATTCATTTGGTGTAAATTTGGTGTCTCTCACCCCCCCCCCCCACCCCCACCACAATCAATTATTAAAAATAACATATTAAAAACTGAATCGATTTAGTTACACCCCTTGACTTGTATGTAAATTCCATATTAAGACGTTAATTTTTTAGATGTTTGATATGTGACTGATTGTGATTCAAGTGATTAAATATTCAGCATATCAGATAATTAATTTGATTTGAAATTTTAATTAATTTTCAATCCTAATATAACTATATGCACCACAAAGTGAATATAATAGCTTGGCTGCATTGACTGCAGTTGCTGTGACAACAGTTTATGCATTTGAATATTGGTTTTGGTCGCGTGATTTTTTATTTTTATTTTTTACATGAACTGAGATAAACCAGGTGTTTTAGATCAGCGATTCACTACCAGGGGTGTATGTACAGAACCATAAGTGGATTAGGTAGTATACTGGTGTTACTTAAGATGATTTTGATTTTGCTTTATAGAACTGAGATTAAAAAAAAAAAAAAAATATTTCACTTGTTTATTATTATATTTTATTTTATATCATGTGTCACTTCCATTTTAAGGAAATACAATTTGTAAATATGTGCAATGCAGTTGTGTGTATTACACTCGTAGCTGAATTATGTGTACTTGGAATAAATACATAGTGTAAAAATATCTTATAGAAACTCCCATTGGATTCTAATGTTTCCGTGCCAGCTTTTAGATCAGCTCTAGAGACCGTAAGTGTGTGTTTGAGAACATGAGTGTGGTTTTCTTTGGTGACCTGGTTGTGGGTAGTTGGTAACAAGCACATGGTAGGGGGTTGGAAGGGTAGATAGATGGAGGATGGCGACTGAAATGGGCCCATGTCGATATTGTTCCCTCTGTTCCACATCCCCAGATCCCTCTCTCCCATGCAGATTGAATATGTGGCATGCTGCGTCCCAGTTTCTGTGGCAGTCATATTTGGCGGTCACTGTGAAGGGTGTTAGTGAGCCACAGCGGCCGAGGGGAGTGGATTGTGATGACACCACAGCGTATTCAGCCTGAATATCGGTCAAACTCTGCCTCCGTAACATTAATAGTACTCGTCATATACACGCTTCATTACGGTAATTACTGCAGAGTGCTGATCATAAGACATGTTGTGCGTTCCGGTAGGGAGGGGAAGGGGTTCTGATGGGCGATCAGTGAAAGCGTTGAGAGTGAATGAATGAATTGGCTTCTGGCTACGAGGCTGTGGATCCTCTATGCTTAGCATAGCATGTTAGCAAAGTGCTGCTCTCAGGACTTTGGGTTCAGTAGGATCGATCTGGGCTGTAATGATGAAATCCCTTTCTGCTCTCCTCACCCTCCATTTTTTGGAAGGGGGAGGTTGGTTTGATTTATTAGCTGTCTGAATTTGTTCACCCTCATCGACCCTGCTCATGGTGTCATGTAGAGATGTGGGTGTTGCTGAAAGGTGAGGGTCGACGCTACTTTATCTCTCTATTTGCCCTATGATCAGTGCTGCTTGACTTACGACGAGCAGTGGTGCCAGTATCTGTTTTCACATCCAACTATGAAACTCAATGCACCTAACTGGCCATTGTCCAGATCTTTTATAATTCAGGTCAGTTTTATCAGAAAATTAGATTTTCTGTCCTGATCGTCTGAGAGTAACGGGATATGAGATTACTAATATCTTATTTTAATTGGTATGCTAAAGGTGAGCTTGTGTCAGTGCTTGTTTTAAATGGGTGTATCATGAGGAATCAAATTTCCTTTCATCTTTTGAATAAAAAGAGCTTGATGCACTATGAAAACATACTGTAACTTTCAGAACTCAAAACTTTGAGTGCAGAGTATTTGAAATTAGTCAATTCATTTACACTACTTTTTAAAAGTTTGTTGTCCGTAAAATCTCTTATGCTCACCAAGGCTGTGATAAAAATGAAAGTAAAAACAGTGAAAATTTGTTGAAAAATTTAAAATAGCTGTTATTATTTGAATATACTTTAAAATACAATTTATTCTTGTGATGGCATGATCACAATCATCAATAGGGGCTTGCGCACCGGAGGAACCTTTACGTAATTCCTAGAACTATTGGCTGAAGTACCCAGAATTTGCCGTGTTCGCACCTCAGGAACTAGGAACGATTTTAGTTCTAGGAACACCTTTTGGGGGAACTAAATTAGCCCTACTTCAGAGTAGGATCTAAACCAGCACTAGGAAGAATCAGTGACGTGAGGGTACGTTGATTGGTCAAACGCATGTCAAACACCGGCACCCAGCATTTTTAAAAAGTATATTTTAAAATTTACTTCACAAACATGGAAAATAGCGACAATGGCTATTAACGGCTAGCGATAATGGTACTGTATGTAATACTGAAAGTTATCATAGGAGATTTCATCTCTTAGCCCCACTTTTTGCTCTTTCAGTTGCGTGAATTATGCGTTTACATTCCATTTCTGTTATCATGAAACCCACGACACACAACAAACACAGCTCTGATCACGACATCCTCCATTCACCGGTTTGCTGCGCTTGAAGCCGCTGTTGGCCGCTTCACAGTTCCTATTCCCAGTGCAAATGCAACCAGGAACATGGCCCAGGGGAGAAATTAGTTCTTGGGGAACTATCCTAGTTCCTAGAACTGAGTTCCTAGAACTATTCGATTCAAAATCCCCTAATGTTTCAAAAAGCTTAACAGTTTTGCGGAGAAAAAGATACATTTTTTCAGGATTCTTTGATGAATAGAAAGTTAAATGAACAGTGGTTATTTTAAGTGTTTTTTTTTTTTTTTTTTTTTTTTTTTTACATTATAAATGCATTTACTGTGACTTTTGACCAATTTGATGTTGCTGAATAAAAGTATTAATTTATATAATAATTTTATTTAATTTTTATCTGCAAATAAAACATTACACTTTATTTCAAACTTTCAAACAAAGTTTTTCTTGACAAATTTTAGTCCTGTAAACCTGAATTGCATAAAAATTAGCTGACCTCAGGGAAAAATTAATAATAATAAAACATACATATGTATGACACGACCCCTTCAAGTCAAGTCTGATTTACTAACACTACCTTACTAAATAGCAATTAAATAAGTTAAAGCTGTTGTTTCACTTCCGGCTATAAGATTTGGACATTTTCATATCACATTTAGGCCTATTTAAAAGTGCACAATGAAGCTTGATGTATTGCATGGAATTACAGTTGAGTGAATTCTGAATTAGCTCTTTAACAAATGTCTGGTTTTCTCAAATATCCTTAATCTGCACTCTCAAAATCTGCTTGCAGCAGTTGCCTGCACGACTCATTTAACATAAAAACCCTTTGTTTCAAACAGAATTATTCATTCAGACACAGTGGGAGTGCAGCTTAAGATTTCAGCTAAATCTATAAGTCTATGAGCATGTTCTTAACGGCGCCACTTTATCTTGCTTTTGTTTTCGTCCCCGAGTACTCAAGCCTGGCTAATCGTATTTGCGATTCTGATTTCTTCAGTGATTGATTTTGCATGTCTGAATTAAAACTCACTTCCTGCTTCCTGTTGATTAATGCTGTGTTTGCAGAACAGATTTAGTTGATTTTGTTGTTCGTAGACTAATGTCCTTAATTATTTGGGGACCTCATTTGGTGTGGCGTGGTTTTGCACAGATGATTAAGGGCGCCTGCACATCAGAGAAAACTCTGGGCGTTTGACGGATAGAAATGGCAAAAATGCTTATTGAGAGTAGGAAAAAAACAGGTCACTTTTAAATCAAGTCAGGATACAGAAAATTGGATTTTCAAAAGCACAACTGGACTCGGCTCTATATAATCCTCATTGGTCAACCTCATTGGATGCCTACTTTTTTGAGTGTGTTGTAGTTTTCAAAATATTAAAAAGTTAAAAATTCATGACAGGGCACCCACCTTTATGTTCCATTCAAATCAATGGATTTGTAGTGTTCTCTGAAGCAGCGTTAGCTCTAATGTGTAGACACCCTAAGGCTGAGTTCATAAGAAAAGAGCATAACTCTTAGTTCCAGTTTTTGCTGCATATTCACTGTAATTAGTCCCCAGAGCTGGTGGTATTACCAATAGCAGGATGATGGTGGTAGTGATTAATTGTCCATTTATGGTTTCTGTACTGTTCACCATCCATTTCTTGTAATGAAAGCATGTTAATATTAAGCAATCAATGATATATTGCTAATTGGCAACACACTTTGTTTCCATTTACTGCATTTCTGCTGCTTAAGCATGTTATTCTAGACAATCTATACACCCCTACAGCTTGAACTCTTAAACTCTGTCATGGAAACATGACCCTCACAGTGCATTATGGGTATTCTCTAGCCGTTGAGAGTACATTCGTTGTACACTTGTTATTGTGGTGCGTTGTGAGATTGAATAAATGCTCTCACTAATGTCCACTACGGTTTTGGACACCACTACAAATGGCTGTTCCCTCAAATAGTGCCCTATTTAAGGGTATAGGGGGGCGAATTCGGACACAGCCCAAGACTGATCTTCATTTCAGCGTTTATGTCTTATAAGGAGCATCAGGTGTGGGGAGTGCGAGCGCCTGCACATGACGGAACAGAGTCCTGAGTGAGACTGTTACAGTAAGATTAGAAAAAAAAAAACTTTTTCATACACTCAAGTTTGTCTTGAAGTAAATTACATGCAGTGGCTCAGTAGCATAACCTGATATTGCTGAGTTCAACATGTTCCTGGGTCAACATTTTTGTTGATCCTGGAACAACATTCAAATCAACAGATTTGAGGGACAAGTTTACAGTTTATGTCAAGTTTAGGCTTAAAATCATGAATTTGTGCTTCTACATCAGTGTTATTCATCTATCATTTCCCTCTGATTTTTGGGATAACTTATGGGCAGGGTTAGGTTAAGGGGTAGGTTTGCTAGGGTGAAGACTAAATTTTCAGACTAGAATGTTGTTCCAGGATCAACAATGTTGACCCAGGAACGCATCTAAGTCAGCAATATCAGGACGTGCGTGTCAGTAACTGATTCCTTTAGTTTTGGCTAGTGCAGCATCTACTTCACTTTCTCTCAAGGCCTGTGGAGTGGGTGTTTCTACACTGACTGAATGACTCTTGGCACCATCAGTGAAGCCCTGTAAATGGGTCTTCACTAAGTCACGAATACAAATAACTTTGCCAGCCACAGTCTCTGGGAGCTTAATGAGGAACTTGCCTGGTATTTCATTTTCAGTTTGTTTTGGGGCCATTGAGCCGCTCTGCTCAGAACAGTCCATTGACTGCCCTCCTGCTTTATCTATAGAGTAGTTGTTCCCCGTATAGGAAACTAAGCCCCTAGTGCCTAATTATGAAACTCCTCTCTTGTCTTTAGCTCAGAAGGAAAGTTCAGGTTTCTTGAAGCTCAGAAGGAGAACACCTCTCCTCAAGTCCTCATGTGTCTGGATTCTGATACAGTAGGACAGGAACTGTCTGTTGAACATCACAATGATGATTTGTAGATTCATAGAGGTATGTTAGTTTTGTCTGTCATATATATCGATCAATCGGCACCGCAACCAATACTTATATTTTCTTATGAGATTTGGTTGGATCCAAGAATATGTTCCAATGTTATTGCAGATAATTTTAAATTTGTCAACTTGTTGAATATATTGTGAACCTTTTTTATGTTCATGAAAGTATCATTATTGAAGGGTAGTGTGAATGTTAAAGCTTTAGGCTGTGTAGTAGACCATATCAGTTTGGTAGCAAAACTAGGAATGAATGTAGCCATTGCTGGCAATAAAACAGTAGCTATGGATCTTTCCCCAACAGGACTGTGCATACTAGAAATTAGAAAAAGTCTGTGAACCTGTGGCTCATTTTCATTCTAAAAGCACAAGTCTACCCTGCATATATGCCTCACATATAGTCTCCGACGTCTTGAGTCTGGTATTCCTATGTGCCATCGGAAATGAGGGAATCTCCCATGAAACAATCAGCCTCATAGTTTCAAGGATCCTTTTTATATTTCCTCTCCAGTCATATGCAAATGCTACATTTGCATGCAGAACTGAGATTGGCTGCTCGCAATTAACATTCTGGTAATGTCTGAATTCATTATCCTGGTGTTGCTCTGCCAGCAGTTTGCAATAAAAAGGGACTTTGTCAATGTTTGATGTTTGGTAAAGAGATGTTAATTATAGCTGCACGAGACCCTGATTCTCTCCGACTTTCAAAAGGAGCACAAAAGGCTACTGTGAATGATTTCAGACAGCAGACTTTTGCTTGTTATTTGGCGATCCTTTAAAGTAGTAAGACACAATCAGCATTTTCAGCTTTACTTCAGTGGGAGGCCATAAATGAATAGTCAAGTAAATTAATTAAACATTGACAGAAGGGGGCCAGAGTTTCTGTTGATGCATGAGCCTTGCTCTGCTGCATATGGCTGCGTCCGTAGTTTCTGTCATAAACAACACGTTTGCAATGAAAAGTCTCTTTGATATTATATAAACTGATATAAGATATACCATGTATGCAAATATACCATCTAGTGGATAACCTGATACACTTGCTTGCTAACCTGATAAAGCTTCAGTATATGGCAGTGAGAAAGAAAGAAAAGATTTCACGTCATTTTTATATTGATGCCTGGCTCATCTAGAAGGGTTTTAATGCAGTAAACCTGATACTTTTAGACTTCTCACAGACTTTGAGAATGATTGGTCCTTGTTTTTGAGATGTAAAACCCTTGAAATTTGGCACTCATAGGGGAAATCAAAGACTTCTGGGAAAGGAAGAGAATATGTGTAGTCTCCATCAGACATCTTTCTGTGTTTCTGTAGTTCAGGGGGTGAGGATGACGTTAGCAATGGCAAGGTCAAAAGTTCAGTTCCCAGAGAACTCATGTAGTGATAAAATGTATAGCTTGAATGCACTGTAAGTCACTTTGGATGAAAGCTTCTGCAAAATGTGTGAATGTTTGTTTGTTTATTTATTTATTTTGACAATGTACTTTTGACAATACATGCATTCTAACATAAATGGTCATGTACTTTTGCTGTGTTTTTTCTATATTAATATCATGGTCATTTTGTATGTACACTACAGTTCAAAAGTTTGGGGTCGGTTGAAAGATGTTAATTAATTTATTTTTTTATATATATATATATATATATATTTTAAATAAGTGTCTCATGCTTATTTATTTGAAGTATAATATAAATAAATATAAAATAACTAAGAATATATTTATTTAAACTACAATAAAATAAAGCCGTTTTCTATTTTAATATATTTTTTTAATTTATTCCTGTGATATGGAAGCTGAATTTTCAGCATCATTATTCCAGTGTTCACTGTCTTATTTTCAGAAATCATTCTAATATTCAGATTTTTATTTATTTATTTATTTATTTTGTGTAAAAAAGTTCAAAAGAACATTTATTTGAAATAGAAGGTTTTTATGTAACAATGTGAAAGTCTTTGCTGTTACTTTTGATCAATTTAATAGTAAAAAAAGTAATATATTAAAAACTCACCCCAAACTCCTTTCATATTATACATGTCTTCTGTTGATGCCTTTTAAATAGTGCAAATTGAATAAGAAATCACATTCGGGTGTCAAAATGTCACACAGTCCTCTCCAAACGGTGATACTTTAATGGTTTTCCCTTTTCAAAAACAAGCGATTTAAAGGGAATTCAGCCTTTCAAAGAGCTCAGTGTGTTTGTATGGATGGAGGCCAGGCTGACTCACTCCAGCTACACAGAAGCTACTGAGGGGCAGTGAGAGTTGAGACAGGTGAAAATATGATTGAGGGCTCAGCGATAAATCCTTTAAACTGGAGGTTCTGACCTGTGGTAATATGTTTCCTATGGCAATGCAATTCTGGATTTCCCCGAGGTGTTCCGAGCCTCTATGGAAGAAAAGCATTCAGCAGCTTTCTCTAAATTGAAGTCAATAACGGCAAGCCGTTTATTAAGTGTTCTCAGATACTCTGGGCAGCTTCTGGAAGGGCCGCGATTGAGTTTTGAAAATATAGCAGACAAATAGGAATT
Source organism: Megalobrama amblycephala (assembly GCF_018812025.1). Classification (NCBI taxonomy): domain Eukaryota; kingdom Metazoa; phylum Chordata; class Actinopteri; order Cypriniformes; family Xenocyprididae; genus Megalobrama; species Megalobrama amblycephala. The sequence goes on from NC_063062.1 coordinate 22,295,060, forward strand.
GATCTATTGCCCCACAGATGAAAAAGGCAACAAAATACAAATATCAGCTTTGGAGCGGTAATCAAATGTTTCAGCTAGGCTTTTTTATGAATATATTCAATACAAACATTTTCATCATCCCTTTTAATATATTTGCCTCTTTTACTTGGATTACAGGATTACAGAAGATTGTATTGGCTCTATACTGACTCATTTCACATACGAGCTTAATGTGCCAAGCTTTTAAGATTCATACAGGGGAGCAGAGCCAGTGTGGAAGGAAATATGTCTTGTTATTGAGATACAGCCAAACTCACTCAATCTCAGCAGAAGTGCCAGAGACGTCAATATTTTTACCTATTGACCCCATGAAATGTGTTATAGGTACTGAGTTAATTGTTTTCATCAGCGGCTTTAAAGCATTTTCCCTTTTTTACTAGTATGCAGATTTTACAGTTGACTGATCCTTGAGTACTGGAACATAAATAAATTATTTTGGATTAGTCTGTTTAACATTAATCTGGTAATCTAAAAAAAAAACATATAAAAAATATGTCACATATGTACTGTAAATATTGACAAATCTGGTATTTGCTTCAGTGAATGATGTTGAAATCAATGTTGATAAATGAACTATAATTTGCATGTCACTTTAAATGAAGTAGCAATTTCCTTATTATTTCTGTGATGTAGTCTAGATCACACATGTTTGTTAGACATCTTGTTGAACTCTTAGCAGGTAAAATATGGAAAGAGGACCTTCAGGATGAAGATAGACTTTGATATTGTGTTGGTGGTTAGTAGCCTTCCAAGCAGTTGACCAGGGTTCTCTCTCAACTCAACTCTCTCAGCTTACTTGTCTAATGAGTCAAACATATGCATATAAACAAAAGAATCACCTTAGAGGGTTGCAAAATTTAGTAGTTACTGTGGACTACCTACTAATTATAACAAAAGTACACAAGGCAACTTACACTCATTGGTGGGCACATACTTACAACTGTGGCACCAGATGTCAGCGCCGCGAGACAGGAGGATGAAGGCCGGGATGGAAGAGAGTCGGTCTATCTCCATATCATGGGTTGTCGGTGGGACGGGAGTATGAAGGTTGAGGCTGGAGATAGTCTGTTCAGGCCCATTCACCAATAACAATGGATTATCAGTAAATCTCAATTGTCTCTGATGAAAGTTTGTAAAACTATCCTTTGTTAAATTATCACTGCAGAGGAGGATGTTGGAGGTGATTGTCAGCTCTCCATCAAGATGGCTTTTCACAAAATTAATCCACCTTTTCATATCATTGTTTTTAGGAAACACAGGTTTTGTATATTATCGCAACCAGGTAATATGCATTTGCGTGATGAAGGCATAGCTAGCTAGCAAAATGTAGGCTGTAGTAACTAACGGTTATGACAGTAACTCACCATTGAGCTGGTGAGCTACTGATGCTAATATGCTGTAGTTATTATAGTGTTAGGGGCGGGGCCATGCTTGGTGGCTCCAGCGTGTCATCGACAGTTATTATAGTGTTAGGGGCGGGGCCATGCTCGGTGGCTCCAGAGCGTCATCGACGGTTATTATAGTGTTAGGGGCGGGGCCATGCTCGGTGGCTCCAGAGCGTCATCGACGGTTATTATAGTGTTAAGGGCGGGGCCATGCTCAGTGGCTCCAGAGTGTCATCGACGGTTATTATCGTGTTAGGGGCGGGGCCATGCTCTGTGGCTCCAGAGCGTCATCGACGGTTATTATAGTGTTAAGGGCGGGGCCATGCTCAGTGGCTCCAGAGTGTCATCGACAGTTATTATCGTGTTAGGGGCGGGGCCATGCTCAGTGGCTCCAGAGTGTCATCGACGGTTATTATCGGTTATTATAGTGTTAGGGGCGGGGCCATGCTCAGTGGCTCCAGAGTGTCATCGACGGTTATTATAGTGTTAAGGGCGGGGCCATGCTCGGTGGCTCTAGCGCATCATCAGCGGTTATTATAGTGTTAAGGGCGGGGCCATGCTTGGTGGCTCCAGAGTGTCATCAATGGTTATTATAGTGTTAAGGGCGGGGCCATGCTCTGTGGCTCCAGAGTGTCATCAACGGTTATTATAGTGTTAGGGGCGGGGCCATGCTCTGTGGCTCCAGAGCGTCATCAACGGTTATTATAGTGTTAGGGGCGGGGCCATGCTCTGTGGCTCCAGAGCGTCATCAACGGTTATTATAGTGTTAGGGGCGGGGCCATGCTCTGTGGCTCCAGAGTGTCATCAATGGTTATTATAGTGTTAGGGGCGGGGCCATGCTCTGTGGCTCCAGAGTGTCATCAACGGTTATTATAGTGTTAGGGGCGGGGCCATGCTCTGTGGCTCCAGAGTGTCATCAACGGTTATTATAGTGTTAGGGGCGGGGCCATGCTCTGTGGCTCCAGAGCGTCATCAACGGTTATTATAGTGTTAGGGGCGGGGCCATGCTCTGTGGCTCCAGAGTGTCATCAACGGTTATTATAGTGTTAGGGGCGGGGCCATGCTCTGTGGCTCCAGAGCGTCATCAACGGTTATTATAGTGTTAGGGGCGGGGCCATGCTTGGTGGCTCTAGCGCGTCATCGACGGTTATTATAGTGTTAAGGGCGGGGCCATGCTCTGTGGCTCCAGAGCGTCATCAACGGTTATTATAGTGTTAGGGGCGGGGCCATGCTCTGTGGCTCCAGAGCGTCATCAGCGGTTATTATAGTGTTAAGGGCGGGGCCATGCTCTGTGGCTCCAGAGCGTCATCAACGGTTATTATAGTGTTAAGGGCGGGGCCATGCTCTGTGGCTCCAGAGCGTCATCGACGGTTATTATAGTGTTAGGGGCGGGGCCATGCTCTGTGGCTCCAGAGCGTCATCAACGGTTATTATAGTGTTAAGGGCGGGGCCATGCTCGGTGGCTCTAGCGCGTCATCGACGGTTATTATAGTGTTAAGGGCGGGGCCATGCTTGGTGGCTTCAGCCCGTCAGACAGTCATTATAGTGTTAGGGGCGGGGCCATGCTTGGTGGCTCTAGCGCGTCATCAATCACAGAATTGGTGAATAACTGTTTAACGGTCTAACTCCACAATTCAGTACTACATAATTCACAGTCTTTGTATGTTTCAGCAATACATTTATAACATTTATAATGTGTTTCGAAACAATTCTCAGAATTTACAGGGACTTTAAGGCTCATTTTAAAAAGCTACTTAAATGTCCTTATTTAACTAAGGCCTAATCCCGGCTTAATCTAAACCCTGTCTGTGGAACCAGGCCTAATTTACTGAAAAAATGATCCAAATTAAGTGTTTATGCTTAGAAGAAAAAAAAAAAAAACTTGTTTTCCTTTTGAAATAAGTTTATTTTTCTTACCCCACAGACAGTTTTCTTTTTCTTGTTTTAAGCATAATTTTTAATTCTCCAGAAAACAAGACTTAGGTCATTTTGCTTCTCAATTAAATGTATCTTGATTTAAGAATTTTTAGATCTTTTTAATGGAAAACAAGAAAAATATTAAGCAAGAAAACATTTTATTTATTATTTTTTTTGCAGCCCATCACTTTGATAAAAAAGGTGATTAACTGATATATATTTTAGTGATTTATCTCTGATTAATTTGAAAGTGGAAATGTTATTTTTGAAATGAATGACATATAAAGTGTGGAACAATTGCTGTTGTGACAAGCCTAGTATAATCCAGATTAGCAGGATTGTGATGTGAATTTGTCATCATAAACTGTTCATTAAGAAAGCTGAAAACTTTAAGGACAATTATTTATTTATTTTTGTTAAAACCTAAAGCATGTTCATGTGATGCATTGACTTTGTTTTTTGTGTAAAGTCTCTTTAAATGTGCTATGTGTGGCGTGCATTGGCATTATTTTTCGGTTAAAAACATGAATGCTATATCCACAACTCTGTAACTGCCTTTCTTCTCATATTCTGGTACCAGCTAAATGACTGTTAATGACAGAGGTTGCTTGATAACTTGATGTTAACATTAAGTTAACACGAAGCGCCTTGGCACGGTTAAATCCCACAGGCCTTTGGGCTAAATGACTGGACAGTTGCATGAGGGCTTTGTTGGGTGCTTTGGAAAGGAGGGCGGTACAAGTTTAGCATTGCAATTGGAATCGATTTCCAGACATGGCCCATTACATGTGGATGCACTTCACCTCTTGAAAGCCAGGATGACACGCTCTCATACACAGCACTAAACCTTTCTCTCAGGAGACAACAGCTCTGTGACCTAACCTCTGTAAGTAACATGCCTTATACTTGCGTCACATTCAGCTGATGGCTGTTTACGACTGCTTACACGCATGAAATATGACTGGAAAGTGTGGCTGTCACAGAGGCATGCCAGTAATTATGGACGTTTCAGTGACCTTTGCATTTATCTGCATATTCCAGGGCAGTTATTAAAAGCATAGTTATGTTTTTAAAGGGACAGTCTCCTACATGGCCTTGTACGGTGATGATTTCAGTTTTTAATACCATGGTGCAGATTCATTACCCTATTACTGGTTACCGGTTGTATTTACATGGTGCTTCAAAGATATAACACCTACTGTACAAAAAATGTAATGTGAAGGTAACAGTGATAGTAATACCATGGCACTTTGATATATGCTATAGTACTGAAGTCTCATGGTATTTATACAATACTTCTAGTAATAGAATGGTATATGTCCAAAAAACCATGGTACTTTTAGTGTAGTGCATTGGCATTTACATGGTTTCCATGGTACTTCCAAGAATACCATGTTACAACCGTCTGCTCACCAAGGCTACATTTATTTAATTAAAAATACAGTAAAAAACAGTAATATTGTGAAATATTATTACAATTTAAAATAACTGTGTACTATTTAAATATATTTGACAAAGTAATTTATTCCTGTGATGCAAAGCTGAATTTTCAGCATCGTTATTCCAGTCTTCAGTGTCACATGATCCTTCAGAAATCATTCTAATATGCTGATTTGCTGCTCAATAAACATTTATGATTATTTTCAATGTTGAAAACAGTTGTGTACTTTTTTTTTTCAGGATTCCTTGATGAATAGAAAGTTCAAAAAAACAGCATTTATCTGAAATACAAAGCTTCTGTAGCATTATACACTACCGTTCAAAAGTTTGGGGTCAGTAAGAATTTTTATTTTTATTTTTTTGAAAAGAAATTAAAGAAATGAATACTTTTATACAGCAAGGATGCATTAAATCAATCAAAAGTGGCAGTAAAGACATTTATAATGTTACAAAAGATTAGATTTCAGATAAACACTGTTCTTTTGAACTTTCTATTCATCAAATAATCCTGAAAAAAAAATATTGTACACAAATATTTTGTACAATTGTACACATTAAATGTTTCTTGAGCAGCAGATCAGCATATTCGAATGATTTCTGAAGGATCATGTGACACTGAAGACTGGAGTAATGATGCTGAAAATTCAGCTTTGCCATCACAGGAATAAATTACTTTGTGAAATATATTCAAATAGAAAACAGTTATTTTAAATTGTAATAATATTTCACAATATTACTGTTTTTACTGTATTTTTAATTAAATAAATGTAGCCTTGGTGAGCAGACGAAACTTCTTTTAAAAACATTAAAAATCTTAGTGGTTCCAAACTTTTGGACTGTACTGTACATATCCAACAACAGCCAAAAAAAAGGTACCATAGCATGACATTATTTTGGTATTCTTGGAAGTACCATGAAAAAACCTTGGTAAATTAATTTCAATAAAATAAATATTTAGAATTTTTACTCAAATAACTGTAAAAATGTTATAGTAAAAACCTGTTGTAAAATATACAGTTGCAAAATATACAGGCACCAATATGCCATCCCATAATACTGGAAATATTGTCACCCTATTTTTACATTTTTTTTTTACAGTGTATGGTACATATTAAATAACCATAGTATTGCCACAATATTTACTGTTAGAGAAATATGTCCAAAATGGCAATACTTCTTTATGGTACATGTCCAAAACAAATATTAATATGGTACCCTCCCCTAAATAGTACCAAAGTATCATGTACAAATAATATAAATAACATATAAAAGTGTTACGTTGCTGTGTAGTTTTTATTTTTAAAGACCCGTAGGTGGCGATGAAGTTCTGGATTGGTGGAAGCACGATGACGTTACCGAGTTTCCGGCATAAATAAGCGTGGATGGCGTCAATGGAGTCTATCGCTGGGCTGGTCTCTCTGGTGTCTCTCTCTGCGTTCTCCCCTCGATGCGGTCCCTTTGAACATCCATCGTCCGCTCTCATGGGGCGCTTAGTCTGTGTTTTGTTGCAGTTTAGTTCATTTTCTTGATTTGTCATTGTTTTGTTCGATATGTTTTCTTTATATGGTTAATGTTTAACTTTAACAGTAACGGGTAGTGGATTTGTTTAAACAGGTCACTGTTTAATAATGTAGTAAGTATAGTGAAGGAAGCAGAGGCCCGGAAGACTCACTCCTTTTGCTTTATCGGAAGCTAGGTAAGAACTGTTGGTGAGAATAGCCAGGCAGGCGTTCTTTGTTCCTTTGGCTGGTTTTCCCTACCTGTTTACCGTTAATTCCTTTGTTAATATTTTGTCTAATTTTGTTTGTAACTTTATTTATGAATTGTTTATTCCTTCTTTTTATTATAATTAAACGAGGGCGATTTATTGTCCTGAAAATTGACAATCGTGTCTGTGGCTCTTGCATGTGTGCGGTCCATGTCCTCATTGAGTTATTATTTTTAAACGAACTGTTAACTCGGACATGGGCCGTAACATATTTGGGGGCTCGTCCGGGATCTGGATTAATAAGATCTGGATGATCTGAATGATCCGAATGATCTCGATTTTTGCGTGGCTTCGTTTGATCTTTTGATCTGTTCACGCGTCTCGGATTTGTTACTTTGTAACTTCGTTGAGTCACAGTTGCTTGGTGTGAATTTCGGCTCGTGTAGTGCATGTTTTATTTTTCTCTTCAACCTTGCGACGTTTAAAATCTAACCATGTTTGAAATAACGGATTTTATTGCGAATCCGACGCAAGCGGAGCTGTTTCAAAGTAATAGAACTGATCTTATGAAAATTGCTGCTTATTATAAGGTAAGTTTTTGCAATACTGCATCTAAACGCGAACTGCAGATTTTGCTTGTTGATTCGTTATATAAACAAGGCATCTTTGGTGATGAGGAAAGGCTGGTAGACTATCCCGAATTAGTTGAGGGTAGTTCAGAGGATCTTGCGCTGCAAGTTAAAAAGCTGGAGTTGCAAGCTAAAGAGCACGAAAGAGGTTTGTTAAGAGAAAGGGAGGAATGGGAACGAGAGAGAGACGAAGAGAGCGTGAGAGACATGAACTTGAGTTGAAAAAGCTTGAAATGGAACAAGCGTGCCGCCTCAAAGAAATGGAGTTGAAAGCTCGTGAAAGAGGTGTAACAGATAACTCTGAGTTTGACGTGAGTCGTAACATTCGCATTGTCCCTCCTTTTCGAGAGCAGGAGGTAGACAAATTTTTTGCGCTTTTCGAACGTGTTGCTACTAATCTTAAGTGGCCGAAAACATTTTGGCCTATGTTGCTGCAGTGTGTTTTTGTAGGTAAAGCCCAGGAGGCATATTCTTCATTGTCAGTGGAAGAGTCTCAAGTGAAAACAGCCGTTCTTAGAGTTTATGAACTGGTTCCTGAGGCGTATCGCCAAAAATTCTGTAACCATCGAAAAACTGATGAGACTTACGTTGAACTTATTCGAGAGAAGGAATCGATGTTTGATCGGTGGTGTGCTTCTATGAAAGTGCAAACTTTTGAAGAGCTCCTTGAACTGATTTTATTAGAAGAATTTAAAAACTGCCTGCCTGAACGTGTCGCAACATATTTAAATGAACAAAAAGTTCTGAAATGTTCTGCTGCAGCTGTTCTGGCTGATGAATATGTGCTTACGCATAAGCATGTGTTCAACATTGCACATAAACTTCCATCTGTTAGCAATAGTCAGCGTTCTAAGCGTAATTTTGATCGCGCTCCGTCTGATGTCAAAGTCAATGAGAGTTTTGTCAAGTCTCTGTCCTCACCTGTTTGTTTCTATTGTAGGAAACGTGGACACATTATTTCTGAGTGCCCAGTACTTAAAAAGAAAAATAGTGTTCCTAAACCAGTGGGTTTATTGATGACGTCCTCGCCACAGTTTGAAGGACTGGAGTTGTTAGCTTCTCAAGCTGACATGTGTGAAGATCAGGGGTATGTGCCGTTCACAATGGACGGATTTGTGTCACTAACAGGTAATGTTAGCTCGCGTAAACCAGTTAGGATACTCCGTGATACAGGAGCTGCTCAAAGCTTTATTCTGGAAGGAATATTGCCATTGTCTGAAGAGAGCTCTATTGGTTCGAGTGTTTTGGTTCAGGGGTTCGAGATGGGCTTTGTGAGCGTGCCTTTGCACGAAATTGAAATTGAATCCTCTCTTGTTACTGGCCGCGTTGTTGTTGGAGTGCGACAGTGTCTTCCCGTTCGTGATGTCACATTTATTTTAGGGAATGACTTGGCGGGAGGAAAAGTTTTTGCCAGCCCTGAGGTAACTGATGTTCCTCTTCCCTGTACTACTCCTGATGAATTGGCTCAGAAATACCCAGAGGTATTTCCTTCGTGCGCTGTTACTCGCGCTATGTCTCAGAGACTGAAAGATGAGAACCATGGTAAGTCAGAAGGTGAGTGGAACTTTGATCTGAATCATACATTTCTCTAATTTTGATTTTTGTGAGGTGAAGTGTTCAAACTCTGTTGACGGTTCAGACATCGCCGTTAAAAAAGATGAACACTCCATGGGGCTCGATAAATTGTCTCTGTCACGCGAGCAACTTGTTGTTGAACAGAGGAAAGATGAGACTGTCATCCCTCTTTGAAGCTGTTGTTCCAGTTGAACAACTCGACCATGTATCGCAAGGATACTTTGTTGAAGATGGTGTGTTGATGAGGAAGTGGATACCATCTACTGCATCTGCTGAGGATGAGTGGCAAATCGTTAAGCAGGTAGCAGTTCCTTCCTCATATCGTTCTGAAATTCTGAAACTCGCACATTGTCCGTTTGCCGGTCATTTGGGAGTAAATAAAACATACGATCGTGTACTCCGTTGTTTTTTCTGGCCTGGCTTAAAAAGCGATGTAGCAAGCTATTGCCGAAGCTGTCATGTGTGCCAAATGATTGGAAAACCGAATCAGAAAATTTCACCTGCTCCGTTGTATCCAATTCCAGCCATTGGTGAACCATTTGAGCGTGTTTTAATTGACTGTGTCGGTCCCTTACCTCGTACGAAGTCTGGTAATCAGTACCTTTTAACGATCATGTGTACATCAACGCGTTTTCCAGAGGCAATTCCTCTGCGAAAAATTACAGCACCAGTGATTGTGAAGTCACTTATCAAATTCTTCTCGTTGTTTGGCCTTCCGCATACCATCCAGTCAGATCAAGGTACGAATTTTATGTCTCGTGTGTTTAAACAAGCTCTGGATCAGTTGCATATTCAACACTGCACTTCTAGTTGTTACCATCCAGAAAGTCAGGGGGCACTCGAAAGGTTCCACCAGACTTTGAAATCTATGCTACGTGCATTTTGTTTGGAGTTCCAAAAAGACTGGGACGATGGAGTGCCTATGGCTATGTTTGCAGTGAGGGAGGTAGTGCAGGAGTCATTGGGTTTTAGTCCGGCCGAGTTAGTGTTCGGACATACTGTCCGCGGCCCACTAAAACTGATCAAAGATCATTGGTCTAATGTTTCGAGTTCAAAGAATATCCTTGACTTTGTTTCAGAGTTTCGTTTTAAATTGCACCGTGCATGTGAGTTGGCTAAACAGAATTTGGAGATGTCACAACAACGAATGAAAAAACGTTTTGATCGTGGTGCTAAACTTCGTAGTTTCTCTCCTGGTGACAAGGTATTAGTGCTTTTGCCAGTACCTGGATCAGCCTTACAGGCTCGTTACTATGGTCCTTACCAGGTGAAGGAAAAGGTGAGTGAGCTCGACTATGTGATTATGACATCTGACAGAAAGAAAAAAACTCGTCTGTGTCATGTTAACATGCTCAAGCCGTACTGTGAGAGGCAGCCAGATTCGTCTGGACAAAAGTCGGCTGTGTTAATTGTTTCATCCGCAGATTCCCCGGGGGTTAAAGAGCAGGAGATGTCCGGTGCTGAATCTCTGACCTGTCCATCGCCTTCTGCCGTTCCTGATAACGCTGTCGCTTTATCCATACTTGAGGAGGATGGGGTTAATTTTCCTTCTTCAGAATTGGTGGCAGGAAGGTTGAAAAACTCTGAAATAATGCAAAACCTTGACTCATTTCTTTCCTATTTGAATGTTACCGAACGCGCTGATGTGAGTAACATTATTCGGACGTACGGTAATCTGTTTTCTGATGTTCCCTCTCGTACTACGTTGATCGAACATGATATTGATGTTGGCAATTCTTTGCCTATTAAACAGCACGCGTACCGGGTAAGTCCTGAGAAACGAATTCAGCTGCAAAAAGAGGTGACCTTCATGCTTGATCATAACATCGCAGAGCCAAGCTTCAGTCCTTGGAGCTCGCCTTGTTTGTTGGTTAAAAAGTCGGACGGAACGTTTCGTTTTTGTACTGATTTTAGACGCGTGAATTCTGTAACAAAACCAGATAGTTATCCATTGCCTCGTATGGAAGATTGCGTGGATCGCGTTGGAAATGCTGCTTTCGTTACTAAAATCGACCTGCTTAAAGGTTACTGGCAGGTGCCTTTGTCAGATCGTGCGAAAGAGATCAGTGCATTCGTAACACCAGACCATTTCCTACATTACACCGTAATGGCTTTCGGTTTACGAAACGCACCGGCAACTTTCCAACGGTTAGTAAATCGTGTCATTGATGGCATGCATAATGTTGAAGCTTATCTGGATGATTTGGCTGTTTACAGCGCATCGTGGTCAGAACATTTAGAACAACTTGATTTCTTGTTCCGTCGTCTGTCTCTTGCTAACCTCACGGTTAACTTAGCCAAGTGCGAATTTGGTCGAGCAAAGGTAACGTATCTAGGAAAGATTGTTGGTGGCGGAGAAGTTCGTCCTGTTGAGTCTAAGGTTGAGGCTATTATTAATTTTCCTGCGCCTACGACGCGCCGAGAACTTCGTAGATTCATTGGCATGGTTGGGTATTACAGGAGTTTTTGTAAAAACTTTTCTGCTGTGTCTTCTCCTTTAACGGATCTTCTTAGCCCTAAAGTACCATTTAAGTGGACTGAAATGTGTCAAACGAGTTTCGAAAAAATCAAAGCGCTTCTGACTAATTTTCCTGTTCTCGCTGCTCCTGATTTTTCGTCCCAGTTTCTACTTGCTGTTGATGCAAGTGATGCCGGTGCAGGAGCGGTTCTCCTTCAACGAGATCAATTTGGTGTTGAGCATCCTGTTTGCTATTTCTCGCGCAAATTTAATAGACATCAACAGAATTACTCCACCATTGAGAAGGAGGCGCTCGCGCTTATCCTTGCACTTCAACATTTCGATGTTTATATTGGTTCTGTTTCATATCTTTTGATTGTTTACACAGATCATAATCCCTTAGTCTTTTTAAATCGAATGAAGAATAATAACCAACGTTTGATGCGCTGGAGTTTGTTACTACAGGCTCGGGAGTTGGTAATTCGACATATTCGTGGTAAGGATAACCTTATTGCTGACGCCTTATCCCGTGTTTAGATGGAATAAATTGTATGCACACTTTACTTAAGTAAAGGAGAAGGTAAGATCATTTCTTTTCTACAATTTATTCACTTAAGGGTGAGGGTGTTACGTTGCTGTGTAGTTTTTATTTTTAAAGACCCGTAGGTGGCGATGAAGTTCTGGATTGGTGGAAGCACGATGACGTTACCGAGTTTCCGGCATAAATAAGCGTGGATGGCGTCAATGGAGTCTCTCGCTGGGCTGGTCTCGCTGGTGTCCCTCTCTGCGTTCTCCCCTCGATGCGGTCCCTTTGAACATCCATCGTCCGCTCTCATGGGGCGCTTAGTCTGTGTTTTGTTGTAGTTTAGTTCGTTTTCTTGATTTGTCATTGTTTTGTTCGATATGTTTTCTTTATATGGTTAATGTTTAACTTTAACAGTAACGGGTAGTGGATTTGTTTAAACAGGTCACTGTTTAATAATGTAGTAAGTATAGTGAAGGAAGCAGAGGCCCGGAAGACTCACTCCTTTTGCTTTATCGGAAGCTAGGTAAGAACTGTTGGTGAGAATAGCCAGGCAGGCGTTCTTTGTTCCTTTGGCTGGTTTTCCCTACCTGCTTACTGTTAATTCCTTTGTTAATATTTTGTCTAATTTTGTTTGTAACTTTATTTATGAATTGTTTATTCCTTCTTTTTATTATAATTAAACGAGGGCGATTTATTGTCCTGAAAATTGACAATCGTGTCTGTGGCTCTTGCATGTGTGCGGTCCATGTCCTCATTGAGTTATTATTTTTAAACGAGCTGTTAACTCGGACATGGGCCGTAACAAAAAGTATAAAATATAAATATAAAATATCAAAACATTTTAGCATGGTACCATGTCCAAGATTATGTTATCTAAGAAGAATAAATGCCAGGTAGTGTTGCATGGAGAGTAGTTGCCTAGTAAAACAAGGCTTTAAGCTCATGATGGCATCTCTCTCTATTTCTCATGTGTGCACATTCTCTCTTTACTCAGCAGAAGGTGGCACTGGGCGTTGTGTGATGCCATGTGCCGCTATGCCTTGTCCAACACTGGCATCATGCCTACTCCTTCCTCTGCTCCGCTGGCATGTCAAGGAGCTCATAGCCTCAGGGGAGTGTATGCATGTATGTGTGTGTGTGTGTGTCTGAATGAGAGAGTGATTCCCTTCTGCATCTTTTAAAACATGCTATATTTATGGAAAAGGGCGTGTGCGTGTGTGTGCGTTCGTGTGTGCACATGAGCATATGACAGCCCCATGGCTCTGGATTTGTGAAGATGATAAATGTGGGGTTGTTTCACACCCTGGCCTGTCTGAGCACTATTTAGTGAGCAGAAGATTGTCCCTGACAGGACATCGTCCCCGTCAGCCAGCATCTCTGGGCTTCAGCACTAACCTTCCAGTAGCAAATCCTTAACACAATTACTACTGAATAACAGGTCCTCTTCCTTTTATTAAGACTAATCGCTGCTTATTAATGAGAGGGGCGCAGTGCTCCGCCCACGAGTGTCAGAGAAAAATGAGCTACTAGTTTCAGTCTACTGGCCTTTTTTGTTCCTGTAGGCATATAGTGCAAACTACATAATTACTGCAGAGGTGAAGACATGTATATACAAGTACCATCAATGAAATGCAGTATCTTGCCCTGGAATATATATATATCTATAAATATACACTCCTTTCCTGGTTTAAAAAAAAACAAACAAAATATTTTCAAAAGTCAATGAATGGAGCATTTTTGACAAGGCAAACATGCCAGTTTCTGGATAACAATGTAAGCCACGGAATAAACTTAATTCCCTAAAATAAGTATAATGAACTACGTGAAAAGCATTTTAAACATCTCCTGCATGTTTTATAATTACCCAAAAATCAAACATAGTTCACCCGTCACACACGTTATCATGTCCGTCAACGACTGGCTGTCGGTTGGATTATTAGAGCTAAAAACATTGACATAACACAATCTTAAGCATCAATCGCTTCACTGAATAATAGCCAGCTAGGAAATAAATAATTATTAACTTACAATCCGTTTTCCACTTCCACATCTTTTGAATATTACAACATCAATGTCTGTCAAAAAATAATGTGCACAATACACTGGAGTATTTACAGGGAGTACACCCCTTTCCTGGGAAACACACACTATCGGATGTTTTGAATCGCTTTCCCAGAAGAGGTTGAAAATGGCGGCCTGAGCGGCTTCAACATGCTGTCTGTCAGAGACAATAACATGCATTATACATAATGCATGTGAGTAAGTTTGTTCTTCGCTCATTGAAATTGACTCTGAATGATCAGGGAACTGACAAAATCCAATTGAAAACTTATATTAATAACTTCAAAAAAATTGATAAATAAATTTCAGCTTTGCCATCACAGGAATACATTAAAGTGCTCCAATTATGCTTTTTCAAATATTGCCTTTCATGCAATGTGTAATGTAGCTGTTTGTGAATGTAAACCATCTGCAAAGTTGTGAATCAGAAAGTGTACGATAAATAAAGTTATTGTCTCTCAAAAGAAAGAATCGACTTTGAACTGCTTAAACGAATTGTTAGGAATTTGAATCTCACTTCCGTGACGGCTACACATCACTGGGTAACACATTTGCCTAATGCCCGCCTATGGTCTTCATTTGCTGCCCGCGAACAACGTCAACTTTGACCCGCCCTCAAACGCTGTAGCTGGTTCATGTTGTATACATGTCGAGAAGATGCTGTTTTCTGCTCTGCAAAAGCAAATTCTCTTTGTAAACTCTTCCAAAGGATGAGGATATGAAGAGTCAGTGGTTAAAATGGGATTTACAAAACGCTTATCCATTAAAGATAGGACAGTACTGACTTTATTTGGACAAACTTGCTCCACAGCCTGTAAGAACGATTAATTATTGATGTATATATTTTCTACTGGGTGTTCAAATTACAAAGTTTTGTGTTTTATATTGTGTAGATCTCCGGCTAACTGGCTAACTCACGTTATTACTGTCTTACTGAAATACTTCTGCAAATCATATGTGGCTCACTACCTAAAATTGTCCATTCATGCAGATTGTCTGTCGTTCTTATAACTCTAAGTAACGATAAAGGATGGAGCAAGATTTAATGTTACGTCAGTAGTTAGTGCTCGGCTAACGTTAGCACTATTATTGATACAGTTAAATGAAACAGTTCCCTCATGTGCACTGCAATAAATTAGTAATATACACATCGGTTTGTTGATGGACATACACTTGTTGCATGCTGATGGTGAGGAATTAGTTGCAACATCTCATAATATACGTCAACTGAGTGGTGTATCACTGAGAACCTCAAGATCAAGTCGTCTTTGTGATGGAGGCTTGGGTTAAATAACTAGTTCTTCCAATGTTTCATCATTGGACTCGCAGTCGGATTGATATGGTAAAATCGATGCCATCATTACTGTCTTTACAGTCTATGGAAGCCTCTGGAGCTGAATCAGTTATGGTAAAGGGAATTTCGATTCTGCATGCGCTGTAAGCGATAGACCAATCACAACAGATTGGGCCATCTGACCAGTTAGAGCAGAGTAGGCTTAAGTAAATGAGGGAATTAGAGAGAGTGAAGCATCGGATGAGTCGTTTGAGAATCATTGAGAGATTATGAGAAAATTAAAGCATTTTTTGACCTTTCATGGATGTAAACATGTTACAGGAGACCTCCCAAACAAAATTAAGAACCTTTAAAATAGCATAATAGGGGCACTTTAAGTTTAAAAATATATTCAAATAGTAAAAATATAGGTAACACTTCAGTTCACTATGGGGAACAATTCTCACTTCTAACTAGTTGCTTATTAGCATGCATATTACTAGAATATTGTCTGTTTATTAGTACTTATAAAGCACATATTAATGCCTTATTCTGCATAACCATATTCTACACCCCTTAATCCTATCCAATACCTAAACTTAAATGCTACAAAATCTACCTTACTAACTATTAATAATCAGTAAATTAGGAGTATATTGAGGCAAAGTCAAAGTTAATAGAGAATATGTGTTCCCCATACTAAAGTGTCACCAAAATATAATTTCTCACGTTTTTCTTATAATGTTGGGGTGAAATATGACCCACACATGTTTTTGAGAAATGTTATGAGATTCACCCTCATGCTTAATATTTAATTTGTTTTATAGTTTTATAAAAGCATTGTTCCAGAACAATCTACACAAAGATGGGTACTGGTCTGAGGACTATGTAACTGTCATGTAAGTCAGAAAATGGCCTGTCCTATAAATGAACCGAAGATGTTTCTATGCTCTAGTGGCTACAGAGCAGATGTACAAGATTTGGCCTGAGTTGTCTTGCACATTCTCTCTAAGTGCCCTTCCCACAAGGATGTTGGTTATAATACCTTGTTACTAAGGTTACAGCACCCCCTCCATCACCCCACATTCACAATTTTCCCTTTCTGAATCATATGACGGGTGAGTCACCCTCAAAACATGCCACTGTCGAGTCTTACATGTGAAAGAGAAACAGAAATGGAAAGAAATTGAGAGAGAAATTAATCTTAGATTGCCCTGCTTTATCCATCTTTCATTTTTGGCTTTATTTATTTAACTTGAGATTGAATGAAATCTTTTGAGAGTTTTAACTTCAGTTGGGATTTCAAGGTGCTTCTTTTATTCCCCAGAGCGCCTCCTATTTTACAGTTAAATGATAACTCTCACAATGTCCCTTCAGCTACAGTGTGAAGGTCATTAAACTGTTCCCATTCAGGGTCCACACTTTCTGTATGAGATGTGTTACAGAAAGTGTCGTTATAAATTCAGTTATGTGGTTTCATGGCTTAACTGAAGCATATTAATGGGTTTATGTGATTTATGATTCATTTTCTTTGCAGCATGTTGTTTATTAGCGACATTCGTGACAATGTATTTGACGGTTCTTGCAATTGTAGCTTTGTGTGTGTATGTGTGTGTAACCTGTTCATTAAAAGTGTCTTTGAATTCTTGAGGGTGTTTACAGAACCCTTCTAAACCTTTCAATGTGCCTAATTTGTTCGACAACTGAAAATGGCATTTCATTCCTAAATGCGTGTACGCTTTTGCTCTCACATGCACACACATCCCGTTTTGTATTCTGGTATGGTCTTTGTGAACGCCGTTTAGTCTAATTAGGCTTCTGTATTCATCAGGAGCGTGTGCGTGTATAAAGGAAGCTTTATCTGAAAGTGGCACATTTCTTAAATGTCTGTGACTGCTCTCTCTCCCCCAGCATTCCCATGTCTGTAGAGTTTGGCGGTAAAAGCCAATTTGATAAGAGTATCTCATTGAGACTTAATTGGTGAGGCTCAGGTGAGTGTTTGACCCTAGTCCGTTTATCTAGTGAGCAAATTTCCTGTCAAAGAGGCAGAAGGTGAAAGGGAGAGAAAGAATGAATGTGAGACACGAGTTGTGGGAAAGCATTTGATTTCTATAGATGACCCGTAATGTTTTAGTAAGTTTTCTTTTTAACTAGTCAAGTTAAAACTTTTTTTTTTTTTATGTGCCTTTTAGGGATACATATTAGGCATGCTATATTATATTATATTATATTATATTATATTATATTATATTATATTATATTATATACACAAGTTCCATACTGTTCGAAGTGTAGGTCAGTAAGACTTTTACATTTTTTTTGAAATATTATTAAAGGTGCCATAGAACGCTTTTTCACAAGATGTAATATAAGTCTAAGGTGTCCCCTGAATGTGTCTGTGAAGTTTCAGCTTAAAATACCCCATAGATTGTTTTTTATTCAGTTTTAACTGCCTGTTTTGGGGCATAATTATAAATGCACCGATTCAGTGCGTGTCCCCTTTAAATGCTCACGCTCCCCGCCCCCAAGCTCGCAACTCTATAATACATTGCATAAAGTTCACACAGTTAATATAACCCTCAAAATGGATCTTTACAGAGTGTTCGTGATGCAGCCTATCAGCCCATCAGCCTACATGTAGGTATGGTATTTATTTGGATGTTTACATTTGATTCTGAATGAGTTTGATAGTGCTCTGTGGCTAAAGCTAACGTTACACACTGTTGGAGAGATTTATAAAGAATGAAGTTGTGTTTATGAATTATATAGACTGCAAGTGTTTAATAATGGAAATAATGACGTCTCTTGTCTCTGTGAATACAGTAAGAAATGATGGTAACTTTAACCACATTTAACAGTACATTAGCAACATGCTAACAAAACATTTAGAAAGACAATTTACAAATATCACAAAAAAATATCATGTTATCATGAATCATATCAGTTATTATTGCTCCATCTGCCATTTTTCGCTATTGTCCATGGGCTGACATATGCAAAATTTGGGGGCGTACATATTAAAGATCCCGACTGTTGCGTAACAGTCGGTGTTATGTTGAGAATTGCCTGTTCTTCAGAGGTCTTTTGCAAAAATCTAATTTACATAAGAAGGAGGAAACAATGGTGTTTGAGACTGACTGTATGTCATTTCCATGTACTGAACTCTAATTATTTAACTATGCCGAGGTAAATTCAATTTTCAATTGTAGAGCACCTTTAAAATTTAAATATTTTGTGGAAACCAACCACTTTATTTTAGTATTCTTTGTTGAATGGAAAATTCAAATGAACATAATTTCTTTGAAATATAAAATATAATTTGAAATAATCAAATTTACATAAGAGGGAGGAATGTATATATATATATATATATATATATATATATATATATATATATATATATATATATATATATATATATATATATATTTTTTTTTTTTTTTTTTGTAATAATGTAGACGTTTTACTATCCCTGTTTTGGTAGTGCAGGGAAGAGGAGAGGCGAGGATCTATTTGCAGTAGTTTTATTGAATAAACACACAAACAAAGATAATCCAAACCGGGAAGAAAGATAACAACAATCCAAACTGGGAAGATGATGACAATAATCCAAAATCAGAAGACAATGACAATAATCCAAACGGGGAATGAGAACACAACAGCTCTACAAAAACAAGTAAAAACAATAACTGATTAAAGACAATTGAAACAGGATAAAAAAGACAAGATACAGGTGTGGGTAATCAATCGCTATGGTAACAAACAATGGTAAGACACAAAGTACAACAGGAACAAAATACAAGAAGTGAACACTGACGCTGCATCCGAATATGCCTACTTCCATAATATATATATAGCAGATGGAAAAGTATGTGAGCCTAGTAGTATGTCCGAATTCATACTATTCATAAAACAGTCGGTGAAAAATACCCGGATGACCTAGTACTTCCAGCGAGATTCTGAAGTGTGCATTTGATGGACACTTTACTATCCCATGAGGCCATGGGAGAGGATTTGTGAATGGAAGTGCAGCAATGTAACTGAAGGTGTATGTCACATGACAATGACAACATGGCAGATGTAGTATGTCCAAATTTCATTCATACTTAATAGAACATACTTTTTTAACAGTCGTGAAGTAAGTTTCAAACCAAATGTAGTACCTACTATACAGTATGCAGCATGAGAACAATGGAAACAGAAAATGCTAGGGATGCACCAAAATGAAAATTCTGGTCTGAAACCAGAAATTCTGGATGCACTTGGCTGAAAACGACTTAAAAAAAAAAAACAAAAACAAAAAAAAAAAAACAATTATTAATTTCTTATTTTATGTTAGGGTTTTTTTTTTTTTTTGTATAATTGTATTAGACTTTTTAATTAACATCAATAATTGTATTGTATAATACTTGCTTATCCTACAAGTTACAAAATCATACAAAATCATAATTTTTCGGCTCATTTTTTTGTCCTTTTTTCTCTTTAAACCAAAAACCAAAAATGCCATTTTCAACTGATAATTTTCAGCGTCTGAAATTTGCATCCCTAGAAAATACATTTCAAAATAAAAGTCCTAGACCACAGAACACACAAAACACATGGGAAATCGTGACAGTCACTTGCTGAATAAAACTATTAATATCTTAAAAAAAAATCTTACTGGACCCAATCTTTTTAATGTATAACTAATAATATATGACCTGTGCTGGCAAAATGAGTCGCAATGAGCAAATTTTCAGAAATTAGTTATTGTTATTCTCCAAGTTATTCATTCTCCATTAAAAAAAATGATTGATTTGTTGGAATCCATTTAAAAATGTATGAGCTACATTAACATTAACATTATATATGATTAACATTATATATATATATATATATATATATATATATATATATATATATATATATATATATATATTTGCCTACATATTAAGACCTACTGTATCACACGGATCTAATATAGTTACACATCAGATGTTTTTCCCCAACAGTTAACCAAAAGTTCACTTAAGACATAACTGATAATGTCTGCATGTAAATTCGTCAAGTAATTGTAATTCTGTGTATATGTGTATATCGAGATTGCGCGCTGTCTAAGGCGTTTTTGTGCGCACGCTTTGGATCTGTCAGTCAGCGTGAGTTTGAAAATCAGATTTTTCATGGAGAAGGGAAAGGTACTCCTCAGAAAATGTACAAATAAAGATACTTTTAGATGTTTAATTGCTATTTGGAGCATATGATTCACAAGACAAGGGCTCAGTGAACTAATTTTTGTGAAAACCTCAATTTTGACCAAAATTGACATTTTTCACTTGTTTTACCTGTATCTTGAAATTAGCCAGTGCGCATTCTGACTCATTTTGCCAGCATGGGTCACATATATGTACATTTGATATTTCACTGTGCAGTGTATGTTAAGTAAACAGACTTTGGGGTGATCTGTGGGCGACGCTTTCACATTGGCCCCATTTTCAAAAGAAAAAAATTCCTCTTCCCACCAGGGCTCACTAAAAACATTTCAATGCTAAAAACAGCTCACTTGAGCCCCTCCAACCTCTTTTTGTTTTTCATCTATAGCTGTGCTTAATCACAGATTTGGGGTCACAGTCTGACACCAGCTTACTGTGTCTTGCTGTTCCATTAATCGCTTAATTTTAATTCTTTGAATTAAAAAGCTGGACAGGTTTCACCTGACATGTTCTCGATGCTGAGAAGAACACAAGCGATGAATCAGAGGCCCCGTCAGTTAGCAGAGACGCACAAAGACAGGAGAAAACACATCTTGATAACTGCTGGAGTATAAAGCTGTGAGTGCATCCAGTTGGTAAATCAAAGACCAACATTTGCTTTTAGTGATCACAGGGGTTGCAAAAATGCTTTCTTCATTGTTATTATGTGGTTTAGAATGTGTATTTTCAGCTGTGACTGGGAGAGCGAAAGAGAGAGAACAGGAAAGAGACAGGTAGATATGTAGCTCATATAGTTCCGATCCTCCTCACAGGTATTCATATCTGTCAGAAGCAGGCACTGCAGTGATCTGTGACTCTATTGCATATGCATAATTCAACAAGTACACTCCATCATAGCAGCTTCACTGTGCTGATGGACACCACCATATGCTTCCATGAATAAGCGAGTGGGAGAAAGAGATTTGGGATTGCTTCTGATGCCATTGTGTGTGTAATGATAAAGGATGTCCGGAAATATCAGTCTTGCTCATATCTACAGTGGGGTCCAAAGTCCACACTTAAAACAAAAGAATTAATAGGAATAGGAAAGGAAAGAATCACTATAATGTAAAATGAAGAAGACATGTTTAAGATTAAGCCATTTTTCTAGGTCACCAATCAAACTATTGTTTTCAGCACATTTGACCGGAAGGTCTCAAATGTGATTTCTTGAAGCTGCTGTATGCCATTATAGTCAGCCTGTACTGGATCCTGTATTTATCTCTTTCCCTGTCAGATCTCCCTGCCTGATGTCGCAGTGGTAATAAGGTCAGATGAAGATGTAAAGAACTTGGTAGCATCCCTTGATGTCTGTCAGAGAGCCTCTTCCTATCTAATAAACTGTCAGAAGAGTGCATCCTTTTTGCTGGGTAAATGGGAGAATGGAGGCCCTCCAGAACTTCATCAGCACTGCTCTTGGAGCTTGGTGGGGATTAAAGTGCTTGTTTTTTTGTTTTGTTTTTACAGAGTTAGATCAATATAACAACTAAAAAGGTCTATTTGATAAAGTGTCTGGTCATTTATATAGGTGGAGGTGGATTCTCTCTCAGCTGTCACATAGGGGGAGAGTGCTTAATATTAATAACTTACCTGTGTTGTCTATACTGTGTCATCGTTTAAATGTACTTGACCCACCAAAAATTGTATTGCATCGTCTGCAGAAGAGTTTTGTGGACGTTTTTTGGGGATGGCTGGCTTCCTCATTGGGGAAATGAGGGAGTAAATGAGGGAGGTCAAGGGTTGATTGATTTGACAGCTAAAGTTAAAGGGTTAGTTCACCCAAAAATGACAATTTTGTCATTTATTACTCACTCTCATGTTGTTCCACACCTGTAAGACCTTCATTCATCTTCGAAACACAAATTCAGATATTTTTCATAAAATCTGATGGCTCAGTGAGGCCTGTATTGCCAGAAAGCTACTAAAGACGTATTTAAAACAGTTCATGTGACTACAGTGGTTCAACCTTAATGTTATGAAGCGATGAGAATACTTTTTGTGCTCCAAAAAATAAAATGACGACTTTATTCAACAATATCTAGTGATGGGTGATTTCGAAACACTGCTTCGAGAAGCTTCGAAGCTTTACAAATCTTTTGTTACGAATCAGTGGTTTGGAGCGTGAATCAAACTGCCAAAGTCACGCCCCCCAGTGGTGAACAATTGAAATTCCAAAACACTTATGATGTAACGAAGCCTCGTTTACTGAAATCACGTGACTTTGGCAGTTTGATACATGCCAAAACCACTGATTTGAAACAAAAGATTCCTAAAGTTTCAAAGCTTCTTGAAGCAATGTTTTGAAATCGCCCATCACTAGATAGTGTTGAATAAAGCGTTATTTCGTTTTTTTGGCGCTCAAAAAGTATTCTCGGCGCTTCATATCATTAAGGTTGAACCACTGTAGTCACATGAATTGTTTTAAATACGTCTTTAATATTTTTCTTGCCATTGAAAGTTTTAATTGTCTTGCTTGCAATGCAGGCCTCACTGAGCCACTGGATTTGTACAGAGGGTGATCAAGATGTTTGAGCGGCTGCAGGAGCTTGATTTTCTGGCAGTCGGAAAAAGAGAGCTTTATCAGTTATTTGTAAAGACTGATTATTATGAAGATATCAATCATAGATGTGATGCAAAATGGAAAGAATATCTCATGGTTCCTGATGATCTTGTTCCTTCTTGTATAAAGGTTCCCTTCCAAAATGTTCTGGAGACTTTCAGTGGAGAAAATTACATTGTGTTACCTACAGTACAAATATGTTTGTTTCTAAATTAAGATATGGTACAAAACATCACCTCATGTTTTGTACCATATCAGAGACGGTTTAATGTTTTTGCTGAATGTTCCATTGTTTACTTTATTGGAAATAATACTTGGAAATCTGGGTTTTGATTTTAACAAGACACTTTTTATTTAAATTGAATTATATTAGTATTAGTAATTTGATAATATAATATAATATAATATAATATAATATAATAAATATTCAAAAAGTGTACTTTTATAGGCAAATTTTATAGTTGGAAAAGCTAAATTTGCCATTTGGAAGACCTGTAGAATGGCTGCTGAGGGGCAAAACATAAATGTAATGCAAATTTTTACCGCTTTAGTTGAATCTAGAATCAGAGTAGAATTTAAATTCTATCAAATCACAAGGAATTTACTGGAATTTCAAATGGTGCTTTATTGGCACTTTGTGAAGATGGGACTATATTGTTAATATTGTACTATATACTGTTGGTCAGTTTTAATATTTTTATGATCTCTCTCTCCCCTAAAGCTTTCTGCCTCTATTTCTAGTGTCCTAGCCAGAAAAGGCAATGTTTCATATCCAGACTCCAGCATTTAAGTGACAAAAGGGGATAACTGATGAATGTCCGCCCCTTTTCCCGCACCCTTCTTCTCTGCTTCATCCCTTGCCCTCTTTTTTCTCTCACCCCATTTCCCCACACACCCACATTCTCTCACTCACAACTCTCCATCTCGCACTCACACTTCTCTCTCTCTCTCTCTCTCTCTCTCTCTCTCTCTCTCTCTCTCTCTGTCAGAGGACAATAGAGCAAGGTGGACAGAAATGGCTCTTTGAATGACACAGGTTGGCACCTCATTCAGTGTGTGTATAAGAGGCCACTGGGATGAATGATGCTCTCTCTGTGAGTCCCCTGCTTTGCTCTGACATACAATTCTTCCTGCATCAATATCCATAAACCCAGGCCGCTGGTCTTCTAACCTTAACAAATGTTCCTGTTTTTCCCCATGCGGTGTGTATTGTATGCTTGTGTGCTCAATCATTTGATTAGGGATGATGAGATTTTAGATATCTCCAACCTTGCTAATGCAGTACAACGGTAGTGCTCAAAGTCTCCGTTGGATGTGTACATAAGCCCCATATCTTGTTTCTCTTTTATCTTTGACTTGACTGTCAGATCCAATTAGTATGGTAGGCTATTGAGGACGTTCCCCTTCTTTGTTGGCTGCAGTCTTCTGGGAAGATTTCATGCTTGCTCCTTCGTTTAATCTATCAACATGTCAACGGCTTTCTTCGAGGCCAGAGAGAAGAGTCTAGGTCCTGCCCCTTTCACATCCTCTGTTTGAGTCCATGGGATCTAGCAGTCATGAAAGAACATTACGATTTTTTGAATCTGCACTTGATAAGTTTAATAGTCTTATAATGTAATCATATGTTACAGAAATGTCAGCCAAGCAAGGAGCCATAAAATGCTGTAGCCTTAATAGGGATTGTGTCAGTTCTGATTCAGAATTATACAGGGAGGTTCAGGGACCATGAAATAAAAGCGATTTCTCTCCACAGACAATCATGTTGAGTTATTTTTATATTAAGGTGCAGAGTTGCTTAATATAGCGAGTTATAAGGTCCAGCGCCATTCGGATGGCATAGTACCAAATTATCTATTTCAGCAGTATCTAGAATGAATGTTGTGCACAATATGCAAAGTTTGGTATAGAATGACCTAAATGTGCAGTATACAACAGCATACACTACACAGAATACTGTATGCCATAATGCAGTGCGCTCAACTTTTTCATTTATCAGTATGATGAATGAATTGGAAGTAATCTTTTTTTCACACCTGATGTATAAGGAAAAAAATATCTTTCTTAATAAAAGTAATGTTTTTTTTTTTTCACAGTTTATATCACAGAAAAAAATCACTCAACCCATTTTTTTTTTTTTTTTAAATCACAATTTATATATCCAATATCATGACTGAATGCCACTTGTGACAAGTTAGCATGTACTGTACTATGACAGTTGAAAATCATGAACAATTCAAATATTTGCAGTGTAAGTCAAAAATTGTGTCATAACGACCGCCGTTTATTTTTAATCTTATGTAATCCTGATGCCTGTGTCTCTCAAATGGAAATGCACAGTAGGCAAAGTGTAATTTGATATCCATTGATTGGCTGGAGATTCATTCAGAGAATGAGGGATTGCAGTTATTGGTATTGATTTCAATAACTAGACTGTTACAATCCATTCAGTATGAACTCGCTCAATAGAGTGGAGAAATGAACAATGGTTTCTTCCAGTGCTGGATTTTCCTCAGCGGTGTCAGTTAAAGTAAACCCCTGACAGCGCTTCTCTGGGGTTTTATTGGTAAACCCATTCAGCATGCGTATGCTGGGCAGGAAATGATCAGTTAGCTCTAGACCGACTAAGTCAGTTTAAATGGCAGCACGGATATATACAAATCATCCCGGTTTAAGGAGCCAATCACGCACTGGTCCTGAGGGACATGATCCAATCCAATAACTGACATTAGTATTGATCTCTTTTGCACGGGTCGTCATTCAGACTTTTCTGTTTCCCTGGAGGTTAGTTCGAGTGACTTGTTACACTGAATCACCACTGAATCATATACTCCAACACAGTGGATGATTCAAAGCGCATTATTGAAATGGTAGCATTTTCAGTTCTTTTTAAATCTGAAGGTCACTGGCTATTGCATTAAGAAATCAGTGTCATTGAAGAAGAAAATTATGGGTATAATGATATATTTTACAAAATTACTTTTTCTATGCACAAGGTCTGAAATTTTAGTCTTTTAATCACACAAAGCTATTGTGTTACTTCAGACGACTTTTTGTCATTTTTGAGCTTGACAGCCCAGATCATTTTGATTATGATTAAAAAGAAAGTAGTCAACACCTATTTCTCCTTTTAAGTTCCATGGAAGAAAGAAAGTCATACAGGATTGCAATGATAGGATTGATATTTTTATTTAACTGTCCCTTTAAAATCTGGATTTCTTACTGGAAACAGGTGTCCACGCTTAGGCAGCAGGTCACTTAAGTATGCAGACAGTGGGTGAGTGTATTAATATGACTATGTATGTGTCAGTGCATAATATGTGCTGCCTGTGTAACAGAATGTGCCGCTATGATCTGTATGCATGTATAAGTGTTTATCACATAGCCTAGAGTTATGTGATGCCACCTGATAGGCAGACATATTTCATATTGAGACAACTCATGTATATACAAAAACTATGTATCCAACTATTTCTCTCTCTGTCTAATGTATATACACTATATTGCCAAAAGTTTTGGGACGCCTACCTTTACATGCACATGAACTTTAATGACATCCCATTCTTAATCCGTAGGGTTTAATATGGAGTTGGCCCACTCTTTGCAGCTATAACAGCCTCAACTCTTCTGGGAAGGCTTTCCACAAGATTTAGTAGTGTGTTTATGGGAATTTTTGACAGTTCTTCTAGAAGCTCATTTGTGAGGTCAAGCACTGATGTTGGACAAGAAGGCATGGCTCGCAGTCTCCGCTCTAATTCATCCCAGGCCAGTCAAGTTCTTCCACACCAAACTCACTCATCCATGTCTTTATGGACCTTGCTTTGTGCACTGGTGCGCAGTCATGTTGGAACAGGAAGGGGCCATCCCCAAACTGTTGTCCAAATTGTCCAAAATGTCTTGGTATGCTGAAGCATTAAGTGTTCCTTTCACTGGAACTAAAGGGCCAAGCCCAACCCCTGAAAAACAACCCCACACCACAACACCCCTCCACCAAACTTTACACTTTACAATGCAGTCAGGCAAGTACCATTCTCCTGGCAACCACCAAACTCAGACTCGTCCATCGGATTTCCAGACAGAGAAGCGTGATTTGTCACTCCAGAGAACACGTCTCCACTGCTCTAGAGTCCAGTGGTTCTCTACACACTGTTCTTGAGCTAATCTGAAGGCCACACGAATTTTGGAGGTCTGTAGCTATTGACTCTGCAGAAAGTTGGTGACATCTGCGCACTGTGCGCCTCAGCGTGCGCTGACCCCCCTCTGTGATTTTACATGGCCTACCACTTCGTGGCTGAGTTGCTGTTGTTCCCAATTGCTTCCACTTTATGATAACACTGACAGTTGACCATGGAATATTTAGCAGTGAGGAAATTTCACAAATGGACTTATTGCACAGGAGGCAACCTATCACGGTACCACGCTTGAATTCATGGAGCTCCTGAGAGTGACCAATTCTTTCACAAATGTTTGTAGAAGCAGTCTGCATGCCTAGGTGCTTGATTTTATACACCTGTGGCCATAGAAGTGATTGGAACACCTGAATTCAGTGATTTGGAGGGGTGTCCCAATACTTTTGGCAATATAGTGTATATGTCGTCATGTCAGTCAACAATAGTGTGTGTCACCTTTGCCTTTTACCCTGCTAAAGTATTAAAGGATTAGTTCACTTCTGAATGAAAATTTCCTGAAAATTTACTCACCCCCAAAAATATTCCAGGATTTTTCTCCATATAGTGGACTTCAGTGGGGTTTACCGGGTGGAAGGTCCAAATTGCAGTTTCAGTGCAGCTTCAAAGGGCCCTATACGATCCCAGACTAGGAATAAGGGTCTTATCTAGTGAAACGATCGGCCATTTTCTAAAAAAAATCTAAATAAAATGTATATAATTTTCATCCACAGATGCTCATCTTGCACTGCTCTGCAGTCCGCAAGCATGACGTAATCACATTATAAAGATCATGCGTGACGTAGGCGGAAGTACTGATCCAGTGTCTACAAAGCAAATGTGCAAAGATTAAGCTAAACGCCCTTTACAAAAAAAAAAAAAGGGTAAAAAAATGATATTGGATGATTTTGAAGTTGGAGGAGAAAATTAGAAGTTTTTTGCCCTACTGCGGTTACCTTTCAATGTAGTGCGTGGCACAGAGCAGTGCAAGACAAGCATTTGTGATTAAAAAGTATATACATTTTTATTTTTTTTAAATCATAACCAAAAATTTCCTATTCCTTGTCTGGGATCATTTAGAGCCCTTTGAAGCTGCACTGAAACTGCAATCCACCCGGTGAACCCCACTGAAGTCCATTATATGGAGAAGAATCCTGCAATGTTTTCCTCAAAAACCTTAATTTCTTTTCGAAGAAGAAAGACATGAACATCTTGGATGACATGGGGGGTGAGTAAATTATCAGGAAATTTTCATTCAGAAGTGAACTAATCCTTTAAATATTATTTTCTGTATTTCTTACACAATTAGATACAGACTAGAGATTTTATAAACTGCATAGTGCAAAAAAGCGCAAAGCGGAAGTGTTTTTTTTTTTTCTGACATGGTGATTCATTGCATTGTTTGCAGTATTTGCATGGTTGTATTATTTATAGTATTTGCTGCTGTTGTATATTTATAATGTTTTTGTATAACTGCCAAATTGTCTTTGAGTTCTTCTCCTGCTAATTGAATGCAGCTTATCCCTAATTGGCAGTATACAAAGGAAAGAGTGAATGGTTGTTGTAATGTGAGCACTGAAGAATGCACTGAAACGTTTGCACACTATGCAGTAAAATATTTTGGTAGAATTTTCTTTTTTTCCAGCTTGGTTCTAATTCAGTGTGCGATTAGCAATTCCTTTGATTGTCTGCACTAATTTTTTATTTATTTATTTTTTGCTCTATGAACTTGAGTGCAACAATTTCTTCTAGTAGATCCCTAATCTCTACCTGCTCCATTAACAGCCTATGTAATAATAACCGCTTAAAAGTTTGGTTGAGGTGTCAGGGAGAAAGACAGTTGGTGCGATGGCTACAATAATTTATTAGCTGCTGACATAGAGAAAGCGTTGATTCACACACAGCCGTAAATGTACAGTTAACGTGAAGAGCTGCAGTACAGTTGCCTTTGCTTGGTGTTGAAACTCTCACAGCACTGCGTACAGATCTCTGCAGTGGATTAGTAGCTACCATGTATGGCTTTTAGTGGGTAATACCTTTAGGGCAGCCTGTAGTTAAAGGGATAGTTGAATTTAAATCTGATTTAAGTCTGAATTTAAATCATTACTCAAAACTCACCTGTTTTCTGAATGTTATACCTCTTGATTTGATTCATTGATTGCTCTGCATTATTACTATTTCTCTGAATGTCTCTTAAGTCCTGTTTTGTAATTTTGTATTTGACTCTTTTTTTTTCTGTATACTTTCATGTTCATTATTGTTTCTCTCATTGTCTACTTGTATTATCTCTTCCTTGTTATGTACACTGTAAAGCGTCCTTGAGCTCTGAAAAGGCGCTATATAAATAAAACTTACTATTAAAACTAGTTGACCCAAAAATGAAAATTCTGTCATCGTTTACTCACACTCATGTTGTTGCAAACCCATGTGACTACTTACATTTTACATTTCTCACACAAAGCTATTGAATGGCTTTAGAAGACTTGGAATATGACACCCAAGCTATATGGTACCAGTTTTATTATACTTTTTGTTATGTTAGAGCTTGGCAGCTCTAAAAACATGACATATGGTTGAGTAAATAATGATAGACTTGTCATTTTTATTTTTAGTGAAATATTCTTGGCTTCTACTAGGCTTCAGGGCACAGTGTAGTTTAGACAGACTTTTATTGTCTTTGTTGTCAGTGCTTCTGATTCGCTTATCTTACACTTGATCAGAAATGCTAGTCATTGTGATGTTTTCTGGCAATTCCAAAATCTCAGTAAATCTAAAACAATGCACCAGTGAGCTGTGTATTGAGTGTTTGGTGTAAAGTCTGTTTTTAATTGAAGCAAATCTACTCTAATCTTCACTAAGGATGGTGGATTAAGTTATTTCAGCGTGAGAGTGTGAATAAACAGTTCTGTGATAGGGCTGGAGACGCTTTTCCCTCTCTATTTAAAAATCCATTACAGCAAAAAGCCTTTGTGCTGCACAAGTCTCTTTCTGTTTACCCGCTTATTGTTACATCCAGCAAAAGCAGCATGGAGCCACATCTGCTCTATTGAGATGTTCTTGCAAACTGGAGTGTGCCTGGCTGGGTATGGAATTGGGGGACTTTATTAGGGGAAATGAACAGAACAATATAGTTTAAGCGGGCTGAATGATTTAACCCCAAATGAACCCTGTTGTAGTGTGAATGATTATCACTTTAGCCAGGGTACATCGGTCCTCCGTGAGGGCATTGATTTCAGTTGCAGCGTTTGGATCTATACGTGCTTGACAAATGACAGTGGTGGAGTGGGTGAAGGGTTATTCTTGGTTTTGATGTTAATTTCTGCATACACACACACATATATATATATATATATATATATATATATATATATATATATATATATATATATATATATATATTTGCTGTTTTTTGACTATCATTTTAAAATATATAAAATATTCACTGAAGTGAGTAGGTGTGTCCAGACTTTTGACTGGTAATGTATCATAGGAACAGTTTGTTCTCTCATTCATCACTCCACTTTAACACTTATTTTGGTACAAGTGCTAAGTATATGGAACTATATTTTCATCTTACTTCTTGAAAAAAGGGAGGAATGCTATCTGGTGAAATCAAATTTACGATGAAATTGATGTAACCGGGGCAGAATTGGAGATTAATGGAGAAAATAAGCACAGCAGTCGTAATCTAGCCATTAGTTCTTCAAGTCATTAGGCACGAGTCACAGAGTGGCGTTGACAGGATTTCATCATAAATCATTGTAATACGCAAGGGTCTAACCAAAGCAGGTTCATCTTTGTAGCGCCACTGGGCAGCCATCCAGTCATGTACAGCGTCTATCTACTTGAATGAAAATAGATGAAATCTCAAAAACTGTTTGCCAAGTTTGTTTCAGTAACATATCAAATTTTTAAACATAACTTTATAAATTTTGAGATAAACCAAAAATTTATGAAAAAAAAGTCAGAATTTCTTAGAGAATTACGAGTTATAAACTCGGAGTTGTGCAAAATGAAGTGAAATTGCGAGATGTAAACTTGCAATTGCTAGGAAAAAAAGTCTCACGAAAGAATTGTGAGATAAAATATCAAAATTACCTTTTTTCCCATGGTGGAAACAAGCTTTCGTAAATCATACATAAATCATAACTTTTTTTTTATTATTATTATTCAAATCAGGCTAAAAGAGTTGGGTTTCTTTAGAGTTTAGTCTGTAATACGCACCTCACTCTTTTATTTGCGAAATCAAACTTTGTATGACAGGGTATGGCGGCTGCCATACCTTGGCTGCCTGGTCAGGTCAATGAAATTGCAAAGTAATATATTTTCATTACATGATTAATGGATTTATATTACTACATGTAACATATAATTTGTATTGTTTAATAAAAGAGGAAAAACAAGTAAAGTACCAGTTGTTCTGGGTATCCATGTCACCTGAGTCAAAGTCTTTGCCTGAGTTCAATGGCGCTGAAAATGTGTCTATTTATAACGTGATTTTGTAGCTTTAAGTATTATAGCCAATGGCAGGCTTTTCTGTTAAAAATAATGACAAATCAGAGGTGTTTAAATTACTGGTTGTGAGAATCCGCTCAGTATGTCAAAAACGCTGATTGAGTTTGTTTAGTGCAAGTTTGTTTAGAGCATTATAACAAATAAATTGGATACACAATGTAAATAAAAGATTCATTGATTAAAACGGGAGGTTTCTTACTCAATGAGTTTGCGCTGAACTGACTGGCAGCTTCAGTGATTATGAAGGAAGTGCTTTTCTGTATAATTTCATTTGCAATGAGAAAAGTTTTTGTTTTTCATGAGACTTTGACTTAATATAATTATGTATTTATACTTCGGTACAAAAAAGTGACACAAATAGACAGAAAGGACAAAAATTGATTTTTAAATGGTATATTGATTTGATAATGTCTAAAAATAAATTCAAAAGCAAAATGTGTGGAGAAAAAAAAAAAAAAAAAGGGGGTGGAAATGGCCAATAAACCAATAAGTGCTATTCTGCAGCCATCTACTGGTTATATAAAAGTTATTTATGTATGTATGTATGTATGTATGTATGTATTTATTTATTTATTTATTTATTATTATTATTATTATTATTATGTTTATTATTTTCATTTTAAAATAAAAGTGTTTGTTTTTCACCAAGTGTTAGTTTTCCTATAGGCTACATCGTGAAACTTTTAGTTTTACAAATAACCTTTGATGGTTGACAAATGTGGTCAATCTTGTGAGCTTTGAAGTGCTGGAAAATGTTGTGTGAAGTACTGCATTCTTATAACAGTGGTCTGCAACTGTCTAATTTGCTGGGTTATGATCAAAGCTATGTGATTCAACAAACACTTGTTGTATTTTAAGGTTGGTGCTGTTGTCAACAGCATTTTGATTGTTTTTCTCTCTGTTATTGCTATACCTTTGCATGAATTTCCATTTCATGCATTTCAATTTGTAAAAAGGCTTCAATATGTGTAGATGTGCTTGTTGTGATATTTGAGGATGGCTGCTGCCGCAGCATGTATGTGGCCAGGATTGACAAAAAAAAATAAAAAAATATGTGGGACTGTCACGTCAAGGGAGTAAGATTTGATGATGTCATCAGTTCGCCTTGGCTTTTGGTGAATTGACGCCACTGTCCATAGTCACCATGCTGAGAATCAATACCAGATTTTTTTGGAAGGCTCTTAAAAGCATAGAATGGACTTATTTCCCAAGAGAGTCGCTAGTAAGGGGTCTGAGAATGTGTGCGTTCTTCTAGTGCCCATGTTTTCATCTGTAATAATAAAGCATCTTCTATTCTACAGGTACATACAGGTGCTGGTCATATCATTAGAATATCATCAAAAAGTTGATTTATTTCACTAATTCCATTCAAAAAGTGAAACTTGTATATTATATTCATTCATTACACACAGACTGATATATTTCAAATGTTTATTTCTTTTAATTTTGATGATTATAACTGACAACTAAGGAAAGTCCCAAATTCAGTATCTCAGAAAATTAGAATATTGTGAAAAGGTTCAATATTGAAGACACCTGGTGCCACACTCTAATCAGCTAATTAACTCAAAACACCTGCAAAGGCCTTTAAATGGTCTCTCAGTCTAGTTCTGTAGGCTACACAATCATGGGGAAGACTGCTGACTTGACAGTTGTCCAAAAGACAACCATTGACACCTTGCACAAGGAGGGCAAGACACAAAAGGTCATTGCAAAAGAGGCTGGCTGTTTACAGTGCTCTGTGTCCAAGCACGTTAATAGAGAGGCGAAGGGAAGGAAAAGACGTGGTAGAAAAAAAGTGTACAAGCAATAGGGATAACCGCACCCTGGAGAGGATTGTGAAACAAAACCCATTCAAAAATGTGGGGGAGATTCACAAAGAGTGGACTGCAGCTGGAGTCAGTGCTTCAAGAACCACTACGCACAGACGTATGCAAGACATGGGTTTCAGCTGTCACATTCCTTGTGTCAAGCCACTCTTGAACAACAGACAGTGTCAGAAGCGTCTCGCCTGGGCTAAAGACAAAAAGGACTGGACTGCTGCTGAGTGGTCCAAAGTTATGTTCTCTGATGAAAGTAAATTTTGCATTTCCTTTGGAAATCAGGGTCCCATAGTCTGGAGGAAGAGAGGAGAG